>NW_026067968.1:1234876-1390916 GCF_014885135.2 Alexandromys fortis | reverse complement strand
AATATATGTCAATACATAAAAAATGTTTTAAACAGAGGTAGAAACATGCATGCATATAAGTCAATATAATTTAACTTTGTATCAATATACAAGAATCGATACCAATATATTTGTCTAAAAACAGTAACTCACAATTATGAATCTATTATCCCATAATCCCTCTTTTTTTTTTTTCAAAATGATCTCTGAGCTTATAAATTTCCTCCCCCAACCTCCCAACCCCTAAATGATGTCCCTAAACCCAGGGGCAAACTTTACTGGGAGAGGGGACGTCGTCCTCTAGAATTACTTTCAGCTGTCATGGGGGTGACGTTCTTTCTGGGGGATCCTGTGAAAGAAAAATGATGTTAAATTTCAAGATCAATGTCTTTTAAAATTGCAAGTAGTCTCTGAGTATTTTGTGGAGGTCTGGCCAGAATGTTGTACAAGATGTGCACCATTTCAGCTAACCAAGTTGGGATCATCTTGTGCAGCTAGTACCCAAAACAGGTCTTGTAGTAGCGCTATCAGTATCATGACGCCATATCAACCAGGTAGAGTTGTTGTTGTCCCATCTGTTGAAATAATAAGAGTGGCGGCAGGGCTGCATCCCCAGCACCCCAGCTGCCTGGCTAACTTATGCCCGAAATAACAACACACAAACTGTATTCTTTTAAACACTGCTTGCCCATTATATCCAACCTCTTCTCGGCTAACTCTTGCACCTGGACTAGCCCATTTCTAATCTGTGTAAGCACCCCAAGGTGCGCTTACCAGGAAGATTCTAGCCTACGTCCATCCTGGGTCGGAGCTTCATCGCATGTGTCTCTGAGAGGAGCTAGCGCGTCTACCCGGGAGAGCTGAGCATAGTGTCTCTGCTCCGGAGCAGAGCTGTCGAGTCTGTTTGAGGAGTCTTACCTCACTTCCTCTTCCTCCTGTTTACTCCTCCCACCTATGTTTTAACCTATCAGGGCAAGCAGTTTCTTTATTGCTTAACCAATGAAATCAACAGATTGATATATGACACTCCCTCATCAGACTCCAGAGACACTGAGCCCTCGGTACTGCTCAGTCATTGTTACAATGTAATGTAGTCCTGCCTGCCCTAAATCCCCTCTGTCTTAGGACATGCTAGGAGCAGGGCCCTCACAGATCAACCAATTCTCTGCACACAAGAAGTAGCCAGGTGGATAAGGTTACTCCAACTTTCAAGGGTACCTGCCAGCTAGGGATGTTGCTTCCTCTTTCATGTGCGAGTGAACAGCTGATGGGATGCAAGCCTCCTGCTTTGGCTATTGATCTTAATCTAAAGGCTTATAGGGAGGCAGGTACAGGACCTTTCTGCTTCACAGCGGGGCACATACATACATAAGCTAGTAACTGGGATTCCTGAATCCCAGGTATCTTGGGCCCAAAGACCGAGTTTGAGAAGGCAAGTCTAGCCTGCTTCAAAGCAAGAACACAGGGCTCTGCTAGTGAGCTATCCAAATGGTGCCAGGTCCCACTTGCCCATGGGTCCCTGTGTGTCAAGCTCCTGACCTATGCTACCAATCCTCAGTCTACTTCTGAAAGTCAATGGTGACAATCTCATTATCTACAGGACACTGAAGTTCCAAACGCCAAATGCTCACCAGACCCATACTCTTGACTGTTTCCAGAATGGCCAAGGAGAGCGGGGGGGGGGGGGGGGGGGGCCCCCAGGGGGGGGGGGGGGGGGGGGGGGGGCGGGGGGGGGGGGGGGGGGGGGGGGGGGGGGGGGGAATGGGATGGTTGAGATGGGGGGAGGTCCTCCAGAGGGTGCGGGTGAGAAAGCTCTACCTGCTATCAGGAGCTGGATGGAGAACCAGCCTCATAGATGAGACAGCAGAAGAAGCCCCTCTCCCCACACCAGGGCACAACCTAAACCACAAAACCACACCCTTGTCTCAGGAAGCCTCTACCTCCTTCTCCTGCCCTCCCCGACCCATCACTAAATAAATAAACCAAGAGGGAGGGAGGGGAAAAGTTTCTGACTTTCGGTAACCTTTTTCTTCGAGTTCAGGTTATTTCTTTAATGCATTTGTCTGCTTTAAAATTGTCTCCTTAGCCTCTCAAGGGAAGCCAATATAATACCACATCACATTCCTCACCGGAGAAAAAAGAACACTTACTCTTAATAGGTGGCAATTTTGCCAGGTGTTATTGACATAGTAAGTGCGAAATTTCCGTGTTCTCCGATGCAGAGTGCAGCAGATTAAAGAACAATGAGGCACAGTGCAAAATGAAGTTTCAAAAGCCGCAGTGTCAAAGTCAGGGAAGGTGCGAAAAAATTACATCCCCGCAACACTCCAAAGGACAAGTTTACTAATTACGTTATCCGGCACAAATTTTAAAGTAAATTCCCCGAGATTGGGAAAGTTTCCTGTGAGAGCCATTGTTCTCCCGGATCCCACCCTGTCACGGCTTCTCTCTCTCTCTCTCTCTCTCTCTCTCTCTCTCTCTCTCTCTCTCTCTCTCTCTCTCCCTCTCTCTCTCCTGGAGAGGGAGGAGGGTCTAAACTGGGCTGTGGGTTCCTTTAGCTCTGGCACAGGCTGTGGGGTGGGTATGGAAACTTCAGAGACAGCTCACTCAGGACACAGAGTGGTGGTGGCACTGGCTGTCCTTCTGGACTGTTGTCCTCTGGAAAGCAGCAATAACTGAACAAGTCTGATCTTGTCATTGAGGCAGGACAGGCAGAGAGAACTCCAGCAGTAACAGCTATGCAATAACCACCCCAAACAAACTAGAGACAGGAAAACTGATGGTCACTGGCCCCCAAATCACAGAGCTGTGTCATGCCAAACCTGGGCCTCAAAGTTAGGTGTTTTATCTCCTGAATCATATCCCCTGTGCTCTCCAGCACAGATTGATTGATTGATTGATTGATTGATTGATTGTTGAGATGGTCTTATGTCACCCAGGCTGGTCAAGAACCGATACACAGGACAAGGTGGTCTTCAACTCCTGACCCTCCCTGCTCCCCTTTCAAACCCTGGGATTGCAGGCACAGACCACCACTCACAACCTTGAGAATCTTCTTCAAAGCAGTGCAAACGTGTTTCCAAGTGGGTGTTTACATCCATATCCAAAGCGGAAGGCTGCTCAAACCAGGGCTTCTCCACCTGAGGGTGAGCAGTGAAAGCATCTGGGACTTAGGGTAACCCCAGCTCTCTTCTCCCCAGTGCTAAAGAAGTGGGGGGTGGCATGGAGGTCTCATCAGAAAGTGTGAGCAGATGCGTGTGTACACATAAACACACGCACAGCACAAATGTGCACACACACCCACATACACACACGTGCACACACATGTACAGGGAAAGAGCCCATAGATATTTGCATACTCTTGGAAACATTTACTTCTCTCCAGTTTATTATTTGAACAGCCAAACTTAAGCTGGAGCAGAGATGGCTCAGCGGACAAAGCAGTAGCCGCACAAGCGTTAGGGCCTGAGTTCGGATCTTCAGAACCCATGTAAATGGAGGGTAGGAATGGCAGCTAGCCTCCAGTATTTAGAAGGCGGAGACAGTAGATCCCCAGAGCCGGTCGACTAGTTAGACTAACAACATTCTTAAACTCCGGCTTCAACTGAAAGACACTGACTCAATAAAGAAGGTAGGGAGCAAACCCACAACAGACTTCGGTTCCCACCTGCACAAACAATTCCACTCATGTGTGCCTCCACACATCCAAACACATATGCACATGTTCAGACACACCACAGATACATGCAAGCAAGCAAGGAAGGAAGGTAAACACATCTCACTGAAGCTAGACTTACTCTTTGCTCAAAAGCACCCATTGACTTCCTTCACGACCTTAGTAAAGGACATGGGTCTTGGAAATAGTGTCTGTGACAGCTACACTTTAAAATGAAACGTCTTACTCTGCGATGGTTGTAATCCCAGGTTCATACGCAGCTTGAACAAGCACGAGAGAGACGCCTCGACGATAACACTGTGTGTAACTAACATATCGCTCGTCATGTTCCAGTTTCCTCAGTTTGACTGTTTTCTGTGCGTCTGCATTTCCAACTTTTTTGTTGTTGTAGTTTAAGGCTATGCTTTGTAAATTCGCAAACACAAGTGTAAAATGATTTTCTCTTCTGAGGGGGAAAAACCAGCCAAGAAGCCCATTTTGTTCTGAAAGCAGCAAATTTAAATCAAGTTTCAACCCAGTGAGCCTGCCGGCAGGCTGGAGCAGGTCCACATCTGGGGAGCGCATTGACAGGAGCAGCTTCAAGGTACAGCCTGGGGGTGGCTGTCATCTCATGCAGGTGCTTGAATGGGGCAGCCTAGGGTCCCAAGCCTGCAGAGCTCAGATCCTAGCTGATTGATGGCGCAAATCTCTGCCCTTGAGTGGTCCTGGGGGCCGACAATAAAGAGGGGCTGGAGGAGCTGGTGAGAGAGAGAGAGTGTCTCTAACTGCTCTCCCCCATTGTGCCCCCCCCCCATTCAAAGGCTTCCCTTAACTAGGTACAAAGACAGAAATGCCAGTACTGCCTTCTGGGTGGATTCATCAGTTAATATTCCCTGACCAGACTCCTATCAGCCCACCACTGCTCCGTCCTCTAATTCAGTTCCAGCCTTCCAACACAGAGGCCTACGGACCTCTGGTGGCAGTCTCTACCCAGTGCTGACAGAGACAAGAGGTCACAGAGTCCAAGCTCTTTTTCCAGGATGAGAAACAGAGGCCCAAGGTGAGACCACTATGAGCCCAGCATAGCTACAGTAGCCACCAGGCTGAGGAAGGATCTCCACCATGGAGTTGGTTGGTGAGGCTCTGTAACCTCCCTCAACTCAAATTTGAATCTACATAGGAATCGTCATCACTGAGGAGGATTCAGAGGGTAAAGCTTTTAAGATTTTGTGATCACATGGCTTCTGTCCAGCTAGACAGCTCAGCCACTGGACAGGCAAGAAGCTCTGGGCAATGTGGTAAGCAGTAGGCAAGCTGGGTTTCCCTCAGCAGGTGGGAGACAGTCTTGGGATGACAAGCCACAAGGTATCATTCCCGATGTAGATGGTCAATAAAGTGATGTTTGTTAACTCCTTGCTTTTATCTTTGGATGTGGTAAACCATTCTGACAATAACCACTTAGGGAAAGGGGTTTATTCTGCTCAGAGTTTCCAAGCCCATTGTGTCAGAGAAATCAAGGTCGGAGGAGCTGGTCACATCTCATCCCCAACTGGGAAGAAGACAGCATGAATGTCTATGCTCTGCTCACTCTCTCCATGTATACCGAACAGGATCACAGCCAGGAAATGACAATGAGGCTGTCCTTAGTCGGCGGGACTTCCCAACTCAATCAGTGCAATCAAGATAACCCCCCACAGACATGCTCAGAGTCCCATCTCCCCTGTGATTCTATATCCTGTCAAGCTGGCAATTAACACTAACACAACCAGTATGATGAAAAAAAAAAAGAGTGGATACATATAGAATTCTCTAGGAAAAAAAGGCTGACTCATTGCCGTTCAAAACATGTTGAGTGTTATGCTGTTTTTTTACAGAAGGCACTGAGCTCAAATGCACATATATCACCCATGTGAGCCAGAATCAGGCTCCCCTTCTGTGATGTGTGGGGACCGGTCCCTGTCTGGAAACTTCCAATTGAGACCTGTGTGAGAGGAATAGAAAAATCCAGATCTCCAGGCAGCTCTTATGTTTATGTTTTATATCTTATTTTACTGGTACTCTTGAGTCAGCAAACATTAAAAAAAAAAAAAAAGACAGATAATGGGATTTGGTTTAACAAAGAATGTATGTGGACATCCAAAGGAGGTTCAGTTGCCCAGAAACAAGGCTGATAGCCTAGGGCATTTCTTCTTTCTGAGAAAACTAAGCCTGAGACAGAAGACAACTCTAGGCAGGCCTCGGTGGTGCTCAGGGAAGCTTCCAAAGATGGGGCTTTCTCTGTGGTGGTGGTGGTGGTGGTGGTGCATGCAGAGCAGTACTGTCCAGAGGGAGAAAACATGTGTAAAGGACAGAGAAAAGAGTTTGTGGGAAAGACCAGAAGCAGGAAGTTTGCACCTCCAAAACATGGAAGTAAGTGAAGACCCCCAGAGTCCAAGAGAAGAGTCCCTGGAGGAGGCGATTAGGGCATTAAAGAATGACTAGAAACATAGCAGGAGGAAAAGACAGGTCTTAGACATAGAGGATTCAAAATCACAGACAACAGACAAAGGGAAGATTGATAGAAGAATTTCAAGTAAAAGGAAATTTTGTAACACAGGACCTAAGAACTCAGGGTGCCCAGAGTCTTCTCTGTGGAGCTCCAAGGAGTCAAATCAGCAAGGTGGATCTGGGGTACCAGAAAGGCAGCCGCCTGCTTCACCAGGCAAAGTCTGGCTAACCGTTAATACTTCCAAGACCCCAAATGTCTTCAAGGAAAAGGCCAGGGTTTGTTCACGTTCTTCCACCCATACATTTAACTATGCCTGGTCCTAGCATCCCAGAAGCTTTGTTTAATTTTGTTTGATGAATGATTGATTAGAACAGGAAACACTTGGATAAGGCTGAAGCACAGTGTTGAGAGGGTCAGGATGCTGCAGGAGAGGACGTACACCTCTGGGTTCTCTCCTGCTGGGACTAAGTTTAGTGCTCTTTGAATTCTTCCCACTGCTCCCTCCTCTGCTCCTTCAGGCCACACAGAACAGTCGCCCCCATAGCTGCTAGTCCTGGCTGTGCTACCATCTCTGACCACCCACAACATAACGCTCCCAACTACCCTCTGGATGTCTCACCCTTTCCAGAAGTGTCTCTGCCAACTGGGATTTATGGGAGAGGGATACACGACAAGGAGACAGAGAAAATATGGGACCAATATTTAGTTGTTACACCTTGGAGGTGGACTCTGTATGTTCAAAGACCGTGCTGGAAGAGTGTGAAATGATTTGGACCCAAAGTATAAGGTATGGTATCAGCACAAGAGACCTGTGATAAACTTGATCTGATTTCACATGTGCTAAATTAAGGGCAGACACCAAATCACTATAGGCGGGATTTTGAAATAAGCTGTACCAATGCACAGTGAGTCTTTGCAAAGGGTCTTCACTCATCTCCTCCTTTTTCTTGTTTTCTTTTCCTTCCTTTTCTTCCCTTCTTTCCTCCCTACTTTATTTTATTCTTTTTTCAATGAATGAAATGAGGGAACCAGGGTCTTGCACCTACTAGACATGTGCTCTACCACTAAGCAAGATTCCAGAGACTTTTAGGGTTTTTTTTTTTTATTTTGTTTTTAGAAAGGGTCTCATTAAATCAACTGAACTTTCTATCCTCCTGCCTCAGACTGGGGAAGATAACCTATGCCACAGGACTCCTAGCTTCCAATCTTCCTCCTTCTTACCGTCATCATCCTCTCCCTCCTCTTCATCATTCTCTCCTTCCTCCTCCTCCTCCTCCTCTCCTTCCTTTTCCTTCTATTCCTCTTCTTTCTCCTCTTCCTCTTTCAGTTCCCACTTCTTTGTCTCGTCCCTTCCCTACCTTCCAATTTATGTCAAACTTTCAAATTTAAGTATCTAACAATTTTAAAATAAAGCAACAAATGATAAATCTTTGCATAGAAATGTTTTTATAAGGAGTACTTCCTAGAGATCATTGAAATTAAAAACAGTTAATGTTAGGATATTTGTAAGGGTTGGTCTGGCTAATATTGTTATTTTACAAATAAGAAGACAGAAGCCCTTTGAGGAGGAAAGATTTGCTTGCTTCCATTTATTCAACCACCACAAGGACAAGAAACTGCCTGAGAAGTAAAGTGTCCGGCTCCTCTCTACCCTGATATGTTGAAGTTTGGTCCTTCTCACCACATATTCTCCTGAAACTGTCTTTGGAGTCCCGGGACTTGCTGGTATGCTTAGCCTCGGTAGCTTGTTCCTTTCCCATCTCCCTCGTGGTTTCTCCCTCACTTGTCAACTTCAATCCAGCCCTCACTTCTGCCGACTCAAAAGTTCTTTTTTTTTCACTTAATTACATACATTTCCCATCCAGCAAGAACACTTCACAATATGACTGGCATGCCATAGAGATGAACTTTGGACAGCTTGTAGGTGTACCCTGCTGACCCAGGAGGGGGAGGCCGAGATGGGTCACTTCCCAGGGTCGAGACAGGATGGCTCACAAAGTCTGATGGCTAAAACAGTTACAGCATGTGGCTGAGCAGAGCCAGGCAGACTAAAGAGCCCGGGAATAGAAAAGGAGACTTGGAGAGATGAGTCACGGGATGGAAAGACATGGCAGAGGGCAGGAGACACCCACACAGTGACAAATCCCCAGACTTCTCAGGTGGAAAATGTCAACCCAATTTGGGGCCCCATCCACCCACTCCCTGAGATTAGAGTTGCCCAGGTGATGATGAGCTACATGAATAGGATGAACTGTCATGCTTCCCGAGTTCCCAGGAGCCCAGGGTCTGGAGAAGGTGGGAAAAGAGCCCATTCCCAAAGGCATGGCAGGGCTGTTGGTCCCCTTTGCTTCCCAGCAGCACGGTTCGGTCTGTAAAAGGCAGGTGAGATGGAGCCAGGGAGACGGCTCCACGATAAAGACCTTGAGGACCTGAGTTCAATCTCTAGCAATCCATGAGCGACGCCGGGGGGTCATGTGAGCCTAGTGTTTGGGAGGCAGAGACACAGTGTCCTCTGCTGTTCCCTGACCAGCCAGCCTCCCCTCGTCAGCTCCAGGATAAGGAGAGACTTGGTCTCGAAACAAGATATGGCTTCTGAGAACAGAACTCAAGATAGAACTCTGTCTCCCTCCCACAGATGCACTCACGACACATGTGCACCCCAACACAAATGTACATACAAACACGGGGGCTTCAGCACCAGCTTGGAAGATCTGGCCTCTGTAGTAGCATGGGAGAGGGAAGCAGAGACTTTAGACACAGAAGCTCGGGTTTTAAAATCTGCTTGACTGGTTCACTGTGTCAGTTCAGTTGCGTGACCTTAAAGCTTCTTCCTTAGTTTCCCTTTCTGTCAAATGGGAAGAGCAATACTGTGTATCTCTCTTCTGGGTTGATAACAGCCTGAGGGATGAGTGCCTCAAGACCCAGCAAGCGAGAAAGCACTGCTGACTGTGCTGGTGTGAGCAGACTGGATCCCTCTGGACATGTGTGCTGGTGTGAGCAGCCTGGATCCCTCTGGACATGTGTAGTGGGTGGGCAGGTCAAGGAAATTAAGGGCCCAGTGCTGTGTAACTAGATTTATAGCTATTTCATTGAAATAAGAGGGGAGGTAGGGGGAGTGGAGGGAGTGGAAGCTATTCCAATAAAGGAAGGAAGAAAAGAAAGAAGACAGGAAGGAAGGAAGGAAGGAAGGAAGGAAGGAAGGAAGGAAGGAAGGAAGGAAGGAAGGAAGGAAGGAAGGAAAGAATTTGCTTCCTGGATGGTGGTTCAAATGAGAAATGCCCCCACTCCCCCAGCAGGCTCACATATTTGAACACATGGCCATGGTTTGTGATGTTATTTGGACCCTTTAAGATGCGCAGGCTTCCTGATGCGCACAGCCAGGGAAGGGCTGGGAGAATTCACTCCATCGCCTCGGTTCTAGGTTTCTCTCTCTGCTGAGTGTTCGTGCTGAAGGTGTGCTCTCTCAGCTCCTGCCACTGACCTTAACAGGTATGGACCATCTCTCTGGATCCAAAAGTCCCAAACAAACCCTTCCTTCTACAAGTTGCTTTTGGTCACAGTGTTCTCTTACAGCAACAGGGACTTAACAAATGCAGGCAAAAAATGAAGGAAAAATCTACGTCCCTGTGGGCACACATCACTGACGCCTTCTTCCCTTCTCCCAGACCACACAGCCCACTGTAGATGTCAAGTTCATGACCAGAGTAACTGTGTGTTGACAGATCTGCCTCCTGGCTGTGGTCTAAAAATTTAAGTTTCTTGTTCTGCACATTAACAAGAACGGTAGTGGCAGAGAAGGGGAGATGAAGAAAGAGAAGGAAAAAAGGCAGCAAACAAATCGCTAACTATTTGCACACTTCTCATGGACGGATCTGTCTTTAAATTCCTTCTACAATCTTATTTCTGACTGCTCAGCACTCTACAACCAATCCAAACCTTTTCAAAGCACCCACTCAGTGACCCATGCTCACCCTGGGCTTCCCACCACCACTGCCTCCCACCCAGTGAGAGTCGGCTAGGTCTTCAAGCCCTTCTGGACTGACCCTGACCAGCTTTTCTCAGTCTTGGTGGAACCCCTCTTTCTTTCTCTCTGTCCTTTACTGGACTACGGGTCCCAAAAAGGACAAAAGGCGCCGTGTTGTGCGTCTCTTTCAGACCCTCACTTGGCACTGTAGCGGTAGGATGGGCAAACTGACAGGGGTTCGGTAGAGAACAGAGTGAAGCGGCTTTGACCACCAAGGACCAGTGGGGTGCCTCCAATAACTCTCCCAGTTCCCATGAAGAGAAAGAACATTCAAACGAAAGCAAATGTCAGCTGGCCATAGTGACACCTGCCTATAGTCCCAGTCCTCAAGAGTTGGAGGCTGAAGGATTAGGAGTTCAAAGCCAGTCTTGGCTATAATATTGTAAGTTCAAGGGCAGCTACAGGAGACCCTGTCACCTCTTGCCTACACTCCTGCAAGTTACCCTAGCTAAACTCACAAAAAACTGAGACATCAGAGGGAAGAAGGAGCTCACTGGGAGTAAGAGGATAATGGAGAGTGTATATGATTGAGATACGATATATAAACATGTGGAAAAGGCATCATAAATATAGTATGATTACTATAGTCTAGTAAAGAGGAAGGCTGGTGGGTCGGAATGATACAAGGGGGAGGAAGGAAGAAAATGAGGAAGGAAGGAAGGAAGGAAGGAAGGAAGGAAGGGAGGGAGGGAGGGAGGGAGGGAGGGAGGGAGGTAGGGAGGGAGGGAGGCAGGGAGGCAGGGAGGAAGCAAGGTGAGAAAGAAATGCTGGGTTCGGGAACATATACAAGATGGGGACCGCTTTATTTCTTGTTGGAAGTACAGGCTACTCACGCACACCTGGAAATGTTCTTTCTTAGTCATTCCAAATCTGCACTTTTCTGACCCTATGGGCTGTGTGGATTTTGATTTCAGGCTTCCCAGTCCATTCATTCTTGAGGCTGCCTCGTTCTCTTGGGTGACCCAGTCATTTTGTGCCTCTTTGTCTCTTCCTTGGATTTCAGAACCACTGTCATGCAAAGTTGGGGTTACTTTATCGCAGTGGCGCCCTTCCAGTGAACCAGAGATGCACCTAGTAGGTGCATAAAGTGGCAGAAGGCATAAAGTGGGGTTACTGCCCATGTCATCAAACACGGCTGCAGGGGCTCAGACACACTGAGCTGAAGCAGCCTGTGCAAGCCGAGGGTGAGCTGATTAGTTCATGATTGGGTCCTTCATCGGCAGTGGCAGTGGGTTCTGCAGTGTCCATTAAATATTTTTCTAAAAAAAAAAATGGTGAAAAAAAAAGCTTGGGAGTGATTTGTTACTTCTTATGAAGATGGGGACCCATCACATGTCACTGCTAAGCTTAATCAATGGTGACTTCATCTAGAGTCTTTATTTATAGCTAATGCAGACGTTAAAAAGATGTACAGCCATTAATTATTAGCGGAGTTGTTTTTTCAAAGCTCAAAGTACGCCTTGAATAAACGTACTTTAAGACACTTAAAGCCAAGGCATTCTTTATAAGATGACTAGCTAAAGAGTCCCTTGGGTTGCCTTTGAGCGGCTTTCAAGGCCCTAATAGCACTTTTCCCACCAAAGACACACCCCTTGAATCCTCTGAGAGGTACAATAGCATAATTGTTCTTTTAGGTTTCAAGGCCTTGACATATCTGTCAGGGAAAGAATGGGGAATGATAATACCAGAACTATTTTATGCAAATTCCACTTAGAGGTTTCAAGACTTCCCTGAGACAGATCTTGCCCTCTTGTTGACACTTGCTGTGCCACATCAGCCTTCCGTGAGAAAGTGCTTCGAGTTTGCCTTTTGTTAAATCATCCTCATTAAAAAAAAAAGTCTTCAGATAAAGTTAAAAAACAAATACAAAAACAATGAGATGGAAACATCAATTTGAAGATGTGTCTAGGGGAAAAACAGTATTCACCGCAAATGATTTTTGCCCCCTGCAGCTAATCACTTTGCCAAAGGAATTCTTTAACTTAAGCCATGGTGGCAGAAGAGAGAAGCTTACGAAGGTGTTATGAAGATTCCAATTATGCAAACACACACACACACACACACACACACACACACACACACACACGGTGTCACCTAGCATGTTGCCATAAGACCACCCTTTCCAAGGGTGGTATTGTTGATCCACAGGCTCTGGACAACAGACACAAGCTACAGTTACATGGAACTGTACAGCTATTCTGGAAGAAGACCCACTCACTCAGCAAGAAGATCAGGGGATCAAAGAGAAAATGGAACCCATAGGGTAGTGCTAACAGACACCTGTGGGGTCGCACACTCTTGGCGGCCCCCAGCAAGTTAGAATGTACCCCACAAGTTCCCAAAATGCAAATTACAATCAAAGTCCATCTTTCCAGTACAATGGAAAAAAATGTTCCACATAGAATTCAAAATATTAACAACTTAACTTCTTCCCATGAAGAGAATGTATCCATCCATCCATCCATCTGTCCACATCCGTCTGTCTATCCACCCATTTATCCATCCATGCATGCATTCACCTATCCATCCACCTGTACATCTATGCATGCATCCATCCATCCATCATCCATCTATAATCCAACCATCCATGCACTCATTCATCCATCCATTCATTTACCCACCCTCCCATACATTTATTCATTTATCCGTCTGTCCTTTCATCCACCCACCCAGTCATCTACCCATTCATCCACTCTCACATTCATTCATTCATCTATGCCTGCATTCACTTATTCATCCCTGCAACTGTTATTCACTCATCGGATCGTCACTCATCTTCATTGACAAAGGACCTACATTTGAGTTTGCAAACTCAAGTATGTTGAGGATTTATTCTCTGCCCTCGGGACTCATAATATTGAAAGAGAATACCACGAGAAGCTGAGAGAGAAAAGGAGCTATTCTCCCCCCTGGACCCTTCAGAGGGAGTCTGGTCCTCCCCACACCCAGCTGTTCCACTCTGGGATAGGGTTACTGGTCCTGTCACTCACAGAAGACAGGCACATCACCATGTGGGGCATCAGGACAGTCAAGAAGACAAGCAAACAAACTATTTCTGCTTGGAGCCTGCAAGCAAGCCTATAAACAGCATCCTTTCATGTTGTCTGCTTCGAGCTCCTGCCTTGAGTTTCTGCCATGATGTTCCTCAATGAGGGACTGTGACCTGGGAATGTAGTCCAAATAAACCCTTTCCTCCTCCAAGTTGATTTGATTATAATATTTGTCACAGTGACAGACTGAAACTAGAATGTAGGAGTCCTATGCTATGTACAACTGCCACCTGTCTGTGTCCCCTTGGCTCTGTGACCTTGACTATGCAGTTCAGCCTCTCAGAGCTGCAGTCTGGTCTCCCCATCTATACAGTTGGAGGTAATTACTGCTGTCATATGCTCTAAAGGGACCGAGATCCTGGCTTGGCACTTCGCTGGTTCTGATAATTGCTAGGTATTTCCATGCTCCATACTTTCCGCCCTGGCCCAGACTATGCTTGCTTTCCTCTCCTCTGCCGAGCCCCGCCCTGCAGGGGCTGAAGTTCCCTGTATCCTCACCTGGATAGAAGGAAAACACTTTTGAGCCAAGAAAAGGAGAAACCTACCGGCTCACGCATCCATTTAGTATCTCCCCCGGGGAACCAAGAGGCTTAATGTTTATAAAGTACTTTGAGATCTTGAAACCAAAGACTTTGTACAAATGTGAGGTAATCATGATAATTAAAGCGCTGTTATTGAAGCCGGCGAGGCCGTATTGTTCCTTCATCCTGCAGTGAGCAAACTCCTGGCGGACACTTTAGCACACTGAAGAGATAATTTGCCAAATCATACACCGCTGCCCTGAAAGTCTTACTCACCTACAGCCAGGGCCAAGTTCATACCCAACAATGAGGCTAATAGCAGGCCTCAGCTGCACAGCACTTTACAGTTTACAATGCCGCCTCAGACAGTGTCTCCCACTCTGTCAGTAGGATGAGAGGTGGAATAGGAAAATTATTCCTGGTGGATGGACGAGAAAGAGCAGGAACGAGGGGTGTACTCACCCAGACTGAAGGTGGCTGGAACATTTCAAAGCAAGATAAACGTCCAGCTTTTATACGTGAGGATCTTGCATTTCCAAGAGAGAAGGTGCCCTGATTGGGGTTCCTGGTGGCCTCCAGGGCATATCTGTGCAAACTGAAAAACATATTCCTCCACCATATGATATGGTTTTTGACAAGTGGTTGGATTTTAGCCTCACTAGCCTGACAGGGAGACTGCCTGTGTATTCCATTTAAGAACAGTGCTGTGTACTAACTAAAATACTCCTCCTCTTCTTATCCGTATTTGAGGCCAACTGATAAGAAAAAGGATTGCTGTTGACAGCTTCCCCCCACATGGGATGAGCATGGTTGTTGTTGCTTGACACAGTCTCATGTAGCCCAGGTGGGCCTCAAATTTTCCAGGTGGCCAAAGATGACGCTGAACTCCTAATCTTCCCATGTCTATCTCACAAGTGGTAGGGTGGCAGGTGTGTGTGCTACTGTGTGTGGTGTGTGGGCACCGTGCATGGTAGGCAAGTATGTTACCATGGTAGGATAGCAGGTATGTGTGGGTGTGTGTGCTACTGTGCCTGGTATGTGGGCACCATGCATGGTAAGCAAGTACGTTACCAGTGAAACTACCTCTCTGGCCACTCAAATGGTTGTTTTAATGTTTTGTGATTCCAAGAGGAGGGGTGTGCGTATCATGGAGCAGCCTCAAGAAGTAGAGAGAACCAAACAAGACCCTTTATTCTGCTTTCCACAAGGCAAATGGGGCCTGCAATGTTTGCGTCTGGTTTGTTTGAATGAAGTGAACTGGAGATAAGCAGGCACCCCCTGGTACCCCGTGCCTGCCCGGTGATTAGGGCAGGACACCGTGTCTTGGATCTCAGAGATGCACAAGGAACGTGGCTTAGATGGCTGAGTTTTCACAGAAACTCTTGAACTGTGTGTCAGCGCTAGGAATTAGCCAGCCGTGGGAGGGCAGTCTCTGTGGTTCAGCAAGGCCTCCAGGCTGCAAAGTTTCAAAGAGATAGAATAAAAGGGCATGGCTAATTTTTGTAGAAAGACCCTCTAGAAAGCTCGGTGTTGGCTGGGGTGATGGATCTGCTGCTAAAGCACCCACTGTGCAAACACGTGGATTGTATCTCAGTCCCAAGAACCCACATTAAAAGCAAACTAAGTAACAAAAAGCCAGGCATGGTGGCACACACATAAAAGGCCAGTGCTGAGGTGACTGAAAAGGGCCATTTCCAGGGGCTCCCTGGCCACCATCCTAGCTAGGATGAGCTCCAGGCCAATGAGGGAATGACTTTTAAAGCTGTTTTTTATATATGCAAGTGTATAGTACACTACAATACATGTACAGAGAGAGAGTGAGATAGAGAGAGAGAGAGAGAGAGAGAGAGAGAGAGAGAGAGAGAGAGAGAGAGAGATTGATACAGAGATAGAGAGAACATGATATCAAGCTTTCTCATCTCACACTGAGAAATCTGAAGTCAGACAAATACCTTAAGTAAGCTGCCCTGTGAGATACACAGGAAAGTTCCAGAAGCAATACTGATCTAGTGGTCTGCTCTCGTAGCTTTAACATTTCCCCCATTGCTTTGGAGACACTCCCTAGGCATCTTAACTCAGGGAAGAGCTCTCTCTGTCCTGGCCCCAGCGTGTCATCCCTGCCCACAGCCGACCTCAGACTTTGTGTGCCAGTTCCAAGGAGCGGCTGGTGATTTTTCTGTCTGGCCTGCTGACTCATGCCTTTGCCTGCAGTGTCTCTTCCTGCCTAGAGCTCCTTGCTGACATCTTCCTGCAGGAGATGCTTTCTGCATCTTTCAAGACTCAACGTGGCTCTCCTGTTTCATCTCAGCAGCTTTAACCGAAGTCCCTGAGTCGACTGCTTCCGGGTCCTGGGCTCTTAGACATCCCCGGGAACAAGTGCGTTGCTATGACTTTCTCTCAGGGCCTCACCATGTCACAGCCATTTCTGTTTATAGGCCCCCACCCTTCACTTTGAGCTGCTTGATGGCAGGGGCTGCTTTCTGCTTGCCCATCACCCAGTAATGACAGATGGGCAGCAGATAACAACACTAGATTACCAAACAAAAGCACAGCGTTCATCTGCGTTCACTTGTTTTCTACTGCTACCAGGAACTACCCGAGCCTAGGTAACTTGAAAAGAGATTTACCTTGCTGGTGGGTTTGCACTCTAAAACCATAGACAGCATGCACTGGTTCAACCAGGCCTCTCCCATGCCACAACACAGAATGGCCAATCACATCATAGGAGAAACCAAATACCAAGACAGAAATTCAGATCCCATTGACGGGGTTCCCACTAGTCCCCATTTCTAAAGGTCTCACGACCCCTTAATATTCCTGTATCAGGAACCAAGTTTCCAGTCTCTGAACCCTGGGGGACACAGTCGAACTCAAACAAAGCACAGAAAACTCCTATTTCTCTGTGCAGGCCACTTCACCAATGTCTCTTGCTATCAAATCTGTGCAGTTGTCCTTCAGGTCTATGGTGGCTTGAGGGAGAAGCGTCCCCCACATCTTGGTGCTTTTGAACACTTGGCACGGTTTGGGATGTTTAGGTTATGCTGGAGAAGCACATCACAGGGAGGGGGCTTGGAGATTAAAGGCCTCACCGACCTCCAAGGCACTCTTTCTGCTTCACGTTCATGGTTAGGATATGTGCTCTCAGCTTCCTGCTCCTACCCCCATGCCTGCCTCTTGCTGCCATTCTGTCCCCACCGTGGTGGACTCTTATCCCTCTGGAACCAAAAGCCCAAATAAACTCTTCAATCAGTTCTTGCTCATGCTGTTTTATCACAGCAGCATGTTGACAGAGGTTTCTGTCCCAATCCATCCTGCAGCCATTCAGTCCCAAAGAAACACACAGAGGTTTACATTCATTATAAACTGGTTGGCCTATTAGCTCAGGCTTCTTATTAACTAATTCTTACATCTTAAATTAGCCTATGCTAGTCACGTGGCTTGGTACCGTTTTCAGCGAGGCATTCTCATCTTGCTTCCTCTGCATCTGGGTGACAACTGCAAACTGAGCTTTCCTCTTCCCAGAATTCTCCTGGTCTCATTGCCCTGCCTCTACTTCCTGCCTGGTCACCCTGCCTATACTTCCTGCCTGGTTACTGGCCAATCAGCATTTCATTAAAATTAAATTATATTAAAACAATACAACTGACAAATCTTTAAAGGTACAAGATCATTGTCCCACAGCAGCAGCAGAACGGTAACTAATACAAACGCCTGTAGCAATAGGAAGGATCTTGTGTGGGAAACCACTTTTAGGAGTCGCATCACTGCTGAAACCTGGGTTCCAGCCACGAGAGCGCTTGCCTCATTTTATTCTGTGTTTTATTCCTTTATCAAAGTCAGCTGGATTTCCCCAGAGAGAAAAGGCCCTACATCTTCAAACCCTCCAGTCTGAATTAGACTCCCTGCCCCTGCCCCTCCTTCAGACTCCCACAGTGCCTGACCAGAGCCTCTGGGCCCGGGAGTACTTCTCCTGCTGATGGAGAATCTGCAAATAGACGTCTCCTTCCACAACAATACCTCTCCTCAAAGCCAACCCACTGCAATCGAGCTCATTATCTAAGACATGCCTGCGGCCAAAGGTTATGCTTTCTGGAGTTATATTAGTCTCTTCGTCTAAACAGCGCAGACTTAATTGGCTGGGATCAGAGCTACACTGTTTGGAGTAAAAAAGCTGTGATTAATTTGAGCTAAGGAGTGCTGGACAGGCACAGACTGATTCAGCAGCAGGTACAAACCTCTTATCATCAGAATGGCAAAGGCCTGGGGTGGGAGTGGGGCTGCCTTGGTGTGCAGGCTTCCTCTAAAAAAAAACCCAAAGCTGGAGAAAGCTGCGAGAACACACAGAGCAAGTGGGACAACAGAGACACCTTCCTTAGCCCATGGGCACCCTTGCGGCTGCTCAGATAAATATACAAAGTCCTTCCAGTCTCCTGTCCTTGAACACTTAGTTTCCAGCCAGGAGTACTGGCCTGGAAAGTTATGGGACCTTTGTGACACGGGCCCTAGTTACAGAACATATAACCTGTGGACATACAGGAGTGGGATTTTGGCATCATAGGTAGGCCGCATTTTAGCCAGAAAATTGTTCCTTCTCTGCAACTGTTCTCTAGAACTAGTCAGCTCTCTTTTGCTGTCTCAACCACACACCCCCACCCCCATGATGACCTGTGTCCTCTTGAACTGGGAGCCACAGTAAGGACTTCCCTCCCTTAAGTGGCTACCTGTCAGATATTTGGCAACAGAAGTGAGAAAAAATAAACAATACAGTGGTCTGCGGTGGTGCAGAAAGTAGGACCAGCCAAGCAGGAAGCAGAGTGGCTTTCTGGTCCCTACACAGGCAAGAACCTTATCTCTCTGCCCTGTGTTCTTAGTAGGCTACCGTTGGATGGCTCTCTGGCAAGATGGTGGCTCTCTTCCCTCATCCGTACCTTGCACTGAGCCATATGGTCTAACTTCTGCTGCATGCCTCCAGTAGCACGTTTGTTTTCTTGTTGATGTGTTCTCATACACGACAGAAGCAGCTTATCATAGGAATTGCTGATCTGAGATCAGTGGCAGAGGAGTCACTTGAGTCTGCATGGCTGGGCCTCCTGTGATGCCGAGCGCCATAGGAACTGGCAATCTGTGGTAGACAGTTACTACACGGTGGTCAGGAAGCCGAGAAAAGGAAATGTCAGGATGCAGGGGACTTCTTCCCCATCACTGTTATCCTATCCCCATGCAGGATAGTGTCATCCACATTCTGGGTGGGCTTTTCCTCCTCAGTTCATCCAATCTGGAAAAACACTCAGGGACGTACCTGGACATACCTCATCAATTTTCTAGATGTTTCTAAATACAGTCAAGTTGACATAGAAGATTAACTATCTGTGGTGGTTTAAAAGAAAGAAAATGGCCCCCAAGGGAGTGGTGTTATTTGGAGGTGGGGCCTTGTTGGAGAAAGAGTGTCATGGTGGAGGTGGACTTTGAGATTTCATAGCTGTTTAAGATGCCACTAAGTGTTTTAGGTTCCTTCTTGTTGCCTACAAGCCAAGATGTGGGACTCTTGGCTACCTCTCCAGCACCATGTCTTCCTGCATGCCTCCGTGACCCGCCATGATGATAATGGACTGAACCTCTGACCTGTGAGCGAATCATTCCAATTAAAGGTTTTTTTTCTTTTTTTTTAATTAATTAATTTATTTATTAAAGATTTCTGTCTCTTCCCCGCCACCGCCTCCCATTCCCCTCCCCCTCCCCTGATCAAATCCCCCTCCCTCGTCAGCTCAAAGAACTATCAGGGTTCCCTGCCCTGTGGGAAGTCCAAGGACCTCCCACCTCCATCCAGGCCTAGTAATGTGAGCATCCAAACTGCCTAGCTCCCACTAAGCCAGTACGTGCAGTAGGATCAAAAACCCATTGCCATATGAGAGCTGCTGAGGTCATGGTGTCTCTTCACAGCAATAGGAAACCTAACTAAGACTACCGCAATTTGACCTGTTGCCTCTGGTCCCAGACAGAGAGGAAAACATAACTAGAGAGCAGACTCCTGACTGCAGCTCCTGTCTTTCCCTGTGCCACTCTGTCTGCCCCTCCCCTCCCCATTCAGACCACAGTATGGAGACAGCCCCTTTCTAACCCCAGCCAATGCGCTATACCCGGCTGCTTTCTTTAACTTAGCTTGAACTAATAGAGCATGCATACTTTTGATGCAAGCCTCAAAAGCACTACTTGCATCCCATCAGTTAGATAAGGAGAGAGAGAGAGAGAGAGAGAGAGAGAGAGAGAGAGAGAGAGAGAGAGAGGAATTAGTCCTAAACTCCAGGTCATTGACTCTCAGCCTGTCACTCATACAGGCAGGAGAGATGGGGGTGCGTGGATGAACGACAGAGGCCCAAACCAGTGGACCTTCAAGCACCTAGAACTATCAAGAAAGCTTGTGAGGTGGGGGTGGTACAGGGTAGGGTGAGTGACTGAAGGGGTGGAGTGGGGAGGAGCAGGAAGGGGACCAGAGGGAAGTTCTGCATCTGCGCACTTTCCAAACTACAGCTTTGTTGTGTCTATTGTTCTCCACCTCGTTAGTTGAGAGTTTTTATCTCAGAGGAAAGAAAATTTTGTCAAATGTGGGTGTCATTTGTTGACTTGCTTGCTTGCTTTTGATTTTTGGTTTGTTGGTTTGTTTTCTCCCCCTTGCACGGGGTGAAATGGTTCTAAGTTGCCCCTCCCCCCACCCCCGTTGCTTTTGAATGTTTCACCCAGGGAAAGCGGCTCACTAACCTCCTTACTAGCTCTTTTGGGTGCAGTCTTTGACTTTGAACTTTGTCCTGGTGACTTTAAGCAGATGTGATTTGCAGAGCTGAATGGTCACCATCTCAGTCCAGAAGAGAATGGGCCAAGGAGTCTGTGGGAAGGAGCGGGAACCCAGGCTGCCCCTGGCCTCCTCTATGAGCGTGGAAAGCTCGGGGCATCCAGCAATCGCATGACCGCTCGGTGTGAACCAGGAGCCTTTTGTGTGTGTGCATGAACGCGGCTGTTTCTGCAGTTCTTAGCCAATTTCCTCTTCCAAATTGTGAGCAGATGCATGTTAAATTAGGATTAATGGAGCTCCTTCGTGGTGCACTGAATTCGAGCCGGGCACAGTAATAGTTTTATAACATATCATTCAACCTTTCTAAGAGGTTAAAAATTATATACTTAAAGCTTTAGTGTGTTTGTCTACAGCCAGAATGAATCCAACTGGGAATTATCAGTTCACTTCATTAAAGTAAGACTAGTTACACACACGCACATGCACACACACACACACACACACACACGTCAGGATCGGGGGATCATCTTGCGCCAGTTTAAAGCTCAGCGGTATCTTTGATATAAATATCCATTTGTACCACACTTTGGGCTAGATTTTTCAAACGTTACTTATTTTCTGGAAAATGTTTAGCAAGGTCTGGACTGCATAGTTATACAAATTATTGTAATGTATTTTCTGTGCATATTGAATTAGCTCCCCAGACTGATAAAAGGTTGAGATGCAATTATTTTTATTCCTCTGCTTACTGCAACTCTCAAGTAATACCGTTCTGCTAACATGGGCTTGTTGCTCCCACCAGCAAGTTTATAATGTAAAATAAAACAGAGAAATCAGACATTGCTTCCTCTCTTCACAGAACTCATCCCCTGGAGTGAGATTTCAAAGGACCAGTGTTGACCATACTTTGAGGAAACACTGGAGGTTTTGGGTCAACTGTTTAATTCTATTTGTTACTTTTTTTTTTGTTACAGGGCAATAGAATTTACTATAATTCTGTCTCTCTGATTCTCTCTCTCTCCCTCTCCTTCTCTCTCTGAAATCCCAGGAGATCTGATCTGGGAGATGGCACTGGATCAAAACATCCCTTAGTTTAATATCATTCATTCATTTCCCAAATGCCTCTTGGCTCCTATTACACGGAGATGCTGTCTTAGACACAGTAGTTTAACGGGGCGCACAGAAGAAGCCCCACCCACTTTCAAGAGGCCTCTACCCTGCTGCTGAGACAAGAGACAAATAAGTAGGAGCTATAAAAGTTTAGGTGATCAGAGAGCAATAAATGCTGTTAGGAAAACAGACCAATGGATAGATAGAAACTGGCAGGTGTTATTTTAAATCAGGAGGTCAGGAAAGGCCACTACAATAGGTGGCCTTCTCTACCCTGAGATAGAAATGGAGCAGCCTTGTAGGGATCTCAAAAGGCAGACTAGTAAGCTTGGCCCGAACCCAGACACCCATCACACACATAGCTTTGAACTTCTACGGAAAGAGTCTATTGTATAACAGGCAAGTTTGGCACTTTGTTTTAGGTCAATAAGACACCCCAATGCCTCCCAGGAACCTATGGCTGAGCAAAAGGCTCAGGATGTCTGAGAGTACAAGCCTCAGAGACTGGGAAGGACAAGCCATTGCGTGAGCACAATCACAGATGTTTCTGTCCTATGCGGTGAGTGTGGGCTGCTCAAGAAGCCTTGGATAACTATGAAGAAGGGAGTACTTATGTACAGGGATTGACCTCTAAGCTGCATCAAAATGGAGACCAGAAGTTAAGTAGTTAAGACAAAGGGACCTTCCTTGTCTAACCGAGTTCTGCCCAGCATGGTGAGTGGCTGTGGCCAGAGGGGACTAAGAGTGTCAAGAAGAGCAGCCAGGAAAGACAGACAGGAACAAGTCGCACTGATGGTACAACATCACCTGTTTCCCTGCTGGTGATAGTGAGCTGAAGGTTTCAAGCTCGCCAGAGTGTCACCTGGTCCTGAACTTACTCTAGAAGACTATCTGGCAGACTGGTAGGAAATCGCAGGGATGGGAGATGTCACTGTCCTGGCTCAAGTGCCCCTTCTGTGCCCTGAGAACCATGGTTGGGAAGATCTCTGAATTTTTATCCAGCTCAGGGACTGGGCAATACTAAAAGACCTTTAGTAACTTAGAGCTTTCTCTGGTTCCTTCCCTCTGGGACCTACACATTTAGGGATTTTCTAAACTAGCCTATGCTTTTATCCTCTGAGATGTTATTAGCAGCTATGAACCCAAAAGTTGACAAGAGAAAAGAAAACATCCTGTTTTTAGCACAGTGACTCTTTCCCCTCTCTTGCTCCAACCGACACACTTGGGTGTCCACCTTTAAAAGACTGATGCTTCTTGCTTGCTTTTCACTTTCTCTGCAAAAGAAAATGAGTTTGGAATCTGTCTCAAGTGACAGCCATCCCACTAAAGTATTGATCCCAGCCTTAAAATATTTGGACTCGAGAAGTACAGCGGCAGCACAGATGTGGGGAGCAGACATTTCATTTGCATCTCTGTGTGGTTTCTGAAAATGAACATGGGTTTTTAAAAAAGTCCCAGAACCATGGTGAACAGAAGGATGTGTGGCAGGGCTTCCAGGACACTGGCTGCAGATCAGTGAATCGCTGACATTGGCTGGCTTGTAAGACGGCACTCTGGAATATTCTGCAGTTCCTGAAGGGAAGCTTAGGTGGGTTTACGCCCTGGTTTAGTAAAACTACTTTCACTTTTTCAGGAGAGAAGCCTGTATCCAAGTCTCATGCATCTGTGGTAGAGGGAAATAAAAAAGAGGGAGGCAGGGGATGTCTCCCAGGACCAGACTGCTTTCTCCTAAACTGATAACTGAGAGGATGCTGTCCAGCCCAGGACGATACTGCCCAGACTCCTTTGTATCTGGGTGAGTCTGCAACCATGTGCTACTAGGGACAAGTACACAGCTGATAAGTGGCCAGTGAATCTTCTTCACTCTCCCACCTGGACCCACAGCTGTTCAGTCCCAAAGAAACACACAGAGGCCTACATTAACTATAAACGGGATGGCTTACTAGCTCAGGCTTCTTATTAACTAACTCTTACATCTAAAATAACCCATAATTCTTGTCTGTGTTAGCCATGTAGTTTGGTACCTCTTATCAGTGAGGCATTCTCCTCTTGTTTCCTCTGTGTCTGGGTGACGATGACTGCAGACTGAGCCTTTCCTCTTCCCAGAATTCTCTTATTCTGGTAGCCCCACCTGTACTTCCTGCCTGGGTACTGGCCAATGAGCATTTTATTAAACCAATACAAGTGACAAAACTTTACAGCGTACAAGACCATTGGTCCACAGTAGCCTTTCACCTTCCAACAGGGTGATAGAGACCAGAGCGCCAGATTGGAGGAGAGAGGCTACCTGCCAACCATACTCAACCTGTCTGACAGATGAGTTTGAAATAAACTCCCACAATGTGGGCTGTTGAAGGTTGTTATCAAAGCGGATGGCAAAGGCTTATGATACCTGTATTTTAGAAGCTGAGGACTAGAAGGTTGTGGCCAGTCTGGGTGACCAAACGGGACCCTGTCCTCCATACACAAGACAGTAAGACTGAGGAAATAACTGAGGAAAAAGCTCCACCACACAAGTACGGTGGCCTGAGTGTGGATTCCCAACCGTCATGAGGCATGGAGGGACACAGTTGAATCGCAACATTGGTGAAGTAGAGAAAAGGGGACCCTAGAGCTCACTGGCCAACCAGACTCCTGGAATCCAGGAGCTGCAAGTTCTGTGAGAGACCCTGCTCAGAAAATAAGATGGAGAGCAGCAATCAAGGAAGACACCGACATCCAACTCTGGCCTCTGCATACATACTGACATGAGCATACACACACATACACACATATGCATATACACATACACATGTATGCATGCGCACATGCATATACACATATGCAAGTGCACACACACATATACACATGCAGATATGCGTGTGTATACAGATAGATAAACACACACAGTCAACCGTAACCTTTACTTTAACTTGTAGACACCTGGGAGAAAACAGGACTGTGGATGACAATGAAATCTCCATGCTCTACCCTGTGACCTTCAAGATGTAGCTGAGACCTTGCAGAAAGAACCAAGTTGGGCGTTGTGATCTTTTATTGGTACACTGGGGACGACAGGGTGCTCTCTTTCAGGCTGCAGTGAGGATGGAATGAGTTTCTGAGCCCACATCCCTTCACACCCAGCTTGGCACATGGAGACCGCTAATGTCGCCATTATTCCTGTTATTATTGCTATGCTGATATAATCCTGCAGAACCCGCAACACTGAGTGGTGGCTGTGATGACCGTTATGATTTCTGTAATTGAGAAAATGTGCACAACAGTAACATGGCTTCGTTTTCGGAGTTCGGAGAGACAGTCGATTTCAGGCCCACCCCAGGGCTGCCCCTCCATGCTGTCCTGCTGAAGGCTCCCTGTCCCCAAGCAGGCACAACATCCAGGGTGGAGACTAAAAAGGCATCCAGGAACAAGAGATGAGCCAGGAAGGACTAGAGAGCTCAATGACTTTCTTCAGTCAGACAGACTGGAGGACACAGGCAGGAAGGGATTGTTCCAAATCCCGCTGTATAAATAGGAATGGGACAAATGCTTTGCTAAAGTAAGCACAGCTATGAACATGACTCCCCAGTTAGAATCAAATCCAGCCCTTTCTGGTTTTTTTTTTTTTTCACCCTGACCCCATGAATTCTAGAGGACGCAAAGAGGCGGCTCCTTCCAATTTTGTTCTTCAGCTTCGCGCTCATTTGCCCAAAAGAAGCGGCTGAGAACGTGGAACATGTGAACGAGAAGGGAATTGAAAATGGCCATTGAGATTGGAAAAAGGAGAAAAACCCGGAAAGGTGATGAGCTGGTTAATGACTGTCAAGGTGACACAAATTTAGTGTTCACTAGGGAAGAGGGAGCCACAGTTGAAGACTTGCTTCCACAGGTTCACCTAGAGACAAGTCCATGGGGGCATTTCTTGATTAACAATTTCTATGAGAAAGCCTAGCCCACTGCAGTCAGTGGCAGCCCTGGGCAGGTGGTCCTGGGTTATATTAAGAGAGCAGAGCGAGCCACAGGGATCATCCCACAAACAGCACTCCTGCATGGTCTCTGCTTCAGGGCCTGCCTTCAGGTTCCTGCACTGAGTTCCTGCTCTGACTTTTCTTAGTTATTGACTATGGTCAGGACATATGGATAAACCCTTTCCTCTGCAAAGCAGATCAGAGTTTTATGATTGCAACAGAAAGCAAACCAGAACATCTGGTCTGGACCACTTTGGAATGGCGATTCTCAGCTGAGCAATGGTTCAGATGCTTCAACTTCAGATGGAGTTTTGGGGAACTGGTCTAAACAGGTTGTGGGCCATTATTCAGCCATAAAGACTGCTCCTTGGCAGGTGAAGGATGTCAAGCCCCTCTCAGAGTAGAAAGAAGCCATCAGTGATCCCAATGGATGTTTTCCAATACTTGGCACAAGGGTCACGGAGCTCAGAGCTGCTGAGCCATCTATTTCCCATTTCTACACTTTATCTGGAAAGTTCTCTTGTCCTTTTGGAACTTGAACTCGGATGGCAGCAAAAGTGAGAGGTAAGGACTTCTTTGTGAAGAGTATTCAAATACAGACAGGGAAGCGGCTCTGCAGGGTCCAAATCAGCCAAGCTTCAGACTAGACTGCAATTCTCAATGCAAATGTATAGGGGCTGCAGGTGAGTTGGGAAGCATCATGGGAAGGCCCAAAGGGACATCACAGGTCCCCAGACCCACAATGGAAACCTCCATGGCAGGTGTTACTTGAAACAGCCCAACTCCAAGCGTCTGAAGTTCTCACAGGTGATGGCAATACTGAAAACAGGTCAGGGGAAGTTGGGCCAATCTGGAAAACAGGAACTGGACCCTTTAAGAAGGGATATCCCTTTTTCCTGGGGTTGTCCTCCCCCCACTTCTCCTCCTCCAGAGGGTGTTCCCCCCAAGGAGAAAAATCCAACCCAAAAGATCCTGGAGCCTATACCAGCAAGACCAATGAAAGACAAGGAGTCCTGAAGGGGGCAAGATCCCTGGAGCCTATAAAGTCTGACCGGAGCCCCCCTATGTCAGTTCCCACTTCTGGGGTCCCTTCCTCCATTTCATGGGAACAATCTCTTCTAACAACGTGCTTGAGTTTTGCTATCCCCCCCCCCCGCCCCACGCCACTCTCTGCTTCTGTTCCTATATCAATCTGTAACTGATGATATCAATTTCTCTCAGCAGCCCTCAGGATCCCTTAACTGTGCTTCCCCAGCCATGCCCCCCCACCGCCTACCCCCGCTCCCCACCAGGGCCTCTCACAATCTCTGTTATTTTTACTCTTAGGCAGCTGTTACTTACAAATCCACTTTCTCATTTTCACCCTGGGATCTCTGTTGCCTTCACACTCTGGTAGACAACCTTTCCTGTTCTCTGTGTCCATGCCTCAGGGTCTCCCACTCTCTCTGACTGCCGTTTCACTTTCCTGATATCTTCACTTCCTCTGGGTGAGTCTTCTTTCCAGGAAGAACATGCCTTTGTCTAACTTCCTATGAACTTGTGAACTTGGCAGTAACCCTAGATGACCTCTAACCAAGACTCCCATAACAGTAATGTATCTGGAGATTTCGCCAGATCCCAAATAAACACTCTGAGGCTTAATATTAATTACAAACCATTTGGTCTATTAGCTCAGGCTTATTATTAACTAGAATTTACATCTTAAATGAACCCATTTTATTAATCTATGTATTGCCATGTGGCCATGATGTTACCTCACATTTTGCTTCTCCAGTAGCCGCAGGCATCTCCCTGACTCTGCCCTTCTCTCTCCATCTCTGTTTGGATTTCCTGCCTGGCTCTATTTTGCCTGACTATTGGTCAAATCAGCTTCTTTATTAACAAACAGTAATAAGACATAGTCACAGCATACAGAGAGACATCCCACATCATCTATTTTCTGTCTAATTAAAAAGGAAAGTTTTGGCTTTAACATAGTAACATTACATATAACAAAAATAGTTATCAAGCAAGGATTACAGTTATAATATTTAGTCTACCTATATTTGACAAAATTAAAGAAAATACTCTATCATCTATCCTATCTTTGTGAGTCTAAAGTTTCATATCTATTTTATCTTTTTTTCATAACTAAGGAAAACTATAGTTATAACTATCTAGTCTTTAACTACATCAAAGACCCCAGAAGGATATTATATTGCCTAAGTAAACAGGAGGTACATTGTTAGCAACTTCCAAAGCTCTAGAAATGACAGAGATATCTGACTGCCTAGACAGTCATTCAAAGTTCTTCTGTAACATTGGGGCATCCATCTTCAGCCTACAGCCACAAAGTCTGGCAGACTTTTTAATAAAGGAGGAAATTTTAAAAACTGTTTCACCTGTATTGGCGGTTTGTCAGTCACTTTCCTCTGTGACCTGCAGAATGTCTGGTAGTTTCTTCTGTGAAGCAAGAACCCTGAAAGACCATCTTGTCTTATTTTGGCAAGTTCAGCAATCATTTTCCTTTGGGTCCTGCATGTCTAATCTATTCAGTATATTGTCAAGCAGTCCAGGCAAGAGCAGTTTCTTACCTAAATGTCTAGCCTTGCCATATTGAAAGCAAATTTCATAAGGAGCTTCTTCAATGTCCATCATCCTCTTGAAGTAATTGGTGTTTCCAGGAGCAAACATTTCTCACTGTCAAGAAAAGTCTAAGTTCTTAAAACATTTTAAATGCCATATTTTGTAGGTCTCTGAAGTATTTGAAGGTTATCTATCTATTTGAACTATATCTCTGAATATCTAAAAACCTAATTAACATGACTATAAGTTTGACTATTATAGATGACTATTAATTTATATTTCTTAACTATACATTACATTTTTAAATAAGCTACATAAACATAACACCTTAAACAAGAATAGAAATATACATATAGTATAACAAAATTGACCTTAAATTTGAATCAATAAACCAAAATCCATACCAATGTAAATTATTTTGCGATTAACAGTTGTTTTTTGATTAAAGTAGATTTATAATCTACCTTTTTATTATTTCTATATTATATCCCCCTTTTTCTTTAGAAATAAATTGACTATGATTATTAACCATTTATAATCACCCTCCTTTAAATGAAAACAAACATTTTAAAACAATATTTTGAGAATTTGGGCATAGTTTTTTTATATTACTTCCTTTTGATTGAGGGCAATGATAATTTTGTGGGGAATCCTGAAAAATTTAGAATTATGGTTAAACTTTGGCTGTAGTAGTCTGTGAGGCTACATAGTCTCAAGTCTCATACAGTTTTCTTGAAGCTGTTCTGGATGTTGGATCACCTGGGATATTGCTCCCATCAGAGACCTCTCAGAGGGTCTTACTTTATCAGACCATATTAGCCTGGAAGGAATCCACAGTT
Source organism: Alexandromys fortis (assembly GCF_014885135.2). Taxonomy (NCBI): domain Eukaryota; kingdom Metazoa; phylum Chordata; class Mammalia; order Rodentia; family Cricetidae; genus Alexandromys; species Alexandromys fortis. The sequence continues at coordinate 1,361,951 of NW_026067968.1, read as the reverse complement.
TCTCATATACTGTGGAAACAAAAGCAGAATCTCTTTTTCAAAGCAACATATCCTTAGACCCAAATATTGAAATCAAGATACCTTGGTTTAGCTTATCAGCCCCCACAACCAAATATCTCTCAGAAATTAACTCGTTAACAGTCAAACAATTTAAAGAAAGCACAATAGTATACATAATCCAGACTCTGTATATTTTTCATCTTTATGTGGCTTATAATTGTATTATTACTCTACTTTTTAAGAACTTCAGTTTATTGTCTTCAAATTATTTTTTAATCTATGACTCTGTCTATTCTTTATTCTCTCTCTCCCAAGCCTATGCATATTTTAAACACATTGGAACCCATTGGAACATGTTATATTAAATTGTTTTTTTTTGTGTGTGTGTGTGTGTGTGTATGTGCTGTAGCACACATTTGAATGTCACAAAACAACTTTTTGGGAACTGATTTCCTGGATCTCCCTTGTTTGAGGCCTGGTATCTCTTGTCATTTCTGCCATTGGCCTGTGAGCTTCTGGCTGATAAACTCGGTCTGCCTCCCATCTCCCTGTGGGAGTAGTAGGATCACAGGCATGCCACAACAGCTGGACATTTAATAGGCTGGTTCCAGGGTTTGAACTCAGGTCGTTCATCTTGCATAACCAGGGAGCCACCTTTAGCAGAGAATCACCTCCCTGGATACCTGTTAGTTTGCTTTTTGTTTATTTTGTTTCCCAAATGATTGTGAGTGGCAGTGAGGACTTTTTTAATTTTCTTTTTTTAATTGATTTTATTGAGCTATACATTTTTCTCTGCTCACTCCCCTACCCCTCCCCTCCCCTTCAACCCTCTCCCATGGTCCCCATGCTCCCAATTTACTCAGGAGATCTTGTCTTTTTCTACTTCCCATGTACATTAGATCTATGTATGTCTCTCTTAGAGTCCTCATTGTTGTCTAGGCTCTCTAGGATTGTGATTTGTGTGTTAGTTTTCCTTGTTTTATGTTTTAAAACCAGTAGGAATGAGTATATATGATAATTGTCTTTCTGGGTCTGGGTTACCTCATTCAATGTTGTCTAGAGTCATCCATTTGCTTGCGAATTTCAAGATATCATTATTATTTTTTTCTGCTGTGTAGTACTCCATTGTGTAAATGTACCACATTTTCCTTATCCATTCTTCTATCGAGGGGCATTTAGGTTGTTTCCAGGATCTGGCTATGACAAACAAAGCTGCTATGAACATAGTTGAGCACATGTCCTTGTGGTACGATTGAGCATCCTTTGGATATATACCCAAAAGTGGTATTGCTGGGTCTTGAGGAAGGTTGTTTCCTAATTTCCTGAGTCATTGCCATACTGATATCCAAAGGGGCTGTGGCAGTGAGGATTTTATGAAGGAAGTTTGCTCCCATCATATAGACCCAGGGAAAGCAGTGAAAGACTAGTCCATGTACCATCCATGTATCAGCCAACACGGGAGCAGCTCTCAGTCCCACACCCAGAGAGAGGAACACAAAGATACAGCAAGTCACTAATAAAGTGTGCCCGCATTGCACAAGAATAAGAGTATCTGTGAACACAGTCTGACACTGACTTCACCACGAGCTGGTGGCTGGCAACTTCATGCAGTTTACTGAGTCTTCCTGCACCCCAGTTCTCTCATCTATCGTTCCTCTCCCAGGACTAATCAGGAGTGAAACCTATCTGGTTTATGTAGCAGGTGAACACGGTATTTCAATACGAAGGGTTCATTGGATTACTCCATTATCTAACCACAATGGTGTTAGATGATTTAACTTAGCACAAATGTGGTAGGCTTGGACTTTTGAACCTAGGCTCTGTCACTGAGCGCTGTGTGGCCCTGGGTGAGTCACTTAACCTCTCTCTCGGTGCAGGTGCCAAGCAGTTGGAGGATTTGTCTGTTCTCTGCATCTCCTCTTTCTCATTAAAGACAGGGACAGATTGAAAAAGAAAGGAAAAAAGGAGAAGGAGAGAAATGGAGTGGAGAGAGGGGGGAAGGGGAGAGACGGAGAGAGGACACCACACCTCCCCGGGCACAGTTATCATCCGTGTGGATTCCTGCTTCTCCACAGAGACAGGCAGTGGAGAAAATATCACCAGGGTGCCATTGAGGGTGCTCTGCGGGGCCCCATAATCACCATGGCCTAGTTATTTCTCTGGAAGGGGGAAAAAAGTCCAGCACCCAATCTTCCTTCTTTTTTTTTTCTTAATAGGTGAAGTTGAACCTAAAGTACTGTAATTTTAATCAAATCTTCCCCATCTGCGTGCAGCATCCCTGAGAAGTTGAGGGTGTAAGTGTATGTTGTGGGGCTGGTGGAATTGTCGCAGCAGGGAAGGAAGAGGGCAGAGCGGTGGTAATTATGCTACACTTAGAGGTATTTCTGTTGCCAAGGGAGGCTGTGCTTTTTTTTTCCCCCTTTATTTATTTTTCATTTTCTCTTTCGCTCATTGAGGGCTTGGGTGATGTCATGGACAGACAAGAGGGGGCAGAAATAAATGCAGGAGCCCAAAGGGCATAAAGGGGGGGGGAGATGAAATCGCACTTCACTTTTTATCTTGGATGGAGGTTGGGACAATCAGGAAAATGGGGAGAAGGAAGGCTTCAGGGGCCCAGCCTCTCTCCATTGCAAAAACACGTTCCTACACACAGACGTTGTCTACGCAGGAAGGCCATACACGGGTCCAGCTCACGTTGATGTGGTGCACATAGCAGACATGACACAGGCATGCGCACACCTGCACGGGCAGGTTTGAAGGTCACTCATACCAATCCAACGGCTTCAGCGACAGCTCAGAACCTGGACAGAGCAGAAGTCATTCACCACAGGACAGGACTGGAAGTGGAATGAAGAGAGAAGTCTGTGTGCCCTTTGTCTGGTCTGAACTTTAGGAGTTTTTTTTTTTTTTGTGGTGAGGGGGGGTTAATTTTTGAGAATGTCATACATGTATTATTCAGGAAATAAAGTCGTAGCTATCCTCTTCCTACTATCTATGTGTCGTTCCTCAACAACTTTTCCTCCCAGCATTTCATCTCTCTCTTTTTTAAATATCGCACTGAGTCTGGCTGGCATTATTCATACGTGTGTGGATTTGGGGCCATCCACTGGAGCAGGAGAAACCTACCAGAGCCACATCCCTAATAAAGAATGATGTTCCCTCTCACAGCTACTGCCTATTGCAAGCGGCTCCTCAGTAAAGGGTGGGGCCTGCACATCACTCCATTTATTCCAGTATGTTTACTGGCTTAATCTTGTTCCAGTAACCACAGACTTCCTGACTGCAACAGCCCTACTGTGTCCAGAAGACAGCATTTCAGACCATTCCTTCCCTCGAGACAGATTTAAGTTTAAAGAAGTGATGTAAAGCAAGCACAGGGTCCCGGGTACCACATGCTCTGCCTCTGACATCTTCCCATCAGTTCAGTGTGCCTGGGAGTGACATGGCGGTTGTTGGAAGAGGGCAGATGGGATACTGATATCTTGGTTCTCAGTGTTAGATCAAAAGGATGTCAGCTCTCTCCCCCCACCCCAGGACACAGCGATTTAACTCTTGATTGTTCTAAATAAGAAGACCTTTCTAGAGATCTGGGAAACTCTGTCCTGAAATGAATGGCTAGAAGGTAGTGAGGTTGCTTCTGGCCAGCATGAGACATTGAGATGCGCAGCCCAGCAAACGAGCAGCATCCCTTGTCAACTCCAACATTTCTAACCCAAGAGTAACCTCCAGATAAACAGGAACACCCCAATATGCCCTTGACTATTTGCTTCTCTGAGTCCTCCCAAGGCTGGTAAGATAGCTGCTGTACTTGTACCAGAGCATCCCAAGGTGGGAACAGACAGTTTCTCATAAGAGAAGATAACCCCCGGCCCCCAACATACACACCTAATTCACAAATAAACTCAGAACACAGCACTTCCATCAGGATAAATCAAAAAAAAAAAAAAAACTGGACTAGCAAGATGACTCAGCAGGTAAAAGTGCTTGCTGCCAAGCTTGTTGACTTGAGTTCAATCCCTTGCACACACTTGGTGGAAGAAGAGAAGTGGCTAACACAGATCATCCTCTGACTTCCACCATGACATGAGCATGCCCCTTCACTGAATAGATAGATAGATGATAGATAGATAGATAGATGGTAGATGCAATAAATAAATAAGTAAATAATTAAAAATAAAAAGTCTTTCTGCAAACAAGCTCAATGTTGGTGTTCTAGATTCTTCTCTCCATTTCCCCAGCACCACACTATCCCTACAAGGTCTATTCTGACTTACCTTCAAAAGCCCAGCATGGGACCTCCTTAGGGAAGTCTTTCTAATGCCACCTTCCTCCTTCTTGTGACATGTGATCTCATAAGGTGTTTAATCCTTATTCCTCTCCTTCTCCCCCTCACCTCTCTCCCTCCCTCCATCCTTCCCCTTTCACACACATACACACACACACACACACACACACCCCTCATCAGCAACGTGAGCTGAAGTGAACAGGCCCATTTGGAAGATACACGTGTTTGTGTTTTGACACTCAACGTGAGTAAATGGTTGCACAGCAAGGAACTGCATGAAACGCCACCGAGTTTCACACTTTAAAGTGGCTAATTGCATGCTATGTGAATTTGCTTTAATTTTTCCAAATAAAAGATGAGAGTTTTTAAAAATGATAGCACAGCCTTGCACATGCTCCGTGCTTAAGGAACTAAGAACCACACAGACACTGAGGTACGATTGGTGTTCGGCTCAGATAAGAGCTTGGGGCCTCCAGGGGCAGTGGGCAGAGGGAGCGGTGTGGTTAGGAGATGTGGTGTGATGGGAGGGAAGGTGTGCAGAATGGGTCCAGGAGTTAGAGGTGGACGTGACTTATATCCCTTGTGCCCACGCAGATTACACAGTGGGTTCCTGAGGGGCACCTGTGCGGCTCAGTTCCATCCTTAGGGATACTGGAGGACGGTTTCCAGTTCTACCTGATACAGTGTGCTTTTCAGGGATGAAACCTCAAACTGGGCCTCAGCGATCACCCTTCCCTTCCATAAGGCCAGGGTGCACTGGTGTTTTCAGAGCAAGCATTAAAGAGGACGGGTTGTATAATACTTTTACAGTAATCTTAATCACCGCTATATGCTGTTTAATAGAGGAAGACACCAGGATCAGGGACATCCTCTGTATGTCCAGCTACACATGTAGTAGCAGGCTCCACATGCATAGCTGTATAGAGTTTGGATCTAATGTGACTCCAGAAGCTCATGTATTGAGGGCTTGGTCACCAATGATGCAATGTTCAGGGCTGGGACCTTTGGGAAGGGATTGATCGTGAGAGTTCTGATGTCATCCATTGATAGTCTCTGGAGGAGTGGAAACTCAGGGGAACTCAGGGGACCAGGACCTCTTCGGAGGGAGTGATCTTGGGACTATGTATTATCCTGCTTCCCCTCCACCTTGTCTGCCTCCTCTCCACTTTTCTCTCCTCCCCTCCTCTTCTTCCTCTTTGTCGCCATGGCTTTAACTGACTAGAGACCAACAAACCCTCTGAGATTCTATGAACCAAAGCGAACCTTCTCCTCTCTCAAGTTGATTTACCCCTGGTATTTTGTCACAGGCAAGAAACTCTGAATTACCCTAGAACTCTAGGCTTTTGGCTTCTCAGCTGTCCTCTCTCCCTTTTCGCAGTTCCTCCTTCTGAAGCTACTTCAGACACACAAGAAAGGTAAAGAATGCCTCCAGCTTCTGTGTGCAGGGAGGGCCAAGCCGCAGGATCCGGAATGACCGGGAAAGCACACTGGTCTTCATCGGGAGGCTGGAGTCCTTTGCTGATTCTACCCACATTCTGGAAAAGGAAATACAACCCGCTGAGTGAAGCCTGAGCTTGGCATCCTGCAGAAGCTCCCTTTCACGCCCGGGACCTAACACTCGCAGAGATGAGGGCCATGAGGTCAGAGCGGCACTGTCCTTGTCTGAGAAACACAGCACACACACACACACACACACACACACACACACACACACACACACCCGACTTGGTTCTTACTGCTCCCTCCAGCTGTGCCCTGAATGCACATGGAAGGAAGTCTGTGGCTTTAATGTCCCGCAGGTTTTGATGGCGTTACATGTCCTCTGAGTCAGGTTGCCTTTGCTTCCTTCTGCTGGGCAGTGTCGCTAGGGCACATGGGCTTCCATGGCCTCTGCCAGCTAGGAGTAGCAGCCTTGAACCTGCTCCTTCATGCCGGTGGCAGGCCTCCACCCGGCCTTTCCAATCAGAAGCAGCTGTCCCCTCTCACCCCAGTGTCACGGTGTAATTGACTCTGGTTGGGGAGTATTGTCTTTTATTGCCTTTAACGGCCCCATAGCCACTGATTGCCTGCGCTGATAGCTAATTTAATTTCTGTCAATACAGCACTGAGTGGCTTTAAAAGAACCGTTATCCACCAGAGTGGTTCAGGAGGGATGTGAGAGGTGGCCACATGGCCCAGCTCTCAGATTTAGGTCATGGAGTGTTCAACACTTTCTGACCTCGGAGGTGACACGCCCACCCGCTACATCTGCAGCAGTCTCTTGGGACCAGCTGAAGTCTGGAGAGGCTTGGGGCTCTCCTATAATCTCCTATAATGCCCAGAGTGAGTGATGACCTCCCCGCTGTAAGGAGTGCTTGTCCCTCCCTATCTCTAGGGCTTGTTGTTCCCAGAAGGACCTGTGCAATGGTTTATGCGCCTATGCTTAGCTTCCCTCAGGACTGCCACACTTGCAGCAGCCTGGTGCAGGCTGCTGGGGGCACCGTTGCCACTGCACTCTGACCAGCCAACTTGCGACCCTCCTTACCTCTCCAACCCCTGGGACCCAGGGAGAGGGAAAGTTGGGGGTCTTCCTTGAGCTCTCCATGCAGTTCCCCATGGTCCTCAATCCACTGATATACCTGGGACGTCCTCCCGGACTCTCACAGCCTGACTGCTTCTGTTGAGCCTCTGCTGAGTTCTTCTGTTGAGAATGCAACTGCTCTTCTCTGGGAAGCAACCCCACCTACCACATCCACTCAGCCAACAGACCTTCAACTGCCATGAACCTTACCCTCCTGCAGACACCTGGGTTAGTGCAGGGATAAAATGGTCAGTCACCTGAGATGTAGTCTCACCATGATAGGACTGAAGATCTCCACAGAGAGACATATATTCCACAAATCAGAAGCAGTTGAAGAAACTGCTAAGAAACCAGTGCTGGGGGCTTAGCATGTCTGGAGGAATACCAAGTCTGCTTTCCTTCTCATGGTCAGCTGGGCCCAGCTTGCCAATGCCAAAATAACCATGATTGTGATATGTGATGTGTGAGCAGTTTCTTAGCACCAGGTCAGAGCTCAGCATATGCTGCACAGGACCTCTCTCGTCTTTATTGAAACATCATCCAAATTAACACTGACAATAATCAATATCTTGATCAATGGAGACTTGTAAACAGCAGCTGGAAAGTGTTTTTCAATAGCAGTGGCCTCTCTCAGATGTTGTCAAGGCTTATTAGTAGCCTGTTACCCAGATGTCCCCCATTCTCCCATTAATCCATTCATTTATGCATTCTTCTCCTCATTTATTCATTGAACTACCAATTCCTTGTTCATCTACCCAAGAGTCCATCCATTAATCCATTCATACACCTACCCATCCACCCATCCACTCATCCATCCATCCATCCATCCACCCATCCATCCACCGACCCATCCATCCATCCACCCATCCATCCATCCACTCATCCATCCATCCATCCATCCACCCATCCATCCATCCATCCATCCATCCATCCACCCATCCATCCATCCACCCATCCATCCATCCACCCATCCATCCATCCATCCATCCATCCACCCATCCATCCATCCATCCATCCATCCATCCACCCATCCATCCATCCACCCATCCATCCATCCACTCATCCATCCATCCATCCATCCATCCACCCATCCATCCATCCATCCATCCATCCATCCACCGACCCATCCATTCATCCATTCCATCTACCCATCTACTCACCCATCTATCCATTCACCCACTCATCCATCCATCTATCAATCTACCCATCCACTCATCCATCCATCCAGTCATCCATCCATCCAGTCATCCATCCATCCATCCATCCATCCATCCATCCATCCATCCATCTATCCATCCATCCATCCATCCATCCATCATCAGTTCACCTGCACATCTACCCATTTACTCATTCACCTTCCCATCCATCTATTATTTAGTGTAAATTTATTAATTCCTTACTAAACCAAGCTTTGAGTGAGATACTTGAGTGGTATAAAGTATAAAGGGACCTTGAGTCGTGTGTCACAGGCTGACTCATGTCCTCCGGTAGCCCTCAGCTCACCCCTGCAGCAATCTCCCCTCACACCCCAGGGCACCCCTACTCCTGTCCTATGAAGGCTCCGCCCTATCCACTGCAAACATCCATTATAAGCAGTATTAACTTACCTAATACATCTGTCCCTGCCACAAAGCTGCAAGCCCCATACTCAGTGTCACCATCCTGTCCTAGTAAGGGTCTTGTTGGTATGTTTGTGTGGCAGGTTGATGGCAGGAATGGACAAGGGAGGAAGTTTAGGAAAGAGCATCCGGACCTTGAAGCTTCACTGTCAAGAAGAAGAGGTCTGTCCCTTGATGGAATGACAGTGGGCAATCAGATGCAGAGAAGGCTGAGTATAGATGCAGTGGACATAAATAATCCAGATTCAATAGAAAGCCATTACTGCACACTGGAGGGCAGCTCTGGGTATTAGGAAAGGTTCAGGGCAAGAGACTGCAAAGGCCTAATGCGGTTCAAACGCTAACAAGTCAAAGGTTTTACCTTTTTAAACTGCCAATTTGTGTTTAAAATCTCAGTTCTAAGTCCAATTACCCACTGGGTGAAAGGGACAGGAAACAATTCACATGGATGCTGTATGTTCTTGTTGGTGATTGTAGATACCAGGAAACCTACAGCGCTGCTGAGAAAACAGTATTTCCAATTGTGTAATGACGCTGTCTCCTACAGCAATGAATGCTTCCCATAGTGGAGAAAAAAAATCTGACCCACGGTAAGTAGTTGCAGATGGTTCGGCAGTTTGTCTGCCTTGACTGGGTGGGGCACATTCCCAACCCAAGTCACTGACTCACAGGACATGGAATTTGGACTCTAAGACTCTCGGTGGCCCTGGCTGACTGTTTAAGGCATAGACCCTTGTGCGTGCCTCTGCTGTGCTTGGGTTCAATATGAAAAATTCAGGAAGCTGACCTGTGAAGGATTTGAAGACTGGCTGCCTATGAGACATGAAGGAAGTCCCAGGGGCGGCAATACAGGGCTTTCTGAGGATTTATGATGGACACCCACCCTATGAAATTTTTATCTGTAGGAAAATACAGTCTGGATATAAAGCACTAAATGTCAACTTGTGTGCTAGTCCATAATATCCCAGGAGACAGTGCAGCAGGGTCATGATGGAGGCCAGCCTGGAGGCCACAGGGAAATGCCCCCCCCTTTTAATATCCTTGATATATGATGAGGCTGATACAACACGTGAGCTTTCAGTGGATGGGGAAGAGAGCAGCTGGGCCCAGGGCTGGGGTGCTTCACAGAACTGTCTCTTATGTAAAGGTTTGTTGGAGTCAAACACCAATGGAAGGAGTGTGTGTGTGTGTATGTGTGTGTATGTGTGTGTGTGTGTGTGTGTGTGTGAGAGAGAGAGAGAGAGAGAGAGAGAGAGAGAGAGAGAGAGAGAGACTCTTGGGAAAAGGATTGGGATTTTATGCTGTATTAGTTAGTGTTCTCTAGAGAAACAAAACTGACAGAATGAATGTCCATTAAAATGGGGGTTATTCGATTGGCTCATGAGATACCATCTGGATAGTCCAACAATGGCTGCCTCACACTGGAAAAGCCAAGAATCCATGAGCTTCTTAGCCCATGAGTCTTGGTGTGTCAGCGGTCCCAACAGAGTGCTGAAGCAGACTAGTCTTCAGTCTATGTTAGAAGCTGGAGGGGGACTTGATTGGGGGAGGGGGAGGGAAAGGGGAGGCGGCAGTGGGGAAGAGACAGAAATCATAAATAAATAAATATAAAAAAGGAAAAAAAAAGGAAGCTGGAAGAAGTTGGTTCTGATATCACCAAAGAAATGGACGCAAGAGCAAGAGTGAAGGCAAGCAGGCCAACAGTGCCAGTAACATCTCCCCATCAACAAAGTGGTTAAATCTGGGAAATTTTTTTACAGTTCTAGAGACCACAAATCCACAGCTATGGTGTGACCTGGGTGACTCTTAAAGACTCTAAGGTAGGGCCCTCCCCACCTCCAGGTCACATCCATCAGCCACCATCCTTACAGGTCTTACTCCCTCAAGCCTCTCCTCTGCATCTTCCTAACTCAGATACCCCTCTCTCGGGCATCCATCAAATCCAACATCACCTCGTCTCAAGATCCTTGTCTAAAGCACAGCTTCAGAGCTTTCGTCTCCCGCTCCCTCCACCTTCACCCCTGACCTCAAGCAATGTGATCTCTGATCCAGACATGCCTTGCCTTTGAAGAACATGAAAATGGCATTCTTTAATCGCTGAGGACCTCAGGGATGGCTCCTAATTGTCCATTCTATTATAATAACCCTTTTCAGTCTCCAAGACACCTATTTCTAGACTATCTCAATGTAGAGGTAAGGTTAGTTCAGGCACAGCTGGTCCTGTCCAGAAAGACTCACAGGTAACTCATTTGGGCTCCTGGGAAAGCCCCAGGAAAACAGAGTTGGTTGCACATGGTCTAGAGGCTGTTGTGCGGGTCTAAGGATGTAGGTGGCAACCATTTTGCAATCACGAGGTAACAAGTATGAGGCTGAAGCTCACTAAGGAGCCCAAGATGGCATCACTGAGCATCAAAGCCATGGCAGCCTCTGCTGATTTTGGGGTGCCACCTCTTTTCTTCCTTCAGTCATGACCTGCTGAAGATTCTATTACTGAATGCACTCCCAGCTGTTTTGAAACCCAGGCATTAGGTTCACAGGCAGAGGAATCAGTGAAGTAAACAAAGAACCTATGCCAGGACATAGAATAAAGTGATATTCCAAAATATTCTGGAAGCTGGAGAAATATAGGATATGAAGGAAAAGATTGCTTTAGGGATAAAGTGAACAAGCTGTATTGGCTCATGGAATAAGACAGGGGAGTGGAGAGGGCCTCGGAAAGGACAGGGAGAAGTCATAGGAAGGGGAAGAATGTGGAAAGGTGGAGGGGAGAGATCATGGAGGGGGAGTGAAAGGGGGATCATGAAGAGAAGGGTGGACATCATGGGAAAAAAAAGGAACATCATAAAAAGGTAGGAGGGGAAAGATCAAAGTAGGAAAGGTCATGGAATGATCAGAGGCAATTGTGGAAAGATGGGGGAGAGGTCCAGGGAGAAGTAATAAATGCAGAATTTGTGGAAGGGTACGGTCATGGGTGAGAGAGGAAGGGGAAGGCTGTATGGGGAAGAAGACCTAAGCACACCTACCTACCCATTGGGCAGCTAGACAGTTTCCACAAGCAACTCAGACACTTGGAGAATGCAGAAAGTTCCCAAAGCTGCAGGGCTGAACTGGGGACATAGGGCACACATTTCTGCATGAGGATGAACAGGCAGGCTCCTTTCTTAGAGCCAAGAGGAGAAGATGGGAAAAACACTGACTGTCCAGGTGATGGCAGCAGGCAGAGGGACTTGATGGCCAAGAAAAAGCTCCTGGGAAGAAGGGGACAGGATCTGAGGGTCCTGTGTAGCTCAGAAAAGCGGCAACTCATGGGCACAAGGACACTAAAGGGACAAAGGCGGCTTGCGGCTAGGGCAGGGAAGATGGTCCTTTATCCTTCATCGCCTCCATTTTCCAACAGGCAGGTAGGAAATGTACCCTTCTGCCCTCTCCGAACCAACTTCTTGTCAGCAACCGGCAATATTTGTATCTCTTGCATAGAAAAAGAGAAATTACGGGCAACTGATGTGTGTTGTGACATCTATCTTCATGGAGGGAGAGGGAGAACTCACCAGTGACAGAGAGACCAGACAAATACCCCGTCTTTCCTCATAAGTGAAGATGAGTGTCATAACAGAGTCAGCCGTGGCCTTCGGTCGGCGCGTGCGTGCCTGCCATTCAGTGGCGCCCAGGCTTCTTCAGATAACTGTTAGGAAAATAAAAGTGCTTGAAAAGTGAATTCGACCGTCAGCGCCGTAATATATGGGTGGAGGTTTGCAGCGGAGGAAATATCACCTGCAAAGATCTCTTGCCCGATTATATATTGGTCTCGTCCGCGGCACAGGCAGGCGAGGATGCGTTTATTTATGTCTGTGTATTTGTGTGTATATATGTTTAATATTTCAGAGAGGGGGTGGGGCATGCCATTTCCAGATGGTGGTCCAGTTTTTCACTGTGGGCGGAGGTAGCCAGAGGAGCTACAGGGGTCCTACAACTTTAGGATACAGCTTCCTCTCGCTTTCCTCTCCAGCTAGAAGTTACCCCACATATAACTCGTCACTGTACGCGTAGGGCGTGGGTCCCAGTAGGGCAGGCAGAAAACCGGCAGCCAGTCTGGTGCCTAGAAAGTCATCGCCCATGCCGTGTGGCAGCTCTCGTCAACTGTCACTATGAAACATTTGACCAAGAATGTGATAGGGACAGAGGACGCTTACAGAGCAGCCATGGAGGGAAGGAAGGAGAGAAACGATAGCACTCACCGTGAGGCTAAGTCTTTGATGGATTCAAACATGACTCTTTTGGGGGTCTATCATGTGACACTATTCCTGGGAAGATGGGAACAAACTTCTACTCACCCCAGATAGGGAACCAATGACAGACCAGGGTGAGGAAACCACCAAAATCCAACTGGGTGAACCACTGAGGTTTTTTTCTGGGGAGTGGAGAGTTACGAACAAACATGTGGGTAAGGGGTTTCTCGCAGGAGCGTAGATGACTCCAGGACAGCTGTGTCACCAAAGTCCACCCCAGCATGGGTGTCAGTCCACAGGACCTGTCCTTTCTGGGAAGATCAGCTGGTCTGTGTATTCTAGGCAGCATAGCTTGTCTGTGTGTCTCTCAGGAGTTCTTATTGTTCCTATACAGTTGATGGGAAAGGCCTAGATTATCTGGGCAGTTTCAGGAACTTGCTGAAGTTGTTGAGTTGTTTACTTTCTGAGCTTAAGGGGCTTCCCTGCAGGATGCCGTGTTGAGAAATCTATGACAGGTTTCACACACCACTCTGGGTTACACATACCGGTGGTCTGTTTGTGTGGCAATAAAACTTTATTTATAAGCACAAGTTGCACAGACTGGATTCACACACCAGCTGTAATCCCCTATCCCTGCCCTAACGCCCAACTCTCGGCTCTTTAGAGTGACCATTAGTGACCTCTCAGATTTCTCCCACCCTTATCAAGACTTCATTTTTTTTCCCCTTACCTCACCCATATTGCCTGAGAACCCTACCTGCTCTGTCCCTCTGTCCCTCCAACAGGTACACCCCACTTCCATGCCTCCTTCTGGAACTCTGATTGTCCTTTAGGCTGTCCCAAGTCAGCTTCAGGTTGCCTTGTTATTTACCACACCTCACCATCTCCACACAGAGATCTTCTCTTCCCACTGAATGCCACCCCAACCAGACTCCCAACAACCCCTTCTGCTTTGTAGCTCTGCATATAACATACTCATAAGATGTTCACCCCTGTGGTACTTACCCATAAATGACCCTGTGCAGCCCTGAATCCCAGTACCCGCAGCACACAGGAGGAGCCTCGCACCAGCTGGAAAACAGGCTCATGAATTGATTATAGTCTAAACGACTTTCCTAAGAGTGAGACCAGGGGCAGCTACTCAGAAGCCATGCAAACACCACTTGCTGGAGTGAGCCCCTCTGCCAGCCTGAAGTCCGTCACCATCCACGGTGAGCTCCACTTATACCTGTTCTAAAGATATGACCTGATCCTCTAGGGCTGCACAGACTAGGTAATACCTTCTGGGATCAGTCCTTAGAACTGTTTCTGTTCTTTGATTCTATCAGTGCATGTCATGACCACAGACAGCTGTGTCTCCAGTGCTGACCCCTCAGAGGATGCCCACTGACTGACTGTGTGCGGAGGAAAGAGGACAGTTTGCAGGAGTCAATTGTCTACCACGTAGAGCCCAGGTACTGAACTCGGGATGCCAGGCTTCGCAGCAAGTGCCGGCATCCTAGGGATGCCACCTTGCCAGCCCTCCACTGATATTCTTAAGGGCCCAATGTATGTCTTACAATTTATTACTGATAAATACTTGCGCTGTTATTAGGTTCCTACGATACCCTAACTCAAGCAATCTCTTTAAATGGAGATCAAACTGTTTACCCATTTAAACTTTTCTTGATGGCTTCGGTGGCCTGCTCTTTCCAGAGTCCTAAGAAGGTGAGATGATTTAATGTCGAGTCCACACAGCATCTTCAAGGGGAGACACCCAAGGCTGTCTCTCAAGTTAAATTTGCTCCAGCTACCAGCTCTGCCCTGTGTCCCTCTGCCAGCTGTGGGTTTTTTTTAATACTCGTAAATCCAGAGGTGATAAGTTCCCCTTTCTAAATAAAATTCCCAGGTGAGTGGCGTTTTCCCAGAGATGGCTCAGCCTCTGCAGACAGTGGGTCCGTCAGAGTCAGGATTCCACAGAAACTCAGATTCAGTCACAGAGGGCATTGAGTTAACACTCACATTGTATATATAATAACCAAATGAAGGTGGGACCTAGAAACAGACCAAGAGCTGGGCTCACCCTGTTAAAAACTCCGCAAATGTAGACAGGATGAGATGCTGGGATGTTGTCTCCTCTGGGATCATCCGGAATAGATGAGGCCTAGAAACACCCAACTCTGTTCTGGGAGTGAATTCCTTCAGCAGAGGGGTCCACAAGGTGTCAAAGACTGTCCTCTTCCTTTCCTGCACTATCCAGAGCCCTCCCTGAAGAGGCTGTGACACTGTCCCACCCCAAAAGTGGGAACAATACCAGATATGAAGCAAGAAGATCTATGCTTTGATCAGAATGCCAGGACCACCAGCCCAGCGTAGAACCACCCATAAGAGCCAGGCCCTCTGCCATGAATCACTAATGAAGAAAATGCCCTACAGGCTGCCCACAGCCTGATATTATGAAGCATCTTCGCAATTGAGACTCCCTCTCTCTGATGACTCAAGCCGGTGTCCAGTTGACATAAGCCAGCCAGCGCAGATACACACTAACATCCAAATCCCATCATCCCTATAACAACAGAGACTGTGCTCCAATTACGCTGACCACATCAACCCGGCCAGGCTGACACTAGACTGTGTAATCAGGGAAGAACGCCCTGGGGTTCCAGAAGCACCTTTTCCCTTGACTTTCCAACACCTAGAGGCTACGGGCATTCCTTGACTCATGACCTCTATCCCCTCTTCAAAGCCAACCATGAGGTTATCCCCTGATCCTGCCAATTCTGAGCATCTCATCCTACTTTCTGAGCCTCCCATCAATGCATTACTCTCTCTGGACTATGGGATGACACAACATCCATCTGAATGACCCATGACCCCTTTCCCAGGATCCTCATTCACCTGGAAAAGTGCTCCGCTATGGCACAGTCCAGGCACATGGTGTGAAGTTTTAAAATGTGGATCTTATTTTGGCAAGGGAGTTTTCCATTGATGTGTTTGCTTGTTTATCATCCTACAAGAGCCAATTAGCTTTTACAACCTCAGATTTAGTAGGTTGGAGGAAGGGTTAACATTACATGTCACAGGGAAGACTTAGAATAAGGAGTCAGGTAAGATAGAGTGGATGGACTGAGTCAGGCAGATATTAGCCAGACTGCACTCCAGAACCAGAGAGCTGCATGGAGCCACATGGCCAGCCACAGAGGCTCCAGTCTGATGAGTGCCTTCAAATGGGAGACTCACTACTCCCTTTGTACCTGAGAACTGCAGGAACCTCCTCCAATCGGGACAAAATCCACTGACCATTCCATGGAGGAAGGCCATCTGGGTTCCATGACTCAGCCAGGGGTATCACATAGCCAACACTGTGTCAAGTTCCACATGATCCATGGCCTAGGGTGATGGGGCTGAGATGTTCCCAAGAGGACAGTGGGATCTAGCTATAGCTTGGAGGGGAGATAAAAGAGAAAAAAGGAAGGGAGAAAAAGAGAAAAGAAGGGGTAAGAGGGAGGAGAGGAAGAGACGGAAATAAGGGAGGAAGAAAGAGATGGGAGAGGGAAGGGAGATTAAAAAAAAAAAAAAAACAAAAGAGAAGATCATCATGGTTGGGAAGGAAGGAATTCTGCCATACAGGAGTATTTGGACTCACTGAGCAAAACTTGCTTGCTCTCTGTGCTGAGAAATCACTCACTAACAGCATCCTCAGACTTGTTCACAGGAAGTCTCTGGAACCTCGGGGGATGAGGCATGCTTTTTCAGGCACACCCCACACACTGTGACAGATGCCAGTGTCAAGCAAAGGCATAGGGGACAGTGGCCAGCAGGGCAGCTGTGCTGGGCAGTTTGTTGTCTCTGTCACCTTGACACAAGCTGAGGCCATCTAAGAAGGAACCTCCATTGAGAAAAATGTCCCCATCAGATCAGCCTGTAGGCACGCCTGTGGGACATTCTCTTGATTAGTGTTTAATGGGGACAGGGGCTCAGGTCACTGTGGACAGTGATACCTATGGGTGGCCCTGGGTTGTATAAAAAAGCAGACTGAGAAAGTCATGGGGGAGCAAGTCAGTACGCAACACTCCTCCATGGCCTCTGCTGCAGCCCCTGCCTCAGGTTCCAGCTTGGGTTTCTGTCCCGACTTCCTTCAGTGATGGGGTGTGACTTGAGAGTTGTAAAGGGAAATTAAACCGTTTTCCTCTCCGAGCTGTTTCTGGACAAGGCGTTTACCGCAGCAACAGAAACCCTAAGATGGGAGCCCAAAGGCAAAGGCGTGAGAAAGCCACCGTGACTCTGAACCAAGCGTGCCTCTGGGCCCCAGGACCTTCACCATCTCAGAAAAGGACCTTGAGAGCACAGGCTACAAAGGGTACCCCTGGCACCTGCAGACTGCGGGCTGGAGGCTCACGCCAGGGCAAGGTGCAACTCTCGTGCAGTCCTTTCAGGGAAATAAAATCCTCAGATCTGAAGCATCTGTCCCTCTCCTTGTATATGTCAAAATGTAATTGGCAACGGTCGGGGTTTGTTGCTTTTATTGCTTTTAATAGCTGTATAGCCACTGATTGCCCGAGCTGATGGTTAATTTAATTTCTGTCAATACAATATTGGGGCTGTCTGCATATTCAGACTGTGATTAACTGCCACCGAGTCCATAATACTGGCATTATTATTACTGCATTTAACTACCTCTCGGGAGAAGACAAATTAAATTATGTTGAAAATGCTGTTGATTATCATTACGGACTTATTTGTAGAGCACAATTACTGGTGTGTTGTAAAATAAATCAAATTTTTTATCATCTTAGTATAAATTACTGTAGAGGGATGGAGAGAGGAGCCTGCAAGGGTGCGGGCCACCTTGTACAAGTCAGTGGAGCACCCGATTAAAATAATAATCATGCACCAATGCAATATTTCTGCTTAGGGAAGAGCTATTTCGTGACCACGAGTGCCTCAGAGACTGTGGGATCCCAGCCATGACACAGCAGGTTGCAGGTGGGTCCTTCCCTGTTGACAAAAAAAGCAGGTAGAGAGACCTAAGGATGAATTACCTCGGCCTGTGACTCCGATGCAGTCTGAAGTCACCACCTGGGTAATTTGAGAATGGGGAGGTGGCTTTAAGCATACAGTTACATTAATGGCTTACACAGGATCCCGCCTTCACCTCTGCAATCTTCTAACAAGGTGTTCTGTTGTGTTACACCGCACTCCAAATTAGGTCAACTCCATGGGATCAAGGGGCCAGAGCTTGTCACCTCTGCAACTCCAAGAACAGAGGGTACCAGGCCAGTGGACAGAGGTCCCGCGAAATCAGACCCACCAATAGAGCCCTGAATTCTAGCCTAAAGGCTGCTCTCAAACTCACAAGTAAGAGCCAGTGAAGACAGCAACATCGTATACCTCTTCTGCTGCCATTTTGAGAAATTCCCTTACTTTCAATTAACTGGGAAGATTAAATAGCTGTGTGATTTGAATGAGAAATATATGCCAAGAGATAGAAGGTACAAGATGATGGGGGCAAAGTGGTAGCCAGGACACCTCACTGACTTCTAGCCCAGCCAGCCCTGCCATGAGACTGGACTCTGGTCGGAAGATCAGTGTGTTTCATCTCCCTAGTTTGCTTGTGCGTGTTTGCACAACACTATCACAGAGGTTGTAGCTCAGGACATACTCCTATGGGTCCACAGCTGCCCGGATGGTCATTCTGCCTCTGTGGGGCACAGTTAGCTTCTCTCCTTAGACTCAAACGGCTGAAAGAGAGAGGCTCTGTCTAAGGAGTTTAGGAAGCAGCTTGCAGGTTCAGCTAGCATCAGAAGAATCTAGCACCTTAGGAGTTGAAGTTGTTGCCTTGTTCACATGAGACCAGGCTACTGGGAGGCTAACCAGAGCTATGTAGCCCCTTCTCTGCTAACCTCCACATGGGAGGGGTCTGTCCTTAGAGCCTATGGTTTTCCCTTCTCAACCAGTGATGAGAGAGAGAAAGAGAGAGAGAGAGAGAGAGAGAGAGAGAGAGAGAGAGAGAGAGAGAGATCTCAAAATAAAAGCCTCACTATTTTAGAGTGCTTTAGAGAGCATATGGCTTTGGAGAAGCCCACCCAGCAGCTCACTGTTTCAATATTAGCTGAGAGCTAGAGGCATTTGCACATGCCATCTTGCCAGGTAAGGCAACACAGCCAGAGGTGTGACCCATCTCAGAGTGCAGCCTTCCACGCCAAGCACTTACAAGTTTATTTATTTCATCTTCTAATTTTTGAAATTAAAAATCTAATTACATCATTTCTCCCTTCCCTTTCCCCTGCAAACCCTCCCATACCTTCTCTCATGCACTCTCAAATAAATGCCCTTTTTCTTTATGGTTATCCCACATCCCCCTGCTCTCAGCTTCCTTTAGTTGCCTTTAGCTCTTTGTCCAGAATCAGAGCTCATGAGATTCCCCACTTACGAGCTAACGTGACTATTGGTTCTTGTTCGGGTCTCGTTTAGGCAGCCATGCGAATGAGGTATCATGAGCGATGCTTTCCCTGCCATTAAAAGCTTGCGTTGTAGGATTGAGCATCCTTTAGCTATACACCCAAAAGTGGTATTGCTGGGTCTTGAGGAAGGTTTTTCCTAATTTTCTGAGAAATTGCCATACTGATATCCAAAGTGGCTGTGCCAGTTTTCATTCCCACCCGCAATGCAGAAGTGTTCCCTTTACCCCACATCCTCTCCAGCATAAGTTGTCATCAGTGTTTTTGATCTTGGCCATTCTTTCAGGTGTAAGATGGAATCTCAGAGTTGTTTTGATTTGCATTTCTCTGGTGGCTAAGGATGTTGAGCATTTCCTTAAGTGTCTTTCAGCCATTTTAGATTCCTCTGTTGAGAATTCTCTGTTTAGATCTTTACTTCTTTTTTTTTTTTATTGGATTATTTGTTCTTTTGATGACCAATGTCTTGAGTTCTTTGTATATTTTGGAGATCAGCCTTCTATCCAATGTGGGGTTGGTGAAGATCTTTTCCCATTCTGTAGGCTGCCTACATTCATAGCAGCATTGTTTGTTATAGCCAGAACCTGGAAACAACCTAGATGCCCCTCAATCAATGAATAGATAAGGAAAATGCAGTACATTTACACAATGGAGTACTACACATCTTGAAATTTGCAGGCAAATGGATGAATCTAGAAAACATCATATTGAATGAAGTAACCCAGACCCAGAAAGACAAATATAATATGTACTCACTCAAAAGTGGCTTTTAGCCATAAAGCAAAGAAAACCAGCCTACAATTCACAATCTCAAAGAACCTAGACAACAATGAAGACTCTAAGAGAGACATACATGGATCTAATCTACATGGGAAGTAGAAAAGGACAAGATCTTCTGAGTAAATTGGGAACATGGGGACCATGGGAGAAGGTAGAAGGGGAAGGGAGAGAAAGGAAGAGAAGCAGAGAAAAATATATAGCTCAATAAAAATCAATAAAAATGGGAAAAAATTAAAAACAGGAAAAAAAGCTTCTGTTTTAAACTAAGTGTTCATATTCTTTTTAACATCTTTCAATGTTGAAGCCCTTTCAGCTTGGGGATGTCCCGGGTCCTCCATAGCCATTACACGAATAACCAGCGCAGACAGTGTTTACAGGGCAGTGACTCCATCCTGTTCTCTGTTTAGGACAGGAGACTGAAACTGGTCAGAGGGCAGTGACCCCACAGCAGCAGTTTCGAGGATGCCCTGTTTGGCGGTCAGAGATGTCTGAAGTGAACACTGGTTGCTGCATCTTCATTATGTTCTAATTCTACACTCCTGCCTAGAGGCTGTATGTGAGGACTTGGAAGTGGCAGGGGCCCCTGGACACCTCATAGCTTGGCCAGCTGAACTGACCAGCTTAATCCCTACCCCTTACCCCACCGCAGTGTTAGCCCTGAGTCCTTCTAAAGCCCTAAGACTAGCAGCTAATGGCACCCAAGTTCCTGGGACTCTTCTTGTTACTCAATAGCTCTGTCCTCCGTTTCTCCTCTCCCTCTCTTTCCCTTTCTCTCTCTCCATGTCTTCCACTCTCTCCTACGAATCTGTAAGAAACTACTCTCTAAAATGAACCCCCTTTCGTCTGTGAATTTTACTCTTTGAATTCACAAAATAACTACTCTGCCATTCACAAGGACACCCCAATATTCCTGGGTTGTGGGATATAGTGGGTTTTACAATTGTTTCCATTCTTCACAGATAAACACTGCAGCCCATGACCTGACCCAGCTTATATCATCAGTGTCCCTCTGAGACACAAGTGGTACTCCTTGAACTACTTTCTTGGTGTTCTGGTTAGTTCTTATTGCTAACTTGAGATGCAAGCTAGAGTCCCCTGGGGAGAGGGATCAGATTAGCCTGTGGCCCCCTCTCTGAGAGACCGTCTCAATTGATGAGTGATGTGGGATGTCCACCATGGGTGGCACTATCCCTAGGCAAGCGGGTTTATGCTGTATGAGTAAGCTGGCTGGGCACACCCCAGAAAGCCGCATTCCTCTTTGGTTTCTACCTTAGTTCTTGCTTGAGTTCCTGTCCTGACTTCCTTCAGAGGGAACTGTGACATAGGAATACAAGCTGAAATAAAACCTTTCCTCCCCTAAATTGCTTTAGATAATAGTGCTAATCACAGCAACAGAGAGACAACAGGAACACTGAGCCACACCCAGTCACCCTGACATTGTCTACCAAGACTCTGCTAGAGCATCCTCCAGGAAAAGCCTCAGTCCCTGGGGCAGCATCTTCAGGACCAGGGCTGGCCTCTGATGACCGCCATTCATCTAAGCAAAGCAACCACCTGCCACTCTCGTTCTCCAGTCCCCTTCTGCCTGATGGGAAAGGCAGAGACAGAAGCCTAGTTACAGTGTGATCAAACCTCACCACAATCACAAAATGTATATGTGGCAAGTAGCTCCCACACCAAAGAGGTGTCATTCAATTGAGTTCTACCATGATTTTTCTAAGAACCCAGCTCTGTATATGAAGCCTCTGGTCCCCAACACAGGCTGAGGTGCAGGGAAACATGTGACAAACGGATGCATTTCCTCCCTCCCCACGTGACACCAGTAGCTCCTGCCCTCTGAAACATCTCCAGAGTTCTTCCCCCAGTGCAATCCTACCCAGTTATCTTAGCCCTCCTCAGGCCCCAAAGTAGGTTCTCAGACTTCCCTTACTGTTACCACCCCTGTCCCCTTGTATTGTCATTGCTGTTTTCCCTGGACTGGAAGCTTCCTGAAGGTCGGCTTTGCATCGCTTTCCTCTTAAACAGAACCTGGCTCAGAGAAGAAGAGAGAAAGTTTGGGCAGAATGAAAGCGTAGAGGAGGAAGTCTGTCTATGGAGCAGGCATCATGGGGCAATGCTGACAGCCCACTACAGACAGGACCACCATGGCTATTACTCAGCCTCCCTCCCTCCCTCCCCCTTCCCTCCCCCTTCCCTTCCTTCCTTTTTTCCTTTTTTCCTTCTTTCCTTCCTCCCTTTCTCCATTCCTTCCATCTTTCATCTACGCATCCCATAGAATTTAAAAGAAATTTATTCTTGTGTGTGTGTATATATGTGTGTGTGTGTGTGTGTGTGTGTGTGTGTGAGAGAGAGAGAGAGAGAGAGAGAGAGAGAGAGAGAGAGAGAGTAGTGTGAGCTCATAAGAGTAGGTGCCCACACAAGCCAGAGGTGTTGAATTCCCTGGAGCTGGAGTCACAGGTGATTAGGAGCCACCTGATGTGGGTGCTAGGAATTGAGCTTGAGTCTTCTGCCAGAGCAGCAAATTCTCTTAACTGCTGAGTCATCTCTTCAGGCCCCTACAGATTTTCTTCCAGACAGATATGTGTATGTTAGTTTCTCTTCCTGTTGCTTTGATAAAATACTCTTTAGAAGAAAGTTACTGTGGCTCACAGTTCATGGTGCAGTCCCTCATGGTGGGAAAGTCAAATCAGCAAGAACTGAAGCACCAGGTCACGTGGCACCCACAGAAAGAAAGCAGAAAATCATGAGTGCCTGCTGTTGCTCAGCTAGCTTCTTCCATTTGCACAGCCCAGGATCTCAGCCAGGGATCAGTGCTAACCACAGTGAGCTGGTCTTCCTACCTCAGTTAATGCAATTAAGATAATCACCCTCAGAAGCTGGAGAGATGGCTCTGTGATCACTGCTCCTACAGAGGACCTGGGTCAGATTCCTAGCACCAACTAGGAAGTTTACAACTCCTGTCCCAGAGAACTGATGCCCTCTTCTGGCCTTTGTGGGCACTGCACACACATGCCCATACATACACGCATGCAAAAACACTTATATAAAAAATGATAAAGAATAAATAACTAAAAAAAATCTTTTTCAAAAAAGATAATTGCCCACAACTTAACCTAGACAATCCCTCACAACTGGTCAAGAGGCTTGTTTCCTAGGTGGTTTTAGCTATAGGCAAATTGACAATTAACACTATCGCAGAAGGTCTCATAGTCAGAGTAATCCCCCTGTCTCAGCATCTCAGGTGCTGTATTTAAGTGCATGCCACCATACTCAATTCTTTCCAACAGAATTTGCTAAGCACAAATTCTCTGGCAAGGTGTGGTAGGCCACAGGATGAGGAGTCCTCACTTCATACCACTTAGAGAAGGACAAAATATCAAATAATCTCAAAAATGATCAAAAAATTTTTCTGCTGGGACAGCTGACAGAAGAGGAGTAAGGAATCATGTGACATTGTCACATGGGAGTCAGATAACATGACAGCAAGGGGGCAATTCTGTGCCACAAGGAGATCTGAGTGATTTCCCTAAAGAAACAGCCTTTAAGCTCAGCTCTGAGGCTAAAATAGGGTTTTCCATGTGGATTAATCCTTCATGAAGGCTCAGGGAAGAAATGGGCAGACACATACAGGAAGGGAGAGGAGGAGGGACTAAGGCTGGAGGGAGGCGATGTCTCATGAGCTTGGAAGGCTGGTCCCGAGAGCAAGTGGCAAAGAGCCTCCAGCTGAAGCTTGGGGATTGAGACAGGCAGGGATGAGGGCAGTGGACAGGTGAGATGATGGTGCAGAAAGCTGGTAGACAAGTTATGTGCATCGCTCATGAAGGGGCACAGAGAGGTTTCTGGGGAGATAAGAAACAGTTGGCACTCCTATCTGGGTGGCATTTACAGAGTGTACCAAAGTACAGATTCTCTGTTCTACGCCTTTACAGTCTCTATGTTATCGCATTCACGAAATCTCAACTAACACACACACACACACACACACACACACACACACACACACACAAAACCCTTCCAAGTCAGTCTGTTGACTCTGAAGGCTGAAGGCTGAAGGCTGGAGAGAGTGCCCTTCCAGAGCAATGTGGATCTTCTCTATTGTGCAGACTGGGCATGCTGGGAAAGGGTGGGGTCACAGGAGCAGTTTTCTTCCTGGTCTTCTCTACAGGTGACTCATAACCCAACCCCAAGGACTTCCCTTGGAGTAAGGAAAGGTGGAAAGTAGCTTCCCTGGGCTTCAGATCTCTCCTTCCACTCTCTGGGCCTGGTCTCTGTGACAGCTGCTTGCAATAAGGCTAGACAAGAAGAGGCTTGGCGCCTGCAGTAGATCAGGATGGAGAAGTATGATTGGCCAGCTCCTCCACTCACTCACTCACTGTTCCCTTCTGACCCTTCCATTCACAACCAAGACACTCTCCAGGCTAGGGTAAGCATCTCACTGTCAAACGGTGTCAGGATGCCCCATTCCAAGTCCTAAGATGGTCACCGTCATTCCCAAGAACTCTCAATTCCCTGGGAGGTGAGAGGTGACAGTCTCAAGCTCTCTGCCTCCTCTGCATTCATCTCTCTTTCCCTGGTAGCCTCTCTGTTTGTTATCGGTTGCTATGAAAAAACACCTAGCAAAAGCATCTTAAGGAAGGAAGGGTTTGCTCAAGGATACAGTCCAGGATGGTGTGGTGCGGTACCGTGTCCACAGGAGCCGAAGGCCACCCTTCCTGCTGCATCAACAAATCAGGAAGCAAAGAGGGACGATGCTGGCTTTCAGTTTATGCCAGCCTTTTAATTTGATTCATGATCCCAGTCCATGGAATGTTACCCCCACTGATTCGCCACTCTCTTGGGATTTCCCAAAGCCAGAACATATGCTGGGCAATTTCCACGGCAAACACTCCCAGTGCTGACTCTAGATCCGTGCTGATTCTCCACAAGTGGAACTGCTGAGGAGCCATGGAACATCATGCAGACAAAACCAAAGCACAGACTCCATTGCTGGGGACTGTCCTTCAAGACATGGAGTGGGGTGTTCTTCATCAGCCAAATTCCTTCATACAGTTTGGTCCTCCAATTACTCTGATGGCTGAAGTTCTACCTTCTCTTTCTTCCCATTCTGCCTTTGTCTCAGCTCTTTGGAGAGGTTCCCATCTGAGCCAAAGGTCTCCCTTCCTTCCATCTGAGACACTCATTTGCTTTCTTTATGACTTGAAACTAGTCTTTGCATTTTCAAATTGTGAGGCTTGTATTCTCCACAAGAATAGAGTGCTGTGGGCTATAGCGTGAAGCTGACTCATGTGTTCTTTCTAGGAATGTGTGGAGCGTGCCCAGCAAGCACCTGTCTGTGAAAGCTCTGGCCAGGGACTAGATGAGAGATGATAGAGACGTGGAAGAAGGGAGTGCGAGGGTGATGCGGGGCAGTGTGGGCTGCTGTGGGCTCTAGGGTAAATCTTTGTATGGGATCGAAGAACCAAGGTTATCACAACTCCCACTTCAGCAATAGGCAAAAGGTGCTGAACTGAATGACCAAGTGATGGAGCATGTGGCCTTCTGGGAACAATGAGGAGACACATACATGAGAAACTCAGTGTGAAAGAAGAGCCATCCATGTCTGTCCTCGACTCTTCCACATTCTAGAACTTTCACTTCTCTTTCACCTATATTTTGTCATTCTGTTGCTCCTCCACCATCTAAAAAACCTCAAAGCCTTCTCTTTAATGGGTGAGAAAATCAGTAAGAGGGAACTTGGGGAGACCCATATGTTACTGAAAACAAGAAGGACCTTGATTGCCAACTTGATGGAATGTACACTCAGCATGGAAACAAATCTCTGTGAGTGGTTGGTTATCTAGATTTCTGGAGTCCCCATCCTTCACCTGATGTGTGTAGCAGCATCCTGTGGGGTAGGGGACTGAACTTAATTAAAAGTGAAAGAGTAAACTGAGCAGAAATCGTCATTCCTTCCTGCTTCCTGACTGTGATGCAGTTCCTGAGCCTGTCTCCTTCCACTAAGACTTCGCTGCTGCAATGGATGGTAGCTCTGGGAACTGGGAGCCAAAATTAATCTGTCTAAGTTGATCGCAGCAGGTGTTTCCCCACAGCAACCAAACAAGAAACTGTAGCACGATTAATAAAAATGCAGAGACAGATATTGGGGTTCAACCTGAAGGTCAGAAAAGCAAACCAGTCAGCCACAGGCTCTTACCTGTCCAAAATGGTGATCCCGCCTCCAGGAATCTCAGACTGAGACTGCATGAGAGCTGTCTCCTCCTGTCTTATATTCCTCTCCAGTGCTGGGATTAAAGGTGTGTACCACTACTGCTCCATTTCTATGGCAGCCTAGTGTGGCTACTGGGATTAGAGGTGTGTGCCACCACTGCCTGGTCTGTAATCAGTGCAGCTAATCAGTGTAGCTGTTTTATTCTCTGATCTTCAGGCAAGCTTTATTTACTAAAATACAAGTGAAATATTGCTATAAGAAACTAATACACAAGGATAAATGTTAAAAAAAAATTGTTAGACTCCTTCTGAAACTGACATAGTACCTGGGGATGCCATGGCATGCTGCATGTCTCTCTAAAACACACCTAGACATCCTATACATGCCCACTGACTCATCTTTTACTAGATAATGTCAAGGCAAAAACTTCTTTCCCTCCATGATGAACAGAGCAGGGCCAGGAGACCCCCACACAGGCCTGGGCTGGGCTCTGAGGAGGAAGTATGTTCTTGCCAAGCACAATGGCAGACTGAGCAAGGCCAAGAGACCCCCACACGGGCCCACCCCTGGCTTCAAGGACAAAACACCTGCCCACCTTGCAGTGCCAGGCAGGGCATTATTCTGGTGAACAAATGTACTGTGTGTTATTGGAGAGAGGAGGGGTATTTCTGTGGGCGGAAGCATATCTGAAGAAGTGGAACCAGAGAGGAGTGGGCTGAGGTAGGTGGTTTGATTGCCACCCAAAGCCATGATGATGTCTGGGCCTGGGCTCCTGCCAGGGCTTATGTTTAAGTTGATGGCCCTGATGTCACGGACTGTGTTGATGCCCGTGGCTCCTAATACCAACAAGGACAGAAAAAGGTTAGGGGTGTACAGAGTTGGCCACACCCCTCACCGGCTGCAGCACTGGGGAGACCTGGTCCTGCCCCTTGCCTGCTGAGGCTCTCAGGAGAGAGGGCCCTGCACCTCACCTGGGCAGTACAATGGAGCTGCTGTCATTCACAGGGGCATTGGCAAGCTGGTCCTGAGGGCTCGAGAATGGGAGCGCAGGCCATGTTCCTCTCGTCTGCCCTGTGGCAGCATGGGTGAGGGAAACACGGCCTCCTCCCCTCACCCTTCCACACCTGCAGTGGGTGGGGGACCCGATTCACGCCCTCACCAGCTGCAGCATCATGGAGAACAGGCCCTCTGCCTCACCTGGACAGCACAGCCGACTTGACCCTGTAGACAGGGGCTCAGGTGAGCCCACTCTGAGGGTGTGAGGGGCATAATCGGTACTGCCTCTCTCATCTGTGGTATGGCGGCGGCAGTGAGGTAAAGATGCCCTCCCCCTCTGTCCCTGTCGCCTCCAGCTGGGAAAGTGGGCCCTGTACCTCGTCTGGGCAGCACAGCGAAGTTTATCCTGTTGATCTGGCCCTGATTCTCATCTGCCCTATGGTAGCATGGGCAGGGGAGAGATGCCCTCCTCCCTCAGCCCTCAAAGCCTAGGGTGGTTGGTAAAGCTGGCCCTGAAGGTGTAAAAGCAGGAGAGCTGCCCCTGCCCCCACCAGCTGCAGCCCTCGGGGGAGCCAGCCTTACCCCTCGCCTGGACAGCACAACAGAGCCAACCCTGTTGGCCGAGGTGTGAGTGAGCCAGTCCCAAAGCTGTGAATGTGGGAGAGCTGTCCCCACTACTTGTCCACTTACCCCTGCTGCCTGAGGTGGCCAAGGGAGCTGGCCCTCTCGCTTACCAGCTGTAGCACTTGGGAAAGTGGACCCTGCCCTTGTCTGAGCAGTATAGTAGAGCTGACATTATTGAGGGTGAACTAACCCGAGATTGTAAACATTGGGTGATTTGACCCCCGAGCCTCGTCTGCCATATACTGTTATTGGCAGGGGAATGGTGTGTCCCCGCCACCCCTCACCACCTGAACAGGTGGGAAAGCTGGCCCTGCGGTTGTAAGAGCAGGAGAGCTGTCGCTGCCTCTCACCAGCGGCAAACACTTGCGAGAATGGCCCCTCCACCTCACCTGGGCAACACAGTAGAGCTGGCCCTGAAGGTGCAGGTGTGAGAGAGCCGACCCTGAGGATGTAAAAGCAGAGCTGGTCCCACACCTTGCTCATCAGGGCAAGGGATGAACTGGTAAGAGCATTGCTGGAGAGCTCGCCCTGGCGATGAAGACAGGGGAGAGCTGGTGCATGGTGATAGTTTGTTTATGATCTAATAAATAAAGCTTGCCTGAAGATCAAGTGCAAAGTCAGCCATACAGGCCTTTAATCCCAGCAGGCATACCAGTTAGCCATAGAGGTTGGGCGGTAGGGGTGCATACCTTTAATCCCAGCACTAGATAGGAATATAAGACAGGATGAGTCAGGAACTGAATCTTTTCTGTCTGAAGATATCGTAGGAGTAAGAGCTCTCTAGTGACTTGACTGCTTTGCTTCTCTGATCTTTCAGCTTGAAACCCAATCTCTTGGGTTTATTACTCGTGCTACACTGATGGGCTGATCAGCCCTGCAACTACCCAGGCCCAGACCAGGGTTATGAGTTGGTCCACACCAACATCCACCACATCTGTGATCTATTGGGGCAGGTGAAGGGCCTGGTCTTGCTGACCCAAAGCTGCAGGATCTCCAAGACACAGGGCAGCAGCAGGATAACCAAGAGGAGTTCCAGTGAGGGCCCAGCATTGATAGGGTAGCAGCAACCAGAGGCCTCAAACCGGACCAATGACTCTCTGCAATAAACACTAGCAAGTAAAGATACATGGATATAAGGGTTTGCTGCAAGGTTCACCGTGTCACACTGCAGCTTTCACAATGAGATTTTTTTTCTTTCTTTCTTTTCTCTTAAATTCTATTTTATTTGGGGAGAGGGGTTACAAGGGCAGAGGGCAGATACAAGGGCCTAGAAATGAATGGTATCAAGATGCATGATGTGAAAGAAATGAGGGATAAGTGAAAAGGAAGTTTAAAGAAACAAGCTAGAGACCGAGAGAAAACACCTGCAAACCCTACAGCTAATGAAGGGCTAGATATCTTAACTATATAAAGAAGCCTGGGCCTGGAGAGATGGCTCAGTCAGCAAAGCAGCTGCCTCATACACAGGAGGATCCAAATTCAACTTCCACCACCACTGTAGAGAGCCAGGGGCAAAGTGTGCGTCTATAATCCCGGGGCTTACGAAGCAGAGGCAGGAGGATCCCATGACTTAATAGTCAGATAGTCTGGTCAATTGGTGAGCTCCAGGTTAAGTGAGGACTCGATCTCAAAATATAAGGTGAAGAGTGACTGAGGAAAGCACCTGACACCAACTTCTGGCCCCTGCACACACACACACACACACACACACACACACACACACACACCACATTATCTATCATCTATCTATCTATCTATCTATCTATCTATCTACATATGCACCTACAGATACACTACACACAAGATCTGTCATCTCCCTATATACATATACACCACACACTATATATATGTGTGTGTGTATACATATACATACACACTATATATGTATGTGTGTATATATATATATATATATTCCTGAGAACTCACCTCACCAGCATAAAAAGAGCCTGTGTGCAAGGCATGCAGATGGTAATTCATGTAGAAGAGATGCCCAGAATACTTAGCTGTTACGGAAGTACAAACTAAGACCACACGGACCCGTCGCTGTACACCTACCAGACCAGCTAAAATAAAACGCTGTGACCACACCGAGTGCTGCCAAGGATATGGAGAAACTGAATCTCCTAGACGTGGCTGCAATGCGCTCAGGTTGGAGCCATGCTGCAAGTGGTTTGGCAGATTCTTATAAACATGCAATTGCCACATGATCTGGCCATTTATCACACAGGCGTGAAAATCCTGCACAGCCATACTCGTGGCTATTTCATCCCTCCTAACCCCAAATCCCTCACATGTCCTTCAACAGGTAGATAGCTAAACATGTGATGATTCATAAATAACTGACCAAAAAATTCCACCAGGGACTCCTACAACCCATAAACACCTTCAGTAATGTATCAGGATACAAGTTTAACTCAAAAACATCTGTAGCCCTCCTTTATACAGATGATAAGCAGACTGAGAAAGAAATCAGACAAACATCACCCTTCACAATAGCCACAAATAACATAAAATATCTTGGAGGCAACTCTAACCAAGCAAGTGAAATACCTGTATAACAAGAACTTTAAGTCTTTGAGGAAAGAAATGAAAGAAGATACCAGAAAATGGAAAGATCTCCCATGCTCATGGGTAGGTAGAATTAACATAGTAAAAATGGCAGTCTTACCAAAAACACTCTACAGATTCAATGTGATGTCCATCAAAATACCAGCAAAAATTCTTCACAGACATCAAAAGAACAACACTCAACTTCATATGAAAAAGCAAAAACTCAGGATAGCCAAAACAACCCTGTACAATAAAGGAACTTCTGGAGGCATCATCATTCCTGACTTGAAACTCTACTGTAGAGCTACAGTAATGAAAACAGCCTGGTATTGGAATAAAAACAGACATAAAGAATCTAATCGAAGATCCATACCCATATGAACTCCTGGTTTTTGACAAAGAAGCTAAAATTACAAAATGAAAAAAAGAAAGCATATTCAACAAATAGTGCTGGTATAACTGAATATCAACATGTAGAAGAATGAAAATAGATTCATATCTATCATCATTCGCAAAACTCAAGTCCAAAAGGAGCAAAGACCTCAACATAAAATCAACCACACTGAACCTCATAGAAGAGAAAATGGGATGTACATTTGAATACATTGACACAGAAGACACTTCCTAAATATAAACCCAGTAGCACAGACACTGAGAGCAACAATTAATAAACAGGGCCTTCTGAATCTGAGAAGCTTCTGTAAAGCAAAGGACGTGGTCAACAAGACAAAATGGCAGCCTATAGAATGGGAAAATATCTTCACCACCCCCACATCAGACAGAGGATTGATCTCCAAAACATACAAGGAACTCAAGAAATTTGACATCTAAAGAACAAATAATCCAATAAAAAATGGTGTACAGACATAAACAGAGCACTCTCAACAGATAATTTTCAAATGACTGAAAGATACCTGAGGAAATGCTCAACATCTTTAGCCTCTGAGATTCTATCTACACCTGTCAGAACAGCCAAGATCAAACACACTGGTGACACCTTATACTGGAGAGGATGAGGGATAAGGGGAACACTCCTCCATTGCTCCATTGCTGGTGGGAGTGCAAACTGGTACAGCTGCCTTGGAAATCAGTATGGCGATATCTCAGAAAATTAGGAGACATTCTACCTCAAGACCCAGCAACATCACTTTTGGGTATATACCCAAAGGATGTTCAATCATACCACAAAGACAAGTGCTCAACTATGTTCATGGCAACATTATTCATAATAGCCAGAACCTGGAAACAACCTAGATGCCCCTCAACTAAAGAATGGGTTAAGAAAACGTAGTACATTTACACAATGGAGTACTACTCAGCTGTAAAAAATAATGACATTTCTAGGTGGTAGTGGCACATGCATTTAATCCCAGCACTCATGGGGCAGAGGCAGGTGAATCTCTGTTCAAGGCCAGCCTGGTCTACAAGAGCTAGTTCCAGGATAGGCTCCAAAACTACAGAGAAATCCTGTCTGAAGAACCAAAATAATAATCTTGAAATTTGCAGGCAAATGGATGGATCTAGAAAAAAAAAACATACCAAGTGAGGTAACCCAGTTCCAGAAAGACAAATATAATATCTATTCACTCATAAGTGACTTTTAGACATAAAACGAAGAAAAAAGTCACCATCCACAATCCCAGAGAACCTAGCCAACGAAGAGTACTCTAAGAGAGATATACACGAATCTAATCTATATAGGAAGGAGAAAAAGGCAGGATCTCCTGAGTAAATTAGGAGTGTGGAGGTCACGAGAGAGGGTAGAAGGGGAGGAGGAAGAAGAGAGAGAAGCAGAGAAATATGTATAGCTCGATAAAAGCAATAAAAAGAAAAGGATTCATAGTGTCCCTGGCTGCTGGTAGACTGCCCAGCCCCAGTCAACGACCACACATTCACGTGCATACGGTCAGCAGGAGTAGGACGCACGAGGTTATTAACCATAATATAACAACTATATTATTGAGCACATAAAATTGGGAGCAACACAGGTTAGAGATTCCCCGGGGAGAGCAGGAAGGAAGTAGTTCGGAGTGGACATGGCCAAAATACATTGTAAACATTGTTAAAGACTACTGAAAATTATGCTCCCCCCCCCCCAAAAAAAAGAATCTTGGCATTAAAGGACTTGATTTACATTCTCCAAGCGGTAGATACAGGAACCCATACAGGTAACAAAATTGTACAAACCCGGACAAAGACACATATGCATGCACAGAAAGAAGGGAAATAAAATGACAGGAGAAATTTTTTTTTAAAGGCCCATGTGCTGTATCAAAGTTGAGAACCAGTTTCCCACTAGGCCGCCATCTCAGAATACGTCACCACAACAGGAAGCTGGGGAAGCTGGTGTGGCTTCCTCTGTAATGGATGAGTCTGTGGGATCTGTGGTTACCTCAATGTGAGAACTTTCATTCAAAAGCCAGGCGAAGCTGCTTGGTGTCTGAAGTCTGTAAGGGGGAAACTCCAGCTGCCATGAGAGGCACCTGAGCCGCAGCTTCCCGAGTCTTAGAGGCAGTTGAGGAGAACGAGTCTCCACTGAAGTGGTCCACATCTCATTAGAAGGCACCAAACCCTTCTTCCTGCTCGGAAGTTCTGGATCCACGTGATTAGTAAAAACTAATTGTTCAGGAGGGTTTTATGTCAACTTGACACAAGACAAAGTTATCTAAAAGGAAGGAACCGCAATTGAGAAAATGCCTCGGTAAGATCCGGTTGTAAGGCATTTTCTTAATTAGTGATTGATGGGAAAGGGCCCAGCCCATTGTAGGCGGAGCCACCCCTGGGCTGGTGGTCCTGGGTTCCATAAGAAAGCAGGCTGACAGAGACCCACATTGGAGCACCGGTCTGAAATCTCAAGGTCCAAATCAGGAGCAGAAGGAGAGAGAGCACAAGCAAGGAACTCAGGACCGCGAGGGGTGCACCCATACACTGAGACAATGGGGATGTTCTATCAGGAACTCACCAAGGCCAGCAGGCCTGGGTCTGAAAAAGCCTGGGTCAAAACTGGTCTCGCTGAACATAGTGGACAAGGAGGACTACTGAGACCTCAAGAACAATGGCAACGGGTTTTTGATTCTACTGGACCTATTGGTTTCGTGGGAGCCTAGGCAGTTTCGTGGATGCTCACCTTACTAGACCTGGATGGAGGTGGGTGGTCCTTGGACTTCCCACCGGGCAGAGAACCCTGATTGCTTTTTGGGCTGACGAGGGAGGGGGACTTGATTGGGGGAGGGGGAGGGAATGGGGAGGCGGCGGTGGGGAAGAGACAGAAATCTTTAATAAATAAATTTAAAAAAAAAAAGAAAAGAAAGCAGGTTGAGCAAGTCATGAGGCACAAACCAGTAAGCAGCGCCCCTCTACCACCTCTGCATCAGCTCCTGCAGATTCCTGTCCTGTTTGAGTTCCTGTCCTGACTTCCTTTAGTAATGGGCACTAGTGTGGATGCATAAGCCAATAAACCCTTTCCTCCCCAACTAACTTTCAGTATCGGTGTTTCATCACAGCAATAGAAAACCTATTGGGTTTCAGGACAGAAATCGATTTCTCCTCTTGGGTTGAAATGCTACTTGCTATTTATTGCTACTGTATATTAAACATATTCACTTGTTCATGAGCGTGTGCACACACACTGGGGGGGTTGTTTGTGTGTGTGCATCTAAACATGTGTGCACATGTAGACAGGAAGTATCTGCGGTGATATTTTGTTTGTGCTATAACAAATAAAGCTTGCTTGAGGATCAGAGTGCAAAACCAGTCATACTAGTTTGCCATAGAGGCCAGGCAGTGGTGGCACACACCTTTAATCCCAGCACTCGGGTGGCAGAGGCAGACAGATCTCTGTGAGTTCAAGGTCACCCTGTACTACACAAAGTCGGTCCAGTCTAAAAGAGAATCAGAGCCAGGCAGTGGTGGCTCACACCTTTAATCCCAGCACTTTGGAGTCACGTGCCTTTAATCCCAGCACTAGGAAGTTGGAGACAAGAAGGGATATGGCTGGGCAGAGAGAGGAATATAAGGCAGGAGGAGACAGGCGCTCAAGGCATTCATTCTGAGGACTTGTAAAGACAGGATACCCCATTCGGTCTGAGGATTTCATAGAGGTGAGAACTGGTGGCTGCTGCTCTGCTTCTCTGAATCTGTTTTGTTTTTTAATAAGATCAATTAGAATTCATGCTACAAGTATCAGTTACCTCAGGCCGGTTACTTCAAGATGCTCTCAAAATCAGTACCAGCCAAAATCAATTCGTACCAAGCGACTATGGAAATTCACTTTAATCCCCATAAATGGTCAAAGCAAGAGTCCCTCCCACCCCCATGCGAAACTTGAGGAATTGGGTGTCCCTGAGTACATGGTAGCTCCTTGCCCAGATTTGGTAAGGTTTGCTATCCAGAAGGAAAGGACTCAAACAAGGGAAATGGGGTTCCTTGTGAGTGTTCAGACCCCTGTCTCTTAGCCAGTGTTCGACTGCTATGAAAAGACTCCATGACCAAGCAATTTAAAAACAGAAGTATTTAGTCAGGGCTTGCTTACAGTTTTAGAGGGTTAACCTGTGCCCATCATAGCATGGAGCATGGTAGCAGGCAGGCCAGCATGGTGCTGGAGTAGTAGCTGAGAGCTTTATACCCTGATCTGCAGGCAGCAAAGGAGAGACAAAAAGAGAGGGGGAAGGGTAGAAGGGAAGAACTGGGCCTGGTGTGGGTTTTTGGCTGGGCTTAGTGTGGGCTTTTGAAACCTCAAAGCCTACCCCCAGTGACACACCTCCTCAAATAAGGCCACACCTCCTAATCCTTCCCAAACAGTTCCACTATCTGGGAACTGATCATTTAAACATGTGAACCTATGAGACCATCTCCATTCAGGCTACTATCCCATCAATGTGCTCAGAACACAAAGACCACATTTCTAAGATAAATTCTATTAGTAATGCCTCTTACACCTATGGAGCCTGTGACTGCCCCACATGCCAGGCATGTCTCTCTGGTGGCATGTGCCAGCAAAAAGAAGACAAAGTATCCACTACTCAGACACAATTAATTATTTTGGTGTGTTTCCTTCCAAAGATGTGTGTGTGTATGTGTGTGTGTGTGAAGAAATATATGCATGCTTCTAAGCATTTATAAATAAATGAAAACTAAATGCTCTTCCAACTTCTCCAATGAGGTGAAAATTTAGGAAAATAGGAACAATAAACTTAGCCAACATGGCTTTGACCTCATTTAATTAGTGCCCCAGAGACAGAGAGCCACACAGGGCCAAACCACACAGTGATCTGATGGCCACTTCGCTGACGCACATGTTCCTGCCAGGCTTTTACAGTGGGGGAAAGGAATGGAGAAAGCCTTGCCAAAGGAGAATAAAGCAGCCGACCCCAGAGGAGCCAGCACAAAGGCTGCCCTGCTAGAAAACAAGCCACACTGTGTCAACAAACAGAAAATGAATGGGGTCTGTCATGAAGCTGGAATTTGGGGATCTTTGCTTTCCAGGCATTTTATGGTGACAACAGAGAAGCAAGAAGTGAGGATAATTCATTTACATTGTACTGGCACAGCGGGATCTTGCTGTGTAGGCCAGTGCTTGCTCAAGCCTGTGGAGTCAGCCACACTGAGCCCAGGAAAAGGCACCTGCCCTTTCTGAATGCTGGTGTCCTCCTCAGATTCCTGGGCTGGAATTCTAAACCCTAACACGGCATCATCTAATGGAGGGAACTCTGGGAGTGATGAGCCATGAGATGGGGCTCCAGATTTAGGACTACTGCCTTTATGAAAAAAGGCCACAGTTGGGGCCTCAAGGATGGCCCAGTCAGTAAGATGTTGGCCTCGTAAGCATGAGAACTTGACTTTGATCCCAGACTCTAGGTAATATTGTGATGGCACATGCTCATAATTCCAGTTTGGGGAAGAAGAGTTTTCTGGCCACCCAGTCTTTCATAATTAGTTAGTTCCAGGTTCAGTGAAAGACCCCATCTCAAAAGAGGTAGATTACATGCTTGAGAATAACACTCATGTTGTTCTTCAGTTTTTAGCCACACGAGCGCACGCATGTTGGAGTACTCACACACATATTATTTTGGAAATCATAAAGAGGCCTCAGCGAACTTTGCTGTGCCATCAAGTATGGAAGAAGGCATTGCTTATGAGTGAGGGAACAGATCTTCAACAGGTCACAAGCACCTTGATTTCCCAGGCTCCCAACACATGACAAATAAGTTTCTGTTGTTAATAAGCTATCAACCTACAGCATTTTGTTACAGAGGAGGAACCATGTTACAGGGATTAACAGGCTTAGAAGTCCTTCCTCATGGTCCAATTTGACCTCTTTTTTCCTTGGTAACACTAGAGAGGGAAACATCGGCTTTAACCCTACAAAAGGCAGAGATGTCAGGGCTACTGGCCAAAAGAGAGGATCACTTAGTGGAAACATGGCATTCCAATGGACCCCAAAGATTAGAATGTTACATAATATCAAAATTTGCCAATGGCCCAACTAGCTGTTCATCCCCTTTGATTCACCCAAAGTCATGCTAAAGAGAGGGGAGGAATAATTATCCCCTTAATGAGATTATACACTTAAACTTCCCAGAGGCCTTCCCTTGGTGCAGCTGCTTAGAGCTTCTTCCACGCAGCCTGCTCACATTTCTTACTGAACACATGTCTCTTCTTGCTGTGACCTATCTCTCTTTCAGGTGCTAACCAAAAGCCTAAGCATGTTTCCTAGACACCTTTCTCTCAAGCCCCTTCCCCTTCTGCCACAAGGCTGCTTACCGACCTCCATTGCTAAACAGGCCTGCTTTCTTGGACCCTAACTCAAAAGGGTTTTTCTTTTCCTTTCTCCAGATTCCTCCTCCTGGCAGCTGCCAAGATGTAAGCTTGCCCATCCTGTTGTTTTTACCTGAAAATTTAATAAAATTGTCTTTGAGTTTCCTTCTGAGTCCAGCTCTAAATTCTTCTATTAGCAAGACAAAGAACTCACAAAGGGAGTCCGACTTCTCCGGTAATGGTCTCACTTATAAAGGTTTAAAGAGTCTGCAGGCGTAGAATTATCAGGTCATGAGTGAAATCCAAAACTTCATTCTCTCTGACCCCAAATCTCGACTTCTTCACTTCCTTGGGGACAATGGGAACTGTAGGGAGGAAGGACTGCTTGAAGAGTGAAAATCTGAGTTTCTGGGGCAGTTTGGCTAGATGAGTTCTTTCCTTCTTCCTGGGCACAAGAACCCTGCATTTCCCGTCTTCTATTGTAGTGCCACTGGGTCTTATGACAAGTTTATCTAATGGAAAATGCCACAAAGACATACTCTGCTAGGGATTTAGAATTTTCATTCATGAACTCTCTCTTCCTTCTATATAAGACTGTGTGTGTGTGTGTGTGTGTGTGTGTGTGTGTGTGTTTGTGTGTGTGTGTGTGTGTTTCAAATGTGATGTCTCTCCCTAAATAGTCTCCAGCATTTACCCAGTTAATGGCATTCTTTGGGAGGTTCAGGCGGTCCGGTCTTAATGGAGGAAGTTGTGTCACTGGGGTGATATTTGAGGTTTCAAAGTCTCATAACATTTTGCGCTTACTCTCTGCTTCTTGTTTGTAGTTCAAGATGTGAGCTCTGAGCTTCTGCCTGAGCCATCGGGTCTGCTGCCTGCTGCCACTCTGCTTAGCCATGATAGACTTTTCTCTCTCTGGAACAAGAAGACAAATAAACTCTTTCTTTTATAAGTTACCTTGGTCGTGGTACTTTAACACAACAATGGAAAAGTTACAAATATGCACACACACACACACACATACACACTTACACACACACTATACACACTATAGGGCAACAACAAAATAGTTCAAAAGAAATTGTCAAAACGGGTATTATTATCTCAAGAAGATGCTTTAAATGCTTTAAAATATTGAAAAGAATAGATGATTTAAAAAATGTCGATCAAATATGGATACAAATAGAATTGAGACTCTATAAAGCAAAGTTGCACCATGCAATGCATGAAAGACAAAACAGTTGAGAGGACCCTTACAAATACACAGCCAGGGAAGGATGGGCATTGATGGTGCCAGACACAAAGCCATATAAACCTAAAAAGCAACACGCAGAAGCAACTAAGCCTGTCTTCTCTGTAGGAAACAGGCAAATCACACAGATAGGAGAATCGTGGAAGAAAACATATGATTATGAATGATGGCTGTCTTGGGGTTTCTATTACTATGAAGAGACACAATGATCACGAAAACTCTTATAAAGGAAAACATTTAATTGGAGTGACTGGCTCACAGTTCAGAGATTCAGTCCATTATTGTCACGGTGGAAGGAAAGGCAGCAGCACTCAGTCAGATATGGTACTGTCCCTGTCTGTCCTTACATCTGAATCCAAAGGCAACAGGAAGCAAGCTGTCTCGCCGGCATAGCTTTAAACTACAAACAAGCATCTATGAGACCTCAGAGCCCGCCTCCACAGTGGCGCACTTCCTCCAACAAGACCACGCCTGCTCCAACAAGGCCACACCTCCTAAGAGTGCCACTCCCCTTTGGGGACTATTTTCTTTCAAGCCACCACAATGGCCCAACTCTCGGGTGTCATCATGGAGTTATGTTGGGTGGCATTTCAAAATGAGATCATTTCACAGCTTCCTGGGAGCAAAATTTAAACTACGATGAAGCCCTATGGCAACAGTGCCAGCCCATTAGGTCGTCTTTCAAGCTCATTTTCTCTGCTCCCATGTCCATGCGGTCAGCAAACTCTGCCTTGTTTACCTGTGCATAGCCCGCAGCAGATGTTGGCAGTCTCCTGCTGCATTCCAGCTCTGAGACCAGACTATGGCATCTTCACCTGTTTAACCCTGGGCTTGAGGCCCTAGGAGAAGACCTCTTCATCTTCTGCACACATGTGGAGATGATGATGCTTGGGATTGCTTGGAAAGCCAAATATTAAAGATTTCCTACCTGCCCATCAGTCTAGACCCCTAAATGGCTAGAACACATGAAGCACACAGTAACTTTAACACACCTTGGCACACCTTTTACGTTGGTGTCTGTCTGATGTTTGTGGATACGATGTTATATTATAAACAATGTAATTGTGTATGCATGTATAGTGTGTGTGTGTGTGTGTGTGTGTGTGTGTGTGTGTGTGTTAGTAACTATGGAGGGATCAGACTCTCATTGGATCAAAGATACACACACCTCTGGACCAGGAAACTCCATTTACAGGTGTTCTGCAATAAAACTCACATACGTAGCAGAAGTTATTCAGAATCCTCAGACTTTTTAAAAAACGTTTTAAGCATTTAAATTTTTTTTAACTTTCCATTGTTTTTAAATTATCTTATGTGTATGTGTGTTTGCTTTATTGTATGTATAGGCCTCATGTACCTCCAGTGCCTGCTGAGGCCAGAGGGGGTGTAAAGTCCCCCGGAACTGGATTAGAGCCATCCTCACAGCAAATGCAGCAGAGGGTAGGTGTGCTAGTAGCTGTACTGATGTTGTGATCAGAGGAAACTTAAGGAAAAGAGGGGTTGTTTGGACTCCCAGGTCCATAAGGGCAGGGGGAGCGCTGGGACATCACCTCTCAACTGCACAAAGGAGCAGAGGAGTAAACAGGAAGTCCAGTGAAGTTATAAACCCTCAAAGCCCACCCTCAGTGTTGTACTTGCTCCAATGAGGCCTCACATCATGTTCCCAAACAGCGCCACCTACTGGAGACCAGGGGTTTGCATACACAAGACTATAGGGGACGTTTCTTATTCAAACCACCACAAGTGGGCTTTCTGAGAACTGTGTTGGTGGTGGTGGTGTTGCTGCTGCAGAACGGGAGATGGTTGCCCAAAACAGAAACACGCCTGTGTCCGTGGGGCTTGGCACAGAGAAGAGCAGACAGTAGTGGCCGAGGGAAAGATTGAAGAAGGCAATATCGGACTAAAAGTCAGTGGCTGATGCAAGGAGGTCAAGAAAGGAAATGGGGAAGAAGTGAGACTGGGGGCAGGAGTACAGTAAAGAGATGACTTCAAAACTCATCAGGGAAGCTGGACCAGGAGAAAAGAGCAGAGACCCGTTCCTGTGTGTGTGGAATAGCAGGGAGGTGGGGGTGCGGGGGAATGGCACAGACTGGGGCAGTGTCAAGAAATCCAAGGATCAGTTAGATGGTACATGTCATCTCCAGAGCGCGAGAAGGACAGTGGGAGAGACACGGACATGGGAGTTCGTGACCGTGCAGGTTAGCACCTGTGAGCTAGGGAGGAATACTGGCGGTGACTGGAACAGGAGCAGCCCCGTGCTCTGTGTGCCAGGTGAAGTCTGAGCTGGATAAAGCAGAGCGGTGACACCAGAGGTCCGCAGGGCTGTCATCCAAGGACGTTAGAACACAAGGGAAGCCCTACAGTTCTCCCTGACTCGCTCGCCCCACTTGTCTCCTGAGAGCATATTTGCTCAGGGCACTGAGGCGGCTGGCCCAGGGCCACCTGATTTGAAGGCAGCATAGACAGACACGGGTTGGCCTGGCCTCACCCACCACCACCTGGCCTTGTAGAAAGTTTCTAAATAACAAAATAGTTCGGCTGAGTAAATGAGGCCAGGACGCTGCTTGTACTGTCTGGGAATGTAGAGGAGGCATCTGGAATTCTATTTCGGAGCGCCATCCTAGAATACCCTTCTGTCACCCACTGCCACCTTCCCGACGCTGGAGATGCTGACATTTATATTTTTAAACCTTTTTTTTTTTTTGTCAAAATTAATGCTATCTTTCTCAGGTGCAGGATCCCACTCTGTTGGAGCACCTGTAATATGCTGTAAACAACAACAATAAAAAAAAATATTCCCAGCGTTACATAAGACATTAAAACAGGAACAACAAAAAACCTTGAATTTAAACCAGTTCAGCCCCATCTCTAATGGCAAATGCTGAACAATGCACAAGCCCTGTCTCTATTCAGAGTCTTCCAAGAACAAAGGAAATTGTCCCCAAATAAAGCAATAACCTAATACCATATTAATAACAACCTTCCATGTGTAAAGCCTCCTTAATTCTTCAAAGCACTTTACATCTGCCATCTTGTAGGGAGGTGACTTCAGGCACAATTGTAGTTATTAAACAAAACCAAGAGTTTGTTATAAGGTTATATTTGAACAACCACCAATCTGCCTTCCACACTGTCGCCTGAGCTAATCGCTCTCCCCAGCACAGTTCTATTGAGAACACTTCTGGGTCACGAAACAATTGAATCCTCGCTATGGAAGGAAGTCGGGGGGTTGCAATCTGGCCTCTGAGGTTTTTCCAGCTTCATTTTTCTCCAGCACTGTTAAGAAGTGGCAAAATGTCATACGGCCTGAGGACAGAGGCTCCTTCTGCTCTCACCCGCCTCCAGTCCTTCCCAAGGCCTTCTCTATCAAGTCCAGCAAAGATCTGTTTTGTGTTTTTCTCAACGATGCCTTGACGGACACTTGTACCGGGGCAGGGTCAAATGAAGCCAGCACACTGAAAGAAACAGAGAGTGCTAATTTGCAGTGACCTCCTCTGTTCAAACTCGGCTGGGGGCAGAAAAGGAGACGGATATAAGAAATCAATTTTATCAGTGCTTAAAAGTTTA
Organism: Alexandromys fortis; assembly: GCF_014885135.2. Classification (NCBI taxonomy): domain Eukaryota; kingdom Metazoa; phylum Chordata; class Mammalia; order Rodentia; family Cricetidae; genus Alexandromys; species Alexandromys fortis. Next base: position 1,320,094 of record NW_026067968.1, on the reverse strand, counting down.
AGGCAGGGTTGGTGAGAGAGCCTTTACCTAATGGCACTTGCCACCAAACCTGAGGATTTGAGTTTAATCACTAGAACCTACATAACAGGAGAGAGCCAACTCTCTCTCTTGAGTGTCTTTTGACGTCCATGGGCTATGCACATGCAAACACACACACACACACAATGAATGGATAGATAGATAGATAGATAGATAGATAGATAGATAGATAGATAGATAGATAGATAGATAGATAGAAGTTTTTTTAAGTACTGAGCAGATTCTATACTCTGGAGAATTATAGAAACCAATCTACAGTTTCAATTGTTTTATATCATGAGTCATAATTTTATTCAAGAAATGGTGGCTGAGAAAGAGGAAATGCTTGCTAAAGGTCACCTGTGGATGATCATTGATTGACTGTAAACCTGAACCACACTCAATGCTGTTACCCTTCATGTTTTCTCTCAGGAGCACTTTAAATCTCTCTCTCTCTCTCTCTCTCTCTCTCTCTCTCTCTCTCTCTCTCTCTCTCTGTGTGTGTGTGTGTGTGTGTGTGTGTGTGTACACATACATGCTTTCCAACAGGCATGTCCCCCAACATACTTACACACATTGAGGGTGGAGGTCAAGCACTGGGATGCAGAGGGGCCATGGGTCCACTGATCCTACCTGCAGGGTTTGGAGATGTTTAGACAGCTAGAAAGGTCCATGTCAAAGGAGGGAGAGTACAAGTGTATGGCTGGCTGGTGGCCTCTGGAACCATGGCAATGTGGGTCGGTAGGAATGGGTACCTGACCCATCTTTTCTGTGCCTTGGGAGAGACCCTTGTGGAAGGCAGAGTTATTCCAGAGCTCTCGGAGAACAGGGCTGCTGGGGACACAGCTTCAAGGGAGGACATCCATACCTGCAGAGGGATCAGGACATAGAGAGTGCGGGAGGTCGGATGTGCATGCATCACAGAACCCATCTAGGGTGTGAAAGAGTTTAGAGAGAGCGCTTTATCCTGCCATGTGTCCAGTGTGCCATGGTGCTTTTTCCCCAGAGGCGGTGTCTCCATCCCCCTGCCAGGGGAGGAAGGGACAACATTCAGGTAAAGCTGGCCGTGAAGGACATGGAAGATAATCAGGAGCCTGCGGGATAAAGGAGTAGGGCTGCTTCCCTCTTGGGGGTTTGGAGGCTTCTCTACAATTGGGAACAGGACCTACCGCAGGAGCCTGGATGTTTCTAATGAGAACACAGGCAAAAGAAATTTTTCGCGGTGTGAGGTGTAGTGGCAGAGGTGCTCCGAAACGCTGGGTCATCTTTCCACATAAAGCCTGAGAAAACTTAAAAAAAAAAAAAAAAAAAAAAAACCAGGATTCTACACAGACAAAAGAACAAAGTCAGGCATGGCTTCTTGGTCGCCACAGTGAGGCACAAGCGGGTACTCAGTGAACATCTTCCTGTGTTCTCAAGCTTCCTGTGGCTTCCTAGGCTCCAGTCACGCAGGAAATTCTCTAAGCTAAGGACCAGGACAGAGAACCTCAGGGAATCTGATGTAACCTGAGCATCAAAGTCAAACCAAGGCAGGAGCCACATTGCATGATATCTGCCCACTCCCTAGCTCTCCACTGTGCTATCTCCCTGAGCTCTTACGAAGCAGGTGCCAGCCTTCCATCGTTAGTGAGGACAAGGAGGCAGCAGAAGGATGAGAAGCCCTTGCTTGATTTACCACTGGGAATGAACACGGTCCTAAATCAGTTCTTTTGTTAAATAAATGCCTTCCTTGTCGTGATCAACCTTCTCCATACCAGCAGCTCTCGGCCTCCCTAATGCCAAGACCCTTTCGTGCATTTGCTCAGGTTGTGGTGACCCTCAACCATAAAATTATTTTCATTGCTATTTTATAATTTTGCCACTGTTATGAATATGCAATGTAAATATTTTTGGAAATAGATGTTTGCCAAAGTGACCCACGAGTTGAGCATCTCTGCCCTATACCCTTAAAATGTCTTGTGTGAGTTATTATGTTTCTGTTGCTGTGAGGAGACACCATGCCCACAGTAACTCCTATAAACGAAACATTTACTTGCGGTAGCTTGCTCACAAGTCTCAGAAGTTCCGTCCAGTATCATCATGGTGGGGAACGTGGCAGCGTGCAGATAGACGGTGCTGAAGAAGTAGCTGAAGTCCTACATCTTGCCGGCAAGCGGAAATCCACTGAGACGCTGGAGCGGTATCCTGAGCATAGGAAACCTCAAAACCTGCCCCCACAGTGACACACTTCCTCCAGCAAGACCATACCCACTCCAACAAAGCCACACCTCCTAATAGTGCTGCTGCCTATGAGATTAAGGGAGTCAATTACATTCGAACTACCACAGGGAGATTTAGCAGTGTGATGAACTAATCTTGTTTGTTTACTTGACACAACTGAGTTACCTGGGAAGGGGGAACTTCAGTTGAAAATTATCTCAATCAGACTGGGCTGTGGGTATATCTGTGGATCATTTTCTTGATTATAGCTCATATGGGAGAACAGAGCCCACTCTGAGTGGTACCATCCAACCTTAGTAAATGTTCTATTGCTGTGAAGAGACACCAGGACCACAGCAACTCTCGTGAAAGAAAGAATTTAATTGAGGCTGGCTTACAGTTTCAGAGGTTCAGTCCCTTACCAGCATGGCAGGAACATGGCAGCACACAGGCAGATGTGGTCGCAAGAGTTCTGCATTCAGATCCACGGGCAGCAGGAAGAGAGAGGCTCTAGCTTAGAAGGACCTTTTGAAACCTGAAAGCACACCCCTAACAAGGTCACACCTACAATTCTTTTGAATGGCTCTAGTCCCTGGTGTCCAAGTATTCCAATATTTGAGTCTCTATGGGGCATTCTCACTCACACCACCACACATCCTTAGGCAAGTGGACCTGGACAGTATCAAAAAGTAGCTGCACTTAGTCTATAAGCAAGCTCATGCACAACATTCCACCACGGTTTCCGCTTTAGTTCCTGCCTTGAATTTCTATCCTGGCTTCTCTTGCTGGGCAACAGAAACAGAAACCAAACTAAAACAATTAGGAAGGCAATGTTTGCAGGAGTGACTCTCTGAAGCTCATCAGTAAGTCGATTTTAGTAGAACCAAAGTTCATCCAACTCAACAATGTTCTACCAACAGCCTCTACTTTTGCTGCTTCCTCACCTTGCAATATCTAAGTTGGGTCCAGGTAGTAAGAAAATAGAATTGTAAGACCCCCCCGCCTCCACTTCCACAAAAACCTTCCTACAGAGGATCTGCCCTCCAGGCAGCAGGGCAGTTTTATAAACCATCTGTTTTTTATTCCCCGAGAAGGGTACAAACCCAAGACTTCTTTCTTTGCGCCAACAAGAAGCTCAAAGCCACCATGGTTCCATGGGTAAGAGGTCATGGGCTGAATCGTGAGAACCATTCCAGAGTCCTTCAGAACAGCTCATTCTGGAGAATATTAATTTGGCCTAGTTTGTTAGCAAGAGATGTTTGGAAGATTGCCAAGAATTACATGGCAATTAATCAACAGGAAATAAAATAAACACAAATTGCAGATTCTTATCAGAAAACGGACGTCCCGGCATCTTGCTTCTTAGAGACATTCTTGCTTTGTTATCCCAATGGACAGCTCTCGCTTCTGTGGGTCAGTTCTGTAATAAATCACAGCAAGAGGTATGTTGAAGAACCAGTTGGTCAACCAGAGAAAATGAGGCCGGGGATGCTGAGACACCTGTTGAAGAGATGAAGGCTTTGCCCTGGCTGCTCATGGTCACGCTGAATGCCTTCAGCTGTCTGAGCCTTCACCACCGCAGAGGCAGTTCAAGAACCTCCAGCAGCCCAGGCTGATTTCCTGAAGTCGGCTTCGCCATTGGAAAATTACCCCTTGTGCCGCTCTGAGCTTATTCTCCCTGAGAAGAAAGTGCTCGCAAAAGCGTGGTTGACCAGATGCCAGTTCTAAGACCTAAGTTGGCAATTCTATAAGCAGATGGATTTGAGCACACTGGAGATCTAGATGATAAATCAAGGAGATGATTCAGTCAGTAAAGTGCTCAGCACACAAGCGTGAGGACCTAGGTTCAAATCCCCAACACTCACATGAAAAGCTAATTGCAACAGCACACACCTACAACCCCAGTGCTCGGAAAACAGAGACAGAAAGATCCCTGGGACTTTCTGGACAGTCAGTCTAGACAAAAAGTTGAGTTGTGGTCTCTGTGAGAACCTCAGAAATAACGTGGAGAGTAGTAAAGATGACTCTCCATACTGACCTCTAACCTCCACACACACATGAACGTGTTCTTGCATACACACATATATTCATACACAAAAGCTGGACAATATAGGGCAAGTTCCCTATATTCCTGACCTCCAATTTCCTCATCAAAATAGGACAGCCATCCTACCTCCCCACTGGTCTGTGACAAGATCAAATACAAAAATAAAGAAAGGCCTTGCAATCGCTAGCATCCATCAACTCACTTCTATCTTTTGGGTTTTGCCCAGCTTTCCCCTGTTCTGCCTTCATGGAAGTCTGACTTTTGGTCCTCACCGGAGCATCTTACATCTAGAGGACTATACCGATTGACTTTGAGGATTCCCAGAAACGTGGGGGTCTGGTTCTCTGAGATCTAATTGAGCTCCAGATACTTCAGGAGGAAGATTCCACAGCTTCTGAAGTCCAGAAGTTTCTTCCATGTCTCTTGTCTGGCCGTTCCAGTCCCATGCTGAGAACTCTGGGACATGCTACAGTGGTGTTGTCTAATACGGCTGCCACCGGCCACCGGCGCTGTTGAGCAGGTGAAACGTGACTACTCCAAACTAGTGTAGTGCCATCTCCTCCTATGCCCAGTGGCGCCACCTTCCCTGTGTGTGTTTTCTAGAGCTAGTATCACAAGCTAACACCAATTTTGTCATTTAAAGCAAAATGTATTCTTCCAAGGTTCTAGAGGCTACAAGTTTCTAATGTGGCAGGGTGACCTTCCCTCTAAGGGTTGCTGGGTGATTCAGTCCCTTGTATCTTCCATTGTCTAGTAGGTTCCAGCAGCCCTAAGCTTGTGGCAGCATCATGACAACCTGTCTCTAGATCTACCTGGGCAATGCCTCTTGTATGTGTTTTTCTGTGTGTGCTACGGGGGCCTTGGTTATTGTAAGAAGACACATGTACATAATCTAGCGGGATGGCCAACCTTTGGCTTTTCTGGGCCGCATTTGACAAAGTGTTGTCTTGGGCCACACGTTATGATCTTGTCTTAGGATCCTTAACTTAAAAGAACAGTTTCCAAATGAGGTAACATTCACAGGCACCAGGAACTTGAATGAAGACTGTGTTGAGGATAAAAGCCATAAACCCACTCTATACCAGGAACTTGGATCTAGAATATGTTGATGCTGTCTACCGTAAACCACTGTTGCTCATAGACCTAGTTCTTCCAGACTGAGTCGAGTTGTGAAGGAAGGCACCTGTTCATTTCCTTCTCACACCACTAATGCAGACGGAAGAAAGAAGCCCGTGGCCAACGGACAGCCAGATGGACATCCTCATGACACAGGAGGATCATCCTGTGTTCAGGAATTATCCTTTCTTCTTTTCCATGAAATATCTTCATTCACCATTCTTTCCTCGTTTCTAAAGCCAGGCCGGAGCCGTAGGGCAAGCCAGACACTGTCCTTTTGCCAAAGTTCCCCACCATTCCTGATCTCGGGAATTAAGTGTCCTGGTTTGTATATCTGGTCTTTTATCACTTTGAAAAATACAAAGACCGGCAATTTTAAGGAAGCAGGAGGAATACAAAATGGTTTTGCTTTGGATAATTGCCAAGACAAAAATAGACACAATCTAACAGTATATGTTTTCCCCTATTGTCTAAGAGAACGCATACTGTGGGTGCAGACGGGCTGTTTGCTGGGACAGAACATTTGTAAATAACATTCTCTTAACATAGAAACATCTTTGCTGTGTTTCTTAAAGGAAGTTATCTGTGTCCTCCTGCTGCCCTCAGCTTCCATATCTGCTCTGAAACAACACGGGCTTTGATTATGATGTACACTGATCATTGTTATCTGTCGTGTGCTTGGGTGCTATCTGTCTCCCTTGGATATCAGCTCTGTAAAGGCACTGATATAAACTCAGTGCCTTGTACTTGGCCTGGTCCAGACAGGAGGTAGGTAGGTGGGTAGATGGATGGATGGGTAGATGGATGGAGGATGAGTGAGTGGGTAGATGGATGGATGGGTGGAGGGATGGATGGGTGGAGGGATGGAGGATGAGTGAGTGGATGGATGGATGGATGGGTGGGTGGGTGGTGGGAGGGAGGGAGGGATGGATGGATGGAGAGATGGATGGATGGGTGGAGGGATAGAGCACGAGTGGGTGGATGGATGGGTGGAGGGATGAATGGGTAGATGAGTGGATGAATGGGTAGACAAATAGAATGGAAGGTGAGTGGGCTGGTAGGTAGGTGGATGCATAGAGGAATGAAAAGGCAATTATCTGAGAGTCCAGGAAGTCTGATTATACTAGATGAAACACCGATGAATCAAGTCCAGTCCCCTCCTCATGCCCTCATGTGCTACTCTGAATGGGCCTCACAAAAGGGAAGGCATAAACTATAGTTTAACCTAGCAAGGCAAGAAATCTTAAAGAGTAAGGGTGGAATCTGCTATGCTGGGAGGCCCATCAGACAGCTATGAAGGGAGGAAGGCAGGGTTGACACCCTCTGTTCTCACCAACCTTTAAGTCAGCCTGATTGCTCTGTCTATATGGCTAGAAAAGTTATTTAGCTGAGTGCATTATACCCTGAGTGGCCAAGTGAATACAATTTATGTGGGGAGCTCCTTAATACATATTTAATAAAGCTGTGGCCATCCGGGCACCAAATCAGCAGTGTCAAATGTGTTCACTTTAGGAGGCAGGAGCTGTCGTTTGGCAAGGCTGACACTCCTCTGCAAGTCACACACACTATAAACCATCTCAGCAGAGGGGACAGGACTTGTCATGGCCTTGTTCTATAGTGATGGCAAAGAGCTTGCAATAACATTAGCATCATGGTAAATGCTTGAAAACTTGAGACATCCAAGACAGAGAAGGAAGAGCCAAAAGATGCAATGATCAAGGAAGAGGAGTGGCTCCGTGGGTAAAGGGCTTGTCACCAAGCCTGGCAATCTGAGTTCAGTCCCAGTGAACTACTTGGTAGCAGAAAAGAACTGACTCCTGCAACTTGTCCTCCAAACTCTACATGTATACACACTACACACACACACACACACACACACACACACACAAAGTAAATGTAAGAAAACCTTTTTTTCCAAGATAGGGTTTCTCTGTGTAGCCCTGGCTGTCCTGGAACTCATTCTGAGGGCCAGGGTGTCCTCAAACTCAAGAGATCATCTGCCTCTGCCTCCCAAATTCTGGGATTATAAACATGCACTACCATGTCTGGCAAAGAAACTATTTTAACACAGTGGTAAGAGCTGTGGAGAGAGGACAGGAGGCAGGGCAGTGTGGAGTCCATCTTTATAATGGCAGGGATGGTGACAATGTAAAGAACTCATTTGGAGATGCTTCCTGGCTGCCAAATCTTTCTCTGAAGTCACCGTGTGCATTTCATCTCTGCAACACCTCCACGGGTTGCTTGCTTTTATTATCCTTCTAGTTTAGAGAAAGAGAAATAGTGCCTTAGAACAATTGAGGTCACAGTTCTATAAAACAACTTGAAGGAGAAAATAGAAATCCAAGCAGGCTATGCTCCAAGTTCTGATGGTTAATACTGGTGGTCACTCGATAGGTTCGAGAATTACCTATGTGGCAAGCTGTAGCAAGAAGGCTGCTAGTTAGTTCCCGACTGTTTAGCCCCGAAATAATCACAGAGAAACTGTATTAATTAAATCACTGCTTGGTCTATTAGTTCTAGCTTTTTATTGGTTAACTCTTACATATTAATTTAACCTGTTTCTATCAATCTGTGCATCTACACATGGCTGTGGCTAAAGTTCTGTCTGGCTCTAGTGGGGCTACACGGCTTCTCTCTGACTCTGCCCTTCTTCCTCCCAGCATTCAGCTTAGTTTTCCAGGCCGAGCTAACTTCTGCCCTGCTATAGGTCCAAAGCAGCTTCTTTATTCATTAATGGTAATCACAGCACACAGAGGGGACTCCCATATCAGCAAGCCTTTAGGTGTTACCTGTGAAGGACTGGTTAAATTAAGTTAACTGAGGTGGGAGACTTACACCAAATCTGGCTGGCACCAGTCTCTAGACCGGGATGCTAGACTGAAGAGAAAAGGATGGTCAGCTGAGCACTGCCATTTGTCTTTCTTCCTGACTGCAGGTGCTATGTGACCAGCTGCCTCGAGCTTTCGAGGCCTTGCCCTCCCCACCACTATGGACCACAGCAAGCCCTTCCTGAAGCTGCTTTCATTGGTATTTTGTTACAGCAATGAGACAAGTAACTAACACACACACACACACACACACACACACACACCGTCTTGTCCTTAGAGCTTACAGACGTCGAAGCACCGTGAGCTAGCTAATCCCCATTCCTGCTCTCCATCAGGTGGGATGAATGCCCACAGCAGAGGCAGGGAGCCAGGGATCCACACCCTGCTTCCCTAGCATTGCTGGGAAGCTGTTCCCCAGGCCCCTCCCTTTTTCTAGAAGGCTCAAGCTTGTGCCTGTACAGCAGAAAGTCTGAGCATCACATCCAGGCCTGGCTGGTTGTGATGTGTCTTCTCCATACTCCCTCTTCACTCTTTGCCCACCTCAGAAGGAGTGAGGCGAGTCTCTGTACCATCACCCTGGGCCATCATGTAGGTAAGAAAGAACCATTTAAAGAAGTTAAACTAGCCAAGTGTCCAAGCCCCTGGATGGAATGACTATCTGTTGATATGTTTTATTGGGCCTGAGAATATGTACTCTAAAGCATTGCCATCAGGGTGAGGGTCTATCACATGAAGTCATAGTCAGGGGTATTTTATACTCCCTGGGTCAGGGTCAAGAACATATCCCATGGAGTTGTGCCTGTGTTAGACGATAAAGTGCATACGGGGCGTTGGGTTCCGAAAACACTCGGAACTGGCAGCCACTAGCACATTGACTTTTGTGTACCAAGTACAGCCAACTTGATTTTGGTTCACTGTGGGTTTGAAGCAACCCACCCAAGTCAGCTTTATTTACGTAATGAAACATATGAGCACACGTTTTATTACATTCAAGGTCTGTTCTATCCAAAGCGGTGGCTGGGCTGCTTTTCTCTTCCCATTCGGCTCCGGGATGTAATGTGTGAGCATATGGCACTCGGCTCCCTTCTGGCCCTGTGCTGAGAAACAGCAAAAGGGGAGGATTTTTCCAAGTCTGCAAGGAGGCTGTGTGATGCCCATTGGGGCCGTAGCCCAGAGCCACTGAGGACACAGTGTCTGTTCTCAAAGGTGAAGCAGTTGGTGTTCCAAGCACATGCTCTCAAGCCAAAAGTTAATGACGAGAGAGAAAGCCTGCAGTCCGGCGTGTCTGCAGTCTGACAGAGCCCACTTACAAACAGAGACCTCCTGAGAGGGCGGGCGTGTCCATGACTGTCCACTCACTGAGCCGCTACTCTTCGGCTCTTCTCGGAGTCATTAGATAATCTGCGTTTAAAACTTTAAATTCAAAGTAAATATGTGCTTGCAGGAGGCTGCAAAAATATTGCAGGAAAGATCTGGGTGCCCTCCCGCCTGCCTTCCCTGATAGCAGCGTATCACAGTACATAGGTACAGGAACGGGAGATGCGCATGGGCACAATCTGCAGGTCTGAGGTCACGGATCTTTTTATCTGTGTTGCGCACATGCTTGCCCGGTTTCAGTGCGCTTTTCTCACCTATGTACATTTTTGTAGCTATCCTCACCCTGCTTCTGGAGTTCCTTCCTCTCTAAAATGTATCCTTCTTCCATCGTTGAAGATGCCAAGGATTTATAGCCATCAGAGAAGAGGTCCCTGTGTGGGGACTGTTTTTAATCAGGTGGCCCATTCCCTTTCCTAGCCTGTGTATAGGTATGTGAGGTTTTATGTTTTTCTTTCTTGTTTCTTAAGTTTTTAGCTAGTTCTTGGATCATGAAATTTATATGAGAAGTTTATAGCCGTTTTACTGCCCTTAAATAAACTACACTTATTTAGAGGTGTGTGTGTAGGTCAGAAAGCAATTTTATTAAGTCCGCTTCCTCCTTCCACCATGTGGGTCCGAGGGATTGAATGCATGTCGTCAGGCTCGGGGCAAGCACCCTGACTCACTGACACATCTGGGTGGCCATCATTTGTTGCCATTTTAATGTCTATTAAATCACTGAGTGGATTTATGTGTCAGATGCAAGGATGTCACCAGAAGAGACTGAACTCCCAGAAATACAAGTGACTTGCCCTGAGTGACAACTTCCATGAGTGAGAACATGGATCCGACTTTGTAACCAACCGTGTTCCTAACCCTAGTGCCCAGCTGCCTTCTAGCACTGTGGCCTTCCGAAGGACGCCTACACATATGTCACTCCGTCCCATTGTCCTCAGTGCCCAGCAGGTCCCACAAGCCAAATGGCCCCTAGATCTTTCAGAGGAAGAAACAGAGGTGCTGCCAGGTTACTGAATAGGCCACACACCTGGTGTGAAGAAAGCAAGCCCTGGACCACTCCTCTGCCTCTCTGGCCCGTATTTATCATCAGACCTGGGCAGCATCCAGAAGCCCTTCTCATAACCACATCACCCAGTCCCACACCTGTGTCCATGGCAACTTTATCATGAACTGATGTCCTTACCCATCTGTATGTAATGTGGTACTGTCTTCACCTAAAATACTCCCCTGGTGGTGAGTCAGGAGCCATGATGACACTGACCTAGCTCATCATCCCGCACTCCTCAGCATGGACTTGGCCAGATGGATCCTCGCTAGCAAGCAGCTTTGCATAAGAACATCGGGACCTGTAGAGACAATAGCTCTGCCAACAGGAAGATGAAGATAGATGCAAAGTCCTGTATCCCAGCTGGAAGATGATACTATTCCCTGCATAGTACCACCCTGACCCTGGACATGCCATGTGGCCCTAGGGAGGGTCAAAACAGTTAGTCTGGGCATCGCTTGAGCTCATCTTCATGAACTCCCAGGGGGAAGGAAAATAGCTTTTATTGTAGATTTTGTGGAATTAAAAACCCTATAAAGACATACATGAACCTGAGCAGATCTCAGCAATATCAAAGAATGGAATTTCAATAAGGGCGTTGCATTAAATCTGCGCTGGCAAGGGCTTATAATAAAAGTACGGTAATGAGCAAGCTTTATGATAAAATTAATGTAATTAATTAGTGTTTGTAAAGGGCTTGGGATCATGGGGTGAAAGGTGCCAGCCAGAGGAAAAGTCATCTCAGAAATTACCACTATTATCATCTTAAGACACGGCATATATTATGTACGATATGAGCATTTCGAAGCGTATATTCATGTCCCAGCTATAACTACGTTAATTTATAGTAATTTGCAAATCAGGTCCCTGATCAGCCCTGGGAACCCTTTCTGGATCTCTAAGTGGATGAGGTTATGACTCAAGTGGTATTTTAAACTCTATCCTGTGATAACCTATTAGAGACAGCAGCCCCAGACCCCCGCGCGTGCTCAAGTTAGCGATTCAAATTACAACTGACGAGCGTGAGCCCTGCCTGCCTTTCTGCCCTCGGTGCCATGTCTTTGGGGGTTTGGCTCAGTTTTATTAAAAAATAGTTCTCTGAGCTAGTATCTTTCATCCTTACTTTCCTAACTTTTCCAGGATTCAAACATCCCTGTTTCACTCTGATCTAGTAATATTCCCTGAGGTCAGGAGTATCCCTTTGCTGTCGTCGAGTCTCCAGAACGTGTGTGACTAAGTCTGACATGTTGAAGATTCTAGGAGCTTTGGCTGATGGTGAAGGTTCAGCTCAATGCTTATATATATCAAAAATAGGCCGTTTATTTCCAGTCCTCCCAATTGACTCTTCCTCTCAAAAACCCTCTATTGTATTTATTAACTGAACCACACAATTTATACAGGGCTGCAGGGTACATTAAAAAAATTTAAAGCTAATTGTTTGATGGTAAAATCAGAACCGTGGGGAATTTGGAAAATAAAGGAGCACTTCGAAGACTGTGTTCCCAGAACATCTCTGCCATGCAGGCTCTGAAGCTGTCATCCACACAGCTCCCAACATTCTCATGCAAAAGCCACTCCGTGACCAGTGTTCGTTCTGCCAAGCCCATTGTGCCATTAAACAGAGGCCATTTCCAAAAGATATCACAGAAAGCCCCTCACTCGGACATCCGCAGTGAGTCAGCAAGCAGCTGGTCTCATGACACACCTCCTGGGTCCAGGCCTGACTCTGCCACTGGTCATCCGAGTGATCCTGGGAAAGTCGCGTTTTCTCTTCTCACTGGTGTGCTTCCTTAATTGTCACAAAGAGAGTTGGGGAAGGAAATCTGGAAGCCAGGTCACAAATAGGTACTCGCATGATGACAATCACCCACAAAACACATCTCTATTCACACAAATGCATGCACATACACGCATCCCTCTTGGTGGTCCCATGCAGACATCACTAATCTATCACAGATCCACTGAACCCAAACACAGCCTCAGACCTTCCGCCTAGCTTGTAGTTCACTTCTACATCTTAAGCTCATTCATCAGTGGAACAGAAACTCATGCTCATTTCAACCCGAAAGATGTAGACCATCCCATAATTTTGCAAAATGTCATTTCCATTAAATAACATTGCAAGAAAGCATCAACATCTAAGTGAATAAGTTTATTATCTATGCCATAAAAGCTTTTTGGCATGCCACATTTTATGAAACTTTATAGGAATGATAATAACCTTTTAAAAACGAAGTAAAGGGAAAACATCATTATTGGAATGTTTAATTAAAAATGCAAACACACTTTGCTAAACAATCTCCAAAAGTAATTGTTTAATAACAAAATGTAAATTTAAAAGAACATTGAAAAACAAAATGTCCCAGGAGCCTAGCGTGCTCCTGTGCTGCTACTGAAAAAGTGGGCGACTCAAACACGTACTGGGAAGGATCGTCCTCAGCTAGTAGGTCCCACTGAGACATCTCGGAACTAGTTCTCAGCTTTCAGCAGTTTGGAAAGTTTCAGATCTCAGAACGAATGTCAATAAACATGTGCCTGAGCTCTCCTTTTGTGTTGCTTTGATGACACACTGTGGCCAAAAGCAAGGAAAGAAAGGGTTTACTTTGTCGTACACGTCCAGGTCACGGTCCGTCATTAAGGAAGGTCAGGGAATGAGTTCAAAGGAGCTCAAATCAGAAAATGTGGAGGGATATTGCCTTCTGGCTTGCTCCCAGGCCTAAGCACTGCAAGTGTTCTTATGCAGTCCAGGCCCAGCTGCCTAGGCATGATGCTGCCCACAGTGGGCTGGGCTCTCTCATGTTAATCGTCAATTACAGTGATGCCCTTCAGACGTACTCAGACCAGTCAGTTCTCAATTGAGGCTCTCTTCCCACATGAGTCCGTGCTGTGTCAAGGTGACAATAAAATGAACTCTCACTACATGCCAAGTTGTATTGTGACTTCAGACTGCTTTTGTAGCACTCAACTGCTTACGAAGAGAGTGGGCGCACACTTGTGTTGCTTCATAAATCAACCATTTCATGAGGGTGGCTCTTGTTCATCCTATCTACCGTTATGAGATGGCAAATCTCAGGCCCAAGTCATGTGTATGTGTGCGTGTGCGTGTGTGGGGGGGGGGAGTCTAGAATGGCAATCAGAGCTGCCTCACTGCGTAGTTTGTGGAGATGGGTGTGTGAAGCCGAGCCCTAGAGGCTCCTGTGGTAACAGCTCTTTGACAAGCACGTAGCAAACCATGGACCCTAGATTAAGGACCTCACTCAAAGTTCAAGGACAAGAGGCAAGAGCAGAGCTCACATACGACTCAACAGAGTCCTATCACTTACAAGCAACAGGAGGGTCGAATTAGAAGAAAATGGGCACCTGGTTTGGCAGCACGAGAGAAATAGTGGGGGATGGGGGACCATGCACTGAGCAGTGCCAGGGAGGAGCTTCCGTTGACGCAGCCGTATGTCCTCACGCCCATTCTTCTGTGCCTGCTCTCCTGCCAATCAACAGAATTGAGATGTCATGGTGAATTCTGCATCATTCAAACTTCATAGGTGCTTACAGGCAAGGCTTGTTAACCATGGGACAGGAGGCTAAAGGCTGGGTCCCTGAAATTACTCAGACCCGGATGTTATATGTAACCCCAGCAAAGCACCTGGGAGCCCAGGGCCTGAGCTCTCTCCCAGCTTGTGGTCTGCGTGTGAGAAATCTTTACCTCGGGATCACCTCATAAAATTCAGCCTTCTGTGTCCATTCCCAATGGGCCTCGTGCTCTTGCCCTGGTTTAGAAAATGTGAGTTGGTAAATCCATGGTTGGCAGATACAGTGATGAAAAGAAAAGCAAACGAAGTTGACTTCTCCGGCTCTCTACATGCTCTGGGCTGTGAGATTCTAGCAATGTCAGGCTTTGGGAAACCTGAACTTTTCCCATCTCTTGAGCGGACAATAGATTTGTAAAACTGATGTCCTCCTATGTCTTGTAGCACACATGCCTGGAGACATTGTCTACATTAATACAACCAAGGCATCTGAGGCTGAAAGCAGGGGTCAAAGGTCAAAGAGCAAAGGCAACTTCAGCTCACGGAGGGCTGGGCGTCCTCAGTAAAAGCTTGAACCTGAAGCGCGCCTGCTCAGATTGTTGCCATTCAAAGTGCTCCGCTTCCATTATTTCTGCTGCTGTGACCTCGAGGTGGCAAACGCTCTTGGGAAGGCGCTGCTTTTCTGACGGTCCCTGGGGGCTCGGCGACCAGCAAGCCTAACATCCCCAGGACCCAGTGAGATTGGCTGTATTTAAAGTGGGGAAGGGAGTGCCTAAGGAACAACATCCGACTTAATCCCAGTACTACATGCAAAAGCACATCCCTCCATGCAACATTGCATTATCTCTGTCCCCACATGAACACACAGGCAGACCACACACAGGCAAGGTAAAATACAGACATACTTATAATAAGGTGATAGGATCGATACTTGCAATCCCAGCACTTGGGAAGATGAGGCAGGAGGATCAGGAGTTCAGGGCCATCCCCGACCACGTAGTCAGTTCAAGGTCACCAAAACAACATGAGATATTGGCTTTATAAACTAAACAACAAGAATGAATAAATAATACTCCACTTAAGAAGGTGTGTACTTGCAGAAGAAAGGAAGGAAGGCTACTGTAATTGTGCATGCTCCAACATGCAGGCAAGGAGAGGCCCCCTCAAAGCCCACTCATGGTCACCAGCATGCAACTTGCATCCTCTGCAAGCTCTTCTCAGATTGGCCCTAAATAGGACGGGGCAGGAGACAGGCGCACAATGCCCTCGGCTCATTGTCTGATGAAAGGGGTAGAGAACAGCACAGCTAAGTGGCATACACCAAGCCACAGGACACCTGCCCATACAAAAGGGGACTGGCCCTAGTGCGCTTTGAACTACGCTGTCTGATGAGGTGAGAGTGGTGTTCTCCTCATTTCCCACGACACTCTAGGCTAGCCTCAGCGCCAACCTTCATGGCCAGAACATGAGCTGTGGCTGGGATATAAACACCATATATACCAGGAGGAGCTTCCCTGGAGCTAAGAGACAATGGCGATCGTAATATTAGTGCCATCATCACCAGCACCCTGGTGCTGACAATAGCGTCCACTAAAACAAGAAAAGTGGTGGCAGCTCCCACTCTCAGCTGCCTAATATTTTGTGAAATAAACTCCAACTCCAACTCCAACTCCACTTCCATATAAAAGAGGGAAGGGTCTCAGAGCCCTGCCTGTAAAGCCTTTGCCTGGAAACTAGGTTTTTCAAGGAGATCATACAGCTTTGCCCTCAGATCCTTTCTTGCTTTGAAACTGTTTTGTTGGCTATTAAAAAAAGTTTTTTTTCCAAGCTCTTCATATTTCCTCTAACATGGAAAAATAAAAGTTCTAAACATGTTTTTCTCACAAGTTGGTACCTGTGGCGTCTGTCGGCAGGTTTCCCCTTCTTCAGTGCCCTTCCTGGGTTCAAGTTCAAGGTTTCTCTTGTTGGCTTGTTTATTTTTGAGGCAAGATCCCACTAGGTAGCTCAGGCTAACCTTGAACTCTTGATCTCCCCCGACCAGCTCCTGAGTAGGGGGATTAAAGATATGAGTCATCACATCTGGTTCTCCATCCACAATAGGTTTGTTCAGCATGCCTTCCAGTTCCCAATCGCATTGTTCTCGGTGCTCAGCAAGCCCTCACTACAACCTCCAGGGGACCCTTCAGAAACAGCAACAAGAGTAGAGCTAGACTCCTTGTGGCAAGGACATGGCAAAGAACCAGTGTTTGCTTTTCATGCACCGTGGAGTTGGGAGCACAGGTCCTGGAGCCTCAGATGCCCAGGCTCACTCCAGTCTTCCACTTACTGGGGAGCTGCAAGGTCTCCAGCCAGGCTTCTGTGCTTCCATCCCCTCTCCTATAAAAGGGACACAGTCATGTTCCCTACCCCCAGAAGTCATGAGGATTGAAGCGTTTCCCCGTCAAAACCTTCAGGTTAGAGGTGGGGCAGATGACTCAGCGGGTAAACTGTTCATTGCAGGAACATGAATACCTGAGCTCAGCTACCTGGCACCCACGTAAAACCCAGTCACGCAATCACATCCCTAACCCCGACTACTGAGGCAGAGGCAGGCAGATCCGTGGAGCCTGCTGGACAGCAGCCATGGACATAGTAAAAACAGGAAGCTCTACATTCAGAGAAAGAGAGACTCTGTCTCAAATACAAAGTAAAGCCTGACAGAGGAAGACGACTCCTTCAGTTTAGTTCAGAAAACACTCAGAGCCGCAGGGACACTGTACTGTGGTGAGGTGGCAGAATATGACGTCATTGGTCAAGCTGAGTTACATGATAAAGTCAGTCGTGCATCTTTGCCTCACTTGATCGTACAGCAAGTGACATTGAGTCTCAGGAGTTAAACAAGTCTCTCAGAAACATAATTTGTTTGCCAACCCCAACAATGGTGTTGATCCAGCCAGCCCCCCGCCCCCCCCTCCAGGCTCAGGATCTCACCCCTCCTCCACCGCACTACTGGGTCTATTTCAGAAAATACTGCAAGGTTAAATAAAGACATATATTTTAAGACTTTTCACATATTTTATTCATACTATAATATTCTACATATTCTAATTGATCCACACTTATATATTTAAGATTCATAATTATTTAAATCTTGTCTTGGGATGACCGTTTATTGCATTTAAAAATGTTTCAGGTTCCCCAAAATAGATGTCACTATGACATAAACTTCCTGATTTCCAAACCTTGCTCCCATAACGCTGGAGGCGAAAAATTTCATCTAAATATTATTGAATTCCAGCACGGCATTAGCATGCGGAGATATTTACAATAACAGAGCCATTACAACTCAATCAAAAGCTGATTTCAGCCAGAATTATGCAGAATTAAATCTTGCAGGATTCAAATTATTAAAAATCAGAGACTCAATAAAGTGTGGTCTGGAAGCCCCATTTATCAAGGGAGTCGAAGTGCCTCCGCAGTTAGAGCGACTTCTTCATATATATTCTGCAAGAATTTGCATGCATTTTAAGAGACCAGAGCTCAATTCTTAAGGAATTCAAGTCACCACGCTATATTTGTAAGGCAATGGAAGCCAGCGCCGACAGCATTCTCTCCATTTCCTTTCTCTGTCTCACATTTGAAATGCATCGGGGGTTTATTTCTGGTTCCCGCTGGGTAGGGAGATGAACGGCAGGGCCACGGATGTAGAAAGCTACACTTGGATCCACAGAGGACCAGAGTGGGATGGCAGGGGAGGTAGCTGGAGGAGACAGGAACCCATGATGAAGCTTCATGTGCAGCTGACATGTTAGACGGGTCCCCCTTTTCCTGTGAACCATCAGACCGAGATATACATGTAATCTGTGTAATAAAGCCTCCCTCCTCCCAGAACATTCCATACAATGGAAAAAGAATTAGCTCCTAAGAAAAGAAAGAGGCAGACAGAGGAATTCAGGAAGGAGGGGAGGAGAAGGCAAAAGGGAGGAGAGGAGTTCGGGGGTGGGGAGCAGGGAAGGAGGTCACCATGAAGAAACACGGAGCTTGTTTCCTGGTTTTAATTTTAATCTTTCATTCTTTCATTAGTCCTTCAAGGATCCTGTGCAATATGTTTGATCATCTTCACCCCCCCTCCACTCCTCACAGATGGACCCACCCTTCCCACTTCCCCACCCATCCAGCTCCCTGCACTCTTCTTTAAAAACAAACAAAACAAAACAACAAAAACCTGTTAACTCCAATTTGAACTGCCCGTGTACTCTGATATGTGGCCTTGCCCTGCTGTGTGGTTGGTACACCAGGGGCCACAGGCTTAAAGAAAAACAACTCTCCCTCCCCAGAAGCCATCAGTTTCCTTATTGCCAAGAACTGTAATGTTCTGAATCCAATCTTTTCCCTCCTTCCTTCTCTCCTCCCTCCCTCCTTTTTTCCCTCCCTCCCCCTCCCTCTCTCCTTTCTTCCTTTTTATCTCTTTCTTCCTCCTCCCCCCACTCTGTTGCAGTTCACTTTAGAACCCAGGCTAGTCTCGTTGATGGAAAAAGGAAACAGTTCTTCTAAAGCCACAAGCTTTTATATTTTCTCCTAAGCCCCGCTGAGCACAGAAGACTGGAGGACAAAGCAAAGAACTGTCCTCTTTAGAGCAGTCACAGAGAAGTCCGCAGCCCAAGAGGGTAGAAGGGTGAACACATCACCTGCATCCCACCTTGGACCACAGGCATCGCTCTTCAGAAAGTGATGTCGGTGACAGGTGGCTGATGCCGGACCTTTCCTAGGGCCGTCTGAAAAGAGGAGCACTTACTGCCTCTTTATTGATGACTTGGTGTCACCGGGGGCTCCGACATCCCAGATGACTTTCCTTCTTCCCTTGGGCCATGAGGAAGCTCAGAATCTGTGTTCTAGATCTTCCTGGGCCAACTTTAAAGAAATACTCACTCATCTAAGATGGCATTATTGCTCTACTTGGAGCTTCTCTTCTTTCCCTGGTCCCAGGGAGCGTGGAGGCACACCCAACCCTGTTGACTTTGGGCTTTGCAGTATAATCTGCTTTGGCCAGTGAACTCTTGGGAGAAAAATTTTGAACATCAGCGTCAGATGGTACAATGTTTGAGTACACAGCATTACAGAACATTCCTGGGTTACTGATAGGAAGAGGTTGACAGATTCGAGTACCCTGGGAGCCTCAAGCCAGGCCTAACCAGAGCTGCTGAAGGCCTGGTAAAGGGGCCCCAGCCTCTGGCTAAGATCCACAGATTAAAGAGCAATAAAAATACAGAGCGGGTTGGAGATAGAGTTCAGTGGTAGAACCCAGCCTCCAGCTCAGCACTTTCCCTCTGGAGAATTCATAGATGTGTCTCTACATAGCTCTGGGAACACCTTCCTTCTTCAGCCTCTCTTTCCAGGTCCCTATGGCAAATGACTGACCCAGCAAGTAAAACAAACTTCCATCTCACCTGGGCAAGAGGAACTTTGAAGATCTCCTTAAAACGGTGTGGGAGACACTCAGAAGCAGGCAGTTAAGAAAGCTTGGAGGAGGGAGGAATGGTACAAGATAAAGCATCCTTGCTGGGCTCTAGCTGACTTCTCTAACCTCAGAGAAGGTGTCAGGTCATATTTCAGGTTCAGAAAGGTCTCGGGAATGAAACGTCAGTCTGTGTAATAGACCGAAGTGTGCAACCATACGGAGAGACCTGTGCCACTCCCAGAAAGATGTCACTCCAACCCAAGGAAGAAAATCCAACTCTAAACTGTCAACTTCCCACATTACCCTCCCATGAGCCAGCCAGGGTCTGCTGGAGAGTAAACGGAGAAGTATGGTTGGCAGCTTATGAGTCTCCCAAGCAGAAGACAGTGAGCCAGATGTTTCAAGCCAGCAGTCTATGGCCCTGAACCCTCACTGTGCATCAGAGAGAAACCAGATGCTAAAAAAGGCACTGAGCCTCTTGAGGAAAGGTCAGCAGGGATTGCTGCAGGACTTAGCTGAGGCTTGACCAAGGGACAGTATGGCCTCTCTGATAAGGCTTCCAAACTCCTCTCACCTAGGAAGCCAAGTGTTAATCAAATCCTGCTGGGAACTGCAGCCAAGACATAGCACTATGCCATCTCTGTCTGTATCACAAGGTCTTAAGGTCTTGAGGTCCAAGAGTTGGGACAGTTAGTCCATGCAAAAGCATTTCTGAATAACTGCACTCTCCTGGGGATGGCGGGCATGAATTGACAGCTTATAGGAAGAAAGAGGGGAATAGAGACAGAGAGAGAGAGAGAGAAGCAAAGAGATAGAATGAGCAGGAAACAGTCATAACCAAAGTCTACTTACAATTAAATCAACAAAGGCATTTACAAAAAGAAAGTGGAGGAAAGGAGGGGGAGGAAAAAAGAAGAGAATGAGGGAGAGGAGATAAAGGAAGGAAGATAAGGAAGGGGGAGGAAAGGGAGAGAAGAGGAGAAAAGAATGAATAGATGGATCTTTGGGTATTACAAAATGACCTTTGGTGCCTCTGTCCCACTCCCTAAAAAAAAACCCCAGACATCCCCTAGACACACTTAGCGAGGCTGTGTGTCTGAGACTCACCCTCAGATCTTGCTCCCACTCAGCCCGCATCCCAAGACATCCGTCCATCCCTTTGTACGGCAGGTTGGGTTAAGGCATGTCTGTTTCTATTTTCGCCCAGGTCTGAGCTTTCTGTTTGCAAAATCCATGGGTCAGTGAGGGCCAAGAGAGAGCCATTCCTTTCTTAGTGACTTGCCTTCTGTAGGTGTGACATTCCAAAGCTGATGGCTCTTAACCACAGCCCTTCAGGTGACTTCTGTCACATCTAAGGCGGGTTAAATTATGAGCTGTGTTGTTCCTATATTTTGTCGCATCGTAATTCTTTGAAAACTAGCAATCCACACGTGGCACATCTGAGAACTCTCTATTAAGCAGACTCTTTGATTAATGAGCCGGGTGTGTACTTCCACCATGCTGAGTAGCCGACTCCACTCCACCTTCGCAGACACAACACCCGAATCTCATGCTCCTTTGTTTGTTTTGGGGGAGTACTACAGTGTCATACTAAAAATAAATCAATGCAGTCACAGGGCTGCCTGACAGCCCCACTTCTGATGCTACTTACTTCTAGGCGAATACCTAGTACCTCATTAGGTGTTTGGCAATTAGTACTGGAAGTCTGAGTAGACGCATCAATTAATAAATGACACAGTGAAGGAGTGGAAGAAAACGGATTCTGACACACTGGCTGAATTGATGCCTCTTCTTTAGGACGCCACAGAACTTCCACCCAGTCTGCTACATAGTGTGTGTGTGTGTGTGTGTGTGTGTGTGTGTGTGTGTGTGTGTGTGTGTGTACAGAGGGCAGAAGTCAGTGTTGTGTGTCATGTCTAAAACTCTCCCCATCTTTTATCTTGCTTATTTTAAGGCAGGGTCTCTCACTAGCCTCAGGCTCATCAACTAGGTTAGACTAGCTAGCCAATGAGTTCCAGGGATACTCTTGTCTATGTCTCCCCAGCTACTAAATTCAGTTTTGCTCACTTGCTTGTTGGGAGTCAAACTTACAGCCCCTTGCTGGTAGAGAATGCGTTTGCTGACTGGCTATTGTCTCCACAGCACAGAATGATTTTTTTCTGTCCAATCCTTTAGTTATAAATCCTTCTGAGTGGATCTTCATCCTTCCCAATTCTCCATTTCTGGGGTTCAACAGTTTCTGACCCTGCTGTTGACATCCAGAAAGTGCTTACAGCATCTGCCATCATCCCAACATGCATTGCTTTTGTATTATGAGAAGAAAACACATTCCATCCACAGAATCAAGAGGGGAAGACTGATGCTGGGGTCTGGGGTGGGGAGGACCGCAGAGAGGGAATAGCACTGGGAGGTCCTGGAAGTAACAGGTAAGTTAGGTAGAGGGAGGACAGAGAGTGTACAGGAACAGGATCCTCCTCTAGAGTGGCAGTGGCCATGAGGTGCCAAATGCAGGGGAGGCTAGGAGAGACAAGAAGTCCCTTGTCTGTCCTGATTCGTTGAAAATATGTGAGTTTTAAAGATATAGCCTCCTGTTCTCCACAGAATAAAGAGAAGAGGAGGAAGAAGAGGAAGGGGAGGAGGAGGCAGAGGAGGAGGAGAAGGAAGAAGAAGAAGAAGAAGAAGAAGAAGAAGAAGAAGAAGAGGAGGAGGAGGAGGAGGAGGAGGAGGAGGAGGAGGAGGAGGAGGGAGAGGGAGAGGGAGAGGGAGAGGGAGAAGGAGAAGGAGAAGGAGAAGGAGAAGGAGAAGGAGAAGGAGAAGGAGAAGAAGAAGAAGAAGAAGAAGAAGAAGAAGAAGAAGAAGAAGAAGAAGAAGAAGAAGAAGAAGAAGAAGAAGAAGAAGAAAGCACAAAGTGATGTCTGGGTTCTACTAAGAAGCCACACCCATTGGTCAGAGGTCCATCAAACCTCAGTAAAAATCACTACCTGCCACACCCCAAACCAAACTTCCAGATCATTGTGATGATGACAGCCAGAGTCAGGTAAGGGACACCAACCTCCACGTCTGCAGGTGACATTCAGCTGCTCAGATGTGGAGGTAGAGGGAACGGAGTCCACACGTGGTGTGCCCAGACCCCGTGGCCATGTGGGAAGAGCTCTTTGACTAAGTCTAGCTCCTTTGCAGACACATAGAGAATATTGCTACCACATCAGATGACAGAGGAGCAAGCAGTGTGTCATAGGGCAGGCCCAAGCAGAAGACAAAGCACAGGCCATCTTAGTGTCCGCAGGGGAGCCGTCTTGCTCCCCCCCCCCCCGAGCCTGTGAAAAGCAAGAGGAACAAGGAGGCCAGAAGATGTCTTTCCGTTCCAGGGTAAGCTCATGTGCTAGGCAAGCTATTTTATCTTTGGAACAATGATTTTTAAAATGCAGTTTGACTCATAATCACATTTCTTGGAAATGTTCATTTAGAATGTCCGTGACAGACACAAAAGTGTTCTTTCCAACATCGTTTAGTAATAGTGAAAAAAAATGGAAAGAGCCCCGATAGCAGCAAGGAATGCTGGGAAACTCTGGCACACCAAGGTGAGGATAGACTGCGATTCGGATCCTAAGATTATCTGCCGTTTGAAGAAATACCCCAGGCAGCACCAGGCAAGCGGCACAACACAGACCCTGGGAGCAGTGACCCAGGACCAATGGCTGGCTGTGTGTCCTGGCTGTCCCCTGTCCCTGGAGGGAGCAAATTCTGCCTTCCTAGCATCTGTTTCCTCACCTGAAAGTGGGAACAACAAAGGAGTGGATCTCACAGAACTGCATGAAATAGCTTCCATATGGCACAGAGAACAGCATCGACAGCGTCGATGGGAGTGAATTAGATGTACCGGTTATTAGTTCATAAAAGGCAACAGTCGCTCAGAAGGAGGGTCCCGCAGACAATCCCCTGGCTTCGCACACAGGGGGGGAAGCAGCCGCAGATTCGTGGCAATTGGCATCAGAGGGTGGTGGATGCTTTTATTTTGTTTTCTTCATACCATGAAGGAATTCCCCCAAAATGTTTGTGATAAGCATGTAATAAATACAACAAGAAAAAAAATAATAAAAATCCGTGGTTTTGTTCTTCTCTTTCTACTTTTTAAAGTCATTCCCCCCGAGCATTCAGGAGACCATGTCATACTCAGACCTGGGCGAGCCTGGGGCATAGTCCTGCTTATCTGCCTACAGCTGCGTCGCTCTCTACGCCTCAGCCACCTCACCTGTGCCTTCAGAACAGAGCGGCACAGCATCTGAGCATACAGGTGCTCATCACCGAGCTCCCTCACCCTGAGAAAGATTGGGTGCGTCTTAACGCATAACACGGGACCTATTCTGGGAGTGCAGTATGGTCGGTCCTTTCAGGCTGCAACTCCTTCTCTTGAAGACAGCTGTCCATCTCCAGAGCGACTGCAAGGCCCCAGCAATGACAGACACGTCTCACTCCTTACCCACCAGGAATAAAGCCGGAAGAAGGGAAAGAGAAAAATTAATGGAAGACAGCGGTCCCACAGGTGCTCCAAATCTTGCCATGGAAGCCAATGTATGTCTGATTGAGTTATCACAGTAAACCCACGCCAGCTCTCCCGTCCTTCCTGGTGCTGGAAGTTTCCAGGGCACACTCCCAAAGATGAAACAGTTCGTTTTTTTTCTCCGCATGCCAGGTGTATTTTTAAGGAAACAAGTGCTTGGAAGATAATTTTGAGAAAAAATATAAAATCCATATAACACCCAGTTACCTTTTCTTAAAGGAAGATGAACGATCCGAGGGAGGGATAAATTGCATTTGCTATGAAATTTTGAATTTCAAGAAGTATATTATGTCCTCCAGTGTTCTCAGTGAAAAGAAAATTATTCCTTTCTTGGGGAAACACTCATGGCATTTTAACGTTTATGACATTTCTGATTTGGAAAGATGAGTTCTTCCACAGGAATGATTCAGACTTCCATTTTTGTAGCGGGCATGTCCTTATAAATTACACTACTGAGGAGGGAGGCAAGCCTTTCTTTCTGAAAGGGGTGGGGGATGCTTGCTCTGCTGACAAACTTTCTCCTGATTCTGGGCGGTGGCCACCGAGCGGAAGGCCAGGGGACTCCCGGCCTTCCCGGTCACTCCACCTCAAGGGAAGGCCACTTTTCTCCCTGTGGATAAAAATTGTTTCCCTTCATAAATAATGAACAAAGACACATTTCACCAGGCACAATTAAACGTGACTGTGAGGCTGTATTGAGATGTGATTCAGACCTCACCCCTGCCATGACAAGCCCCAAGATGACGGGACACCCCAATCTCTGCTTTAAGCACACAGAGTCAAAGATGCCCCATTGCCCTTTCTGAGCATGAGACGCTGCGAGCCAGGGGAAACTCGAGTGATGATGTTTATTTAGAATTAGAATCGATTTTCATTTTACATAACACCTTTCGTTTTCAAGACTCCCGGAGCACTCTACAAAGCAATGAGTTCAGCCGCAGCGTCGCTTAAGACAAGTGCAACCATCATTATGCTCCCTGTAATAGCTCGCAGGCTTGGAAATTAGAAATCAAGGGAGAAAGGTGGAGAGACAGATAAAGAGGCAGCAAGGGACCGGAGAGGAGCTGTGAGAGAGGCCAGGAAAGCCAGGTAGGCGATCTGGAGGAGCCTGTGAGCAAGAAGACAGACAAAGACGGCAGGGCTCATGGGTCAGGCGTCCGGCTCTTTCTTTGTTTGGGAATGTGTTCCATGGAGCTATTATTTTCATCTCTGAGGAGAGACAGTGGCATCTCAGTCTCACACTGAAGGACAGGTACAGGACAGCTTTTGCACAGACGCCCCATAAGCATCATGTTTCAGGAGCATAGGATCTGGCATCAGGAAGCCTGGGCCTCAACTTCTAGCCGCAAATCTGGCTAGGTGGCCCTGGTGACTTGCTTGACATCTCTGGGCTCATGGGGATTATAAGATCTACACCAACCCCCAAAGAGTGGACGACAGGATCAGGTGCTCAGAGAAGATTCAAGGTACAAGTAGCACTCAGGGGACACTGACTAGGGGTGTTCTCTCTTCAACTTCTTTCTAATCATGAATACAGTATAAGCAGTCCCAGCTGGGTCCCAGGTCACCTGGCAACTTAATACCCCTGATCTCATTTGACAAACTGGAGCCAACATAGTCAGAAAAATAGTATGGCCAAGCCCTTAATAAACCCTTCTTAACATCATGACACCTACCAAGAATTCAGTCATACCCTTCCCATCCCTCAGGAAGGAAGCCGGACTTCAAGGAAGCTGGGGTCCTCCAAGCCTCACTTCTGGCCTCAAGTTCACAAGCCAGGAGGCCTCCTGCTGGCTGGCTGGGGACCAACTGCTTTACCCCACTTCATGATGCCTTACAGAGTGGCCATAGAGCCTCTAAAAAAGCAAAGGCCACCAACTCTTCTTGGCCACCAAAACAGGTTTTCTGTAAGTAAGTGTGTGTGTGTGTGTGTGTGTGTGTGTGTGTGATTTTGCAATAGATGTTTGTGATGTATAGTACATTGAGCAGCCACTGTGCACACGTGCATGTATGCTCGGGAACACACACACACACACACACACACACACTGATTCAAGGGTTCCCTCAGTCTCTGGTGTTATGCTGGGTTCAGCACCCAGAAAGTACCAATTAGTCAGTAAGCATTCTATTCTGGGTCTGGAAATACCTGGAGAATGACTCCACCTATCCTGATGAAAAGATATGTTAAAAAAGAGTGAGGAAAGACACCTAGATGTAAAAAAACCAGGAGGGGCTTTGGAACACTCCAGAAGAAATGAAGGTAAAGCAATGGGGTTGGTGCTCAGGAGATAAAAAGAAGACAGGCTGGGAACAGTTCAGGAACAGGACCTAAGTTTGTTCCCAGAACCTACGTGAAATACCAGGCATACTGGGACAGCAGAGACAAGAGGATAGCTGGGGCTTTCTGACCAACCAGTGTGACTGAATCAGGGAGCCCCAGCTCCTGGTTTCAGATCCGGCCTCAAAACAAGAGACGGCCCCCAAGGAATAGTACTTGAGGTTGACCTCTGAAGTCCAAACCCATCTCTAATACACGCACACATCCACACATGCACGAGCACAGGAAGTTATGTATGTATGTAAACACACACACTCACACTTACACATACACACACTCATACCTTCATACAACACACACACTCACACATGTACACACACATGCATGAGCACAGGAAGTTATGTATGTATGTAAACATACACATTCACACTTACACACATATACACACTCACACAGCTTCATACAACACACACACACACAAATCTTGTAGCCCGCTTAGACACTGAAACTAGAGGATGCAGTGAAAAGATAGCATCCTTCCTCTTAGATAAAGCTCATTCTCAGTAGCAGACAAACACCAACCTCAGCACCACCTACTAGTTTCCAAGGTGAACTGGACCCAGGCTCACTTTTGCTAGAGTCCATCCAGGGCCTCTCCCTTCAGGAGTGGGGGGAGAACATTGCGTGATGTATTACTTATTTTAATCAAATACAATTTTTTTTTAATTGTCACTGCTCCGGCAGCCTCACGGGGGTCGGTCTGACTTGTGTACATCCGTGACAGGGGAAGCGGCAGCGGCAGCTGCTTTGTGCCGCCCGCCCGTGTACAGTACCTCTCCTGTCTTGTCAGTCACAGCTCCCCTAATTACAGAACATCTGCTTGCTGTGGCCATTAACACTCCTCTACCAGCTTGTCTGGTTTAATACCAGTGACTCCTGACCTTCCCCAAGGAAGGCGCTTTCTGTCAAAATTTTCCCCCAAAGAAGCCAATTCGCCACGCAAAATTTGCACTTTTTTTTTCAAATGCTACCTTACTAAAGCCTTCTAGAAAGAAATGAAGGTTTGACGAGGCGTCGGTGGGTAGGAGAAACCTCTTTTCCTGCATTATTTCGTTCATGTCTATATCTTTTAAAAAATCAAAAACGGGCATCATTTGAAGGGCCAGGAACCTAAACTTTAGGGCTCCCCAGTCCCTTCGACTGTGTTCCTGTGTCCTCCAGCCGGGGGCAGTGTAGATGCCCCTTTGTCCTCTCTTCCCCCACCTGCCCTCCCCACAGGCTGGCATGGGAGACTCCACTACCTTTGCCATTAATATTTGGATTATAGGTCCCACTATGGTGCCCTCGTTCCCTGGCGCTCAAGAACCCTAAAACTCGGGGTGGAGGGGGGAAACCTTCCCAACCTCTGGGAGCAATTCAGAAGCAGCCTGCTCCTCTGAAACATCACAGGGTATTCAAACCCCTGTGTAACCTCAGCTTTCTGAAGGCAACACACTCAAAAACCACAATGGGAGTGTGGCAAGGAAACCCGGGAGCTGCTTTTCGTTGAAAGAACTTATGGCAAACGGTTCCCACAGGCGGGACGGCTGCAGACTCCCCCAGTGGCTGCCCCACTCATGGGGGGGGCCCTGTGATAGTCAAAGTGGTGAGAGTGAGGGCCGCAGCAAAAGACAAGCAGGGCTCTTCCCTTTAGAATCTTCCCCAAAAATTATCCGTGCGTGGCTTTTTTTTTTTTTTTTCTTTTTCTTTAAATGCTCTTCTCGTGTTTCTAGCAGGCGGGTGTTCTCTTGAGTACGAAAGAGTTCCCCCACGGTTTCTGCAAATGCGGGACTCAGAAAAGTGGCCGGAGAGCAAGCAGTCTTTTACAAAGCGGTGGGGCTTTGCCTCACCAACCGGAAAGCTTTGCCTCAGGAGAAGCCTGTAAAAGCAGGCGGTTTAAACCGGATGCTAGCTTCCCTGTTGAGGGTGGGAGAAAGTAGGGCAGCTAAGAACCGGTTGTTTTTCCTCCCAAGAATCCAAAGAGTGGCCGCTGACCAAAGCTCAAGTGAATCCCAAGGAGAGAAAAGGAAGGAAGGAAGAATAATCCAGAAGGCTGCTGTTTTGCCAGGGCTACAGCTACAACTTACAAAGCATCCTCCCCACTTGGTTGAAGGGGGTTTTCCCTGGGCACCCTTGCCCCCACCAAGAGTGAGCAAGGCTTCTCTGGAAACAGCAGAGATAGGAGGCAAGGAAGGGAGAAGGGATAAATAGGTTGTAAAAAAAAAAAAAAAAAAAAAGCTGCAGAAGAATACCTGTAAATACCTTGGTTTAAAAAACGTGCATTTGCAGTCTAAGGCACCATTCTAATTGCCGACCCCTTCAAAGCACCTATTGGAGAAAC
Source organism: Alexandromys fortis (assembly GCF_014885135.2). Classification (NCBI taxonomy): domain Eukaryota; kingdom Metazoa; phylum Chordata; class Mammalia; order Rodentia; family Cricetidae; genus Alexandromys; species Alexandromys fortis. The sequence continues at coordinate 1,291,287 of NW_026067968.1, read as the reverse complement.
GGTTTAACTAGGGGGGAGCGATGATCTTCTAATCTCAACAATAAAAGCACTTCCATCCTTTGTATATGCTGACTTACAAAAAAAGAAAGTGCTTCCAGACAACAAAAGATGGAGCCGTAATTACATAAATCTCTCCATTCTTGATGAAGACACAATGCAACATGAGCAAATCAATAGTGTCTCCGCGGTAATTCTTGTTTTTCTTATGAGCCCAATGCAAACTTGTTAAAATTGAATTCCACTTCTTGTGTATATAAAAAAAAATTAGGATTTGCACAAATCCAGAGGAAAAGAACACATGTTCTGTAAATGTTTAATTTTTTTTCCTGTTTTACTGAGGAGATTTGCAGTGTGGCAGAATCAGAACTGAGTGTGGCACCACTAAGGGAACGCTGCCACCACCACCCGGGGAGAGAAGCCACTGTGAGCCGGCTCCTTTAAGCTGATCCACGGAGCTACTCTGAAGACCCCGATATCACCTCCCCAGTTCTTAATCCCACTATTAAATAAACTAAATGTCCCCTAAAGTCAAATATCTCCAACTCACTGCCAATAACTTGGTCGTAATCATTTCTCCCCCCACAACCCACATTTATAATATTTCTCAGTCAAGAATAAGTAATTTTGTTGATTTTTTTCCAAGAAAAGGTGAAACGTATTGCACTTAAAAATAATTAATAGATGGGCCTTGTACCTCTGAATTAAATTAAAGGGAAAAATATTTCTTTTTTTTTTTGTGCAGACGATTGCATTCATACCCTGTTTGGTGTGAAAAGTAGATTCCAAAAAGCTTTTAACTAATTTGTTCAATTTGTTTCAAAGCCAACATGAATAGGCTTGGTGCAAATTCAGATTCATTAAAACTTAATTAATATGCATCATTATGCAAATGAGGTTGCAGTTAATGAGTTCTTAAAAGAAGCTTTCTTTAATTAGTTCAGTTTTAATGGCATCATCATTTATCTGACTTGTTTTTAAAGCCACATGACATACAGAAAGTGACCAGCCTCTACAATGTACTGTCTAATTGTGTTCCATCCTAATTGTTTAGTGCTGAAACTTCGCAAAAGTTAAAATGTTTTGATATTCAGGGACTATTAAATGGCTTTCACAAACTTTTCCATTCTGACCAAGGAGATATTTTTCCTACTATGGCTTCTCATTGTTATTATTATTATTTATTATTTTTGACTTTGCCATTTCCATCTCATTTTGATCGCAGAAACGTGATGTCCAAGCCAGGCTATTTCCCCAAGGAGCTCATCCACACAGGTACGCATGAGGCCGCGGAGAGCGTCACTCAGCAAGCGTACTTTATTGTTGTGTGCATACGTTAGGGGGCTTATTATACTTATGTAGTTGAAAAATGAAAGGGAGCCTTTCTTGAGGCCATCTGCTAACTTCAGGAGCTCGGGAACTTATCTGAGCACGAGATTTCCAAACGTACTAATTCACAAGACTTACAGCCCCTGTCACTATCGCCAGTGACTGCCTGAATCGGCAATGCCAGCCTGGGAGATAAGAACACTTAGTAATTATTGGGAAATATGGAAATCAGTAAAGGGGGAAAAAGGCAGGCTTAGCACCGGGTTGTCGGGGGTAGGGGGTGCTAACCCAGAAAATGAGTCTTCGGAAGCTTGGGAAATACAATGGGTGTTTTAAACATTTTCATATTTATGAAAGATAGCACTACGCAATTACAATTGTATTTTGACATGTAGAACAGAGGTAATTCTACCGGGTAGGGCGTATTGACACAGAGTCCTAGGGTCCGATGCGGCCCCTTGTTGCGTGTTTTTCTACCGCTGTCAGAAGTTTTAGACCTGACACGAAGTCCTTGCATTCGGGAGCGCAAATTGAAAGATATACATATGGTTAGAGGTGCTTTACGTGGCTTTTTTCTGTTTTGTCTGTGCAGCGGCTGATTGTGTACACATCATCCCAACCCTTGTTAACAAACAAAACCCCACCCAAGCCTTGTATTCCTTTGCAAGGCTGCGTATATCCTATATGGTACATGGGGCAGGGGGCAATGAAAAGAAAAATATCCCAACCTCTTGCAGCACTTCATCTTTTTAGTACCACCGAGAAAATACTGATTAAATAATTGGGCATAAATGAATCTCCAAGTGGAGAGCATTGACAGCCCAGTCTTGGGGAGGGGGGAGTGGTTGTAATGAGGGTGTGTCGTGGCTGGGAAGATGGCCTCCTTTCTGAGAAGTCTGCTGGTTACAACAATGTAATTGGCATCGCACCGCCATATGGTGATGGGGACCATATTAATAGAATTACAGGAGTACCTATGGGGGGGAGGCTCTGCTCATGATCACATCACGGAAAGAGCGCTGTGCGAATGCTGTACGGGGAGAGCCGTGAATGACAGGGCTAGGACAGACCTCATAATTCCTAGCAGAGGTGAGGAAGTCATTCAGAAGCCCCTAGCCTCCCCTCACCTTAATAAAAAAAAAAAAACAAAAACAAAAACAAAAACAAAAACAAAAACAAAAAAAAAACAGAAAGTACAGGAACTAGAACTAATCCATAAACAGATTAATTAATTAAAGTGTTATTTTGTTAGATCAAACAATGCAGTCCTAAAGGGTCTCAATGACCTCTAACGAGTGTGGAGCAGGGTGCCTAGGAAGGACGGGTGCTCTCGAAATGTGTTCAGAAGAATTCACTACATCGGGTCAGGATCTACTGACAAACCCTTTCTCTAATCTACTGCAGCAAAAACTGCACGCACAGAAACAATCACATGGGAAAGGTGTAAATATATTTGCAACCCTGAGTCCCACAGTGACAACGTAAAGTAAAATATTTCTGTCCGTGTCTCTGACAAAGGCACACTTGCAGTTGGCACGGCGGTGTCATTTCTAGACTCATTGTGTGGACTAGTCTCTTGGTAATTTTCATAACATCCCTTGGAAATGGACAATAATCTCCTTTGTTGGCGGCTTCATTAAACAAGGAGTGGGGGGAGTCTGACTGACTCAGGATGTCAGGGACAGAAAGCCTATGGGCCGCACTGGACTTGGGACCTCAGGTTGAGCTCTCCTTCTCAAAGAAGCTGGTTCAGATTTATTCACAGTTATGTGGGAAAACCCGGGGGCCCCGGAGTCCCATCCCGAGAAGCTGGGAGGCAGAGCGGCTGCCAGTCTCTGCTCCCAGCGAGGAACGCTAATAGAAAGGATAAATTATCTGGACCTGCAGCGCCAAGACGCACTTGCTGGAGTTTAGGGCTTTTAGGGATAAATATTCAAAATGATAATGTAGTGGCCATCAATCATAATTATTTTAAAATTCAATAAACATTTAGTGAGCACTTTCTTTGTGTCGGGGCATGGAGCCAGGTGCTGAAAAAGCTTGCCTTTATTGAATCCTCCCAGCACTGATGTTCCAAGGCGGCATGTCTGCTCACATTGCGAGCTCGCTGGCACAAGGGAAGGTGACTGGTATCCGTGCGGGAGGCAGTGCCCGTCAGGACTGCAGTCACTAAGCCCTTCTCACTGTGGTCTGGGTAAGGGTATCACAAACATTCTTTTAAAACAGGTTAAGAGTGAGCGATATGCAAATGAATTGTCACGTATGCGATATAGTATCAGTCTGGCGTGCAGAAATCTGTCTGAATTGGGGTCAGACGTGGCTCCATTGGCAAACTGGAGTGGCTTTGCCTAGGAAAATGACGGTGGTTACCAGAAGCAACATGGCCACAGTCACACTTGCTGGGAAATCAGCTCAGTCCGTAATACGATTAAAGAATAAGTCACAAAACAAGTCCCAGAAGACCTGAGCCTCTCACCTGGCCAGGGCGTTGGTGACACAGCAAGATGGCTTTCCTTGGATCAGGAGGGAGTTCCGGGGTCTCCCCCAGTGCCTAGGCTCAAGCACCAGAGTCTTTTTTATCACTGAGTTAAATTGGCGGCTTTGCTTGCAAAGGAATGTTCATTTCAGAAGAACGCACTGTATTTTCTCTTTTCCGAAGGTAGTCAGAAAATCCTGATGAAGTATGCTATAATCTATCATTGGGGTGAATATGAATTATGTTGGCATCACATGCATTATATACCCCAGGGCTGAGAGAATAGTCACCATTTTGACTGAGATCTCACCAGAGATCTCAAGACTGGAAATCTGGTTGGAGGGCTTTGGAGAGGCCTCAGTGGAAAACAGAACTTACGCTCTTCATGGAGGTACATGCCTGAAACCCAAGCAGTGGAGAGACAGAGAAAAGATAAGCCTGGGATACATGGTAAGTTTGGGGCCCACCTGAGCTGTACAGCACGTCCTTGTTTGAGCGAGTGAGCAAGAAAGTGGGGGGGGGGTGATAAAAAAGAGAACAGAGAAAACAAAAAGCTGAGCCTGATTTTGAACCTTCTGGAGTCTACTCAGAGGAACTGGAAGACCGCAGAATCTCAGGCACAGGTCCCTCATCTGTATAGCATCGGCCTCCCCCAAGCTTGTATCCTTTCGTGCTGACTTAGGTTATCCAGTGACATCGATCAGCTACAAAAATGGCTGTTACATTGGATTTTTAATTTTTCTGTTGTTCTACTTTACTGCGTGTGGAGGTCATAGTATAACTGCTGGGGGTCTGTTCACTTCCTTCCCCCATGTGAGCGCCAGGGATCAAATTCAAGTCAAAAAAAGGCTTTACAGCAAGTACTTTTGCTCATTGATCCCCTTTGTCAGCCCAGTTGTGTGTGTGTGTGTGTGTGTGTGTGTGTGTGTAAAAGGAACCATGACAGCAAGCACCTTTGCCCATTGAGTCCGTTTGTCAGCCCTGATGTGTGTGCATACATATGCACACACACAAATGTGTGCGTGTGTAATGGAATCATGACACCAAGCACTTTTGTCCATTGAGCCCCTTATCAGTCTTGATGTGTTTGTGGGGTGTGTGTGTGTGTGTGTGTGTGTGTGTGTGTGTGTGTGTGATGAAACCATGATAAGAGAAAATGTCAGTGGGTTCCATCTGTATGCGGTGTTGTCCATCCACTGCTACAAAGAAGAAAAGCCTCAGCTATAGAAGGCCACTGAGTAGCTCAGGATGACCTTGAACTCCTAACCCTCCTGCCTCCAGCTACTGAGTGCTGGGATGACAGGCCTGTGCCAACACATCTGGCTTTGACTGTGTGTTTCATGAAGGAAGAGCAAACAGTCCATAGAGCCTAGAAGGGGAGAGGAAGGGGTATCAGCTGCACACATCAAGTTGGCTTCCTTAATTTGCCCCACCCACTGCTTGTCTAGGTCCCTCCTATCTCGCAGTCAGGCCCCACAGCTTGCTGGGACCCCTCTATTCTGTCACCACCACTGACTTAAGACTCTGTCCCTTTGTCAGCTGCCTCTCATCCCCAGCTTCCATACCATCACGGCCTCTCTCACAGACCTTCATTGGCTCCCGCGCACTTTCTCCCTTCATCTTGACTCTGTGGACTCTGTTCTGAAGCCTGCGTTCACCGTGTTCTCAGCTTGTTTTCCAGGTTGTCTCTTAGGACGCACCGAGTACTCCCCCACCATCGTTTCCATAGTTTGCTTTCTAGTTAGCATAAAAATAATGGATTTTAGATTGTGAGAGATAATTTGTGAACTATCAAAGAAAATGAGAATGAAAAAATCACAATGTCCTGCAATATAAGGACATAGATATGATCCCTATAGTATAATGCAGTGAATTGTTTTCTATACATTCATATATACTATAAAAAGATAACAACAAACATACGCGATGTGTAAAAACCATCCTGTTGTCTGGTGTTTTTCCCCACCGAGCAATAGAGCGCCAGCAGTTTGTCATATCCTTAAATATCCTTAAAAGTCCTAAATTGAAGGAGTTATTTTGAGCAAGGCATTTAGGATCGTGCCTGGCACACAGCAGGTGCTCAATAAATGTTGGAACATTAGCTCCCGTCATTATTACAGCTATTATTATCCTCCAAAAACTTAATGTTTAATGACAGTATGATATTTGATGATACAGATATTCAGCAATTAATTTGAAATGTCCCTTGCGGCTGGGCAAGTAGGCAGTTCATGATTCTGTGCTCCCATAGGCAACCCTGCAATGACTATCTCCATGTTTGTGTGTCTAAGCATGCACGTGCATTTGTGCACCTGTATGCATGTACGAGTGTGGTGTGTGTGTGTGTGTGTGTGTGTGTGTGTGTGTGTGTGTCTATCCGTCTGTCTGATTGTCAACCTGAAAGAGTTTCTACTGCTGGTAAATGTCTCTTCTCTTCAAACTGTTTGTCTTTGCAGTGACCTGAAACCTACAGAGTCCTGTCTCAAGACCTGTATGTAAGCTTCCAATACCAAAGATGACAGATAATTTCTTACTATCAATGACAGAGTAGAGTTGAATGTGTCAGCATAGGGGGACATATTCATTTTGCTATGGCTGCATGCTCACCTGTGTGTGCACGTATATGAGGATGTCCACTGAAGACAGAAATGAATCAGAAAATCTTGCCAAGGTCATTCTTCTTAGTATGAAACACTTGTTCAGAGTCATATGTTACCACCATTCTTCAGATTCACATGGTCTTTATTCAAAAACTATTTGTCCTTGAACTTGGGGCATTACCTTTAATCTGTCATGAAGCCATCCATCATCTATTCAGCCACCATCCATCTCCTTAGACACTTACACATCCACCCACCCACCCATCTACTTATGTAGCCATACAGCCGCCACCCATTGTTCGTCCAGTCATCTGCCCATTCACTCATTCAACCATAAATCCATCCATCCATCCATCCATCCATCCATCCATCCATCCATCTACCCAACCATCCACCTACACATCTATCCATCTACCCACACATCGCCCACCCATTCACCAATCCACCCACACATTTTTTCACCCATCTCATTGCTCATTTATTCCTTCAATGGTTTGTAAAATGTACATTAAATTCTCACTGTAGCCAGAATTAGCTTTAGACACTAAGGAAAATATATAAGTAAAATTAACATTTAAGCAAAATGAATTCCAACATTAAAAAGTTCCTGTCGGCTCCTGATATACATTGCAGCTCTCATTTTGCACTACTTGATCCAAGAAATTAAGACTAACATGATTTTAAACACCATAGCTAAAGCAAATGGGAGAAATATTGGCTCAGAAAATTCCTTGAGAAAATGACCTCCAAATATGATGTTATTTCCAAGCCCCAAATTCTTTTCCTCTAACCCATATGGCATCCTTGGGTACCACTCTATTCCTCTAATCCACACAGTATCCTTGGGTACCACTCTATCACTCTAATCTATACAGCATCCTTGGGTACCACTCTATTCCTCTAATCCACACAGCATCCTTGGGTATCACTCTATTCCTCTAATCCACACAGTATCCTTGGGTACCACTCTATTACTCTAATCTATACAGCATCCTTGGGTACCACTCTATTCCTCTAATCCACACAGCATCCTTGGGTATCACTCTATTCCTATAATCCATATAGCATCCTTGGGTACCATTCTTTTCCTCTCATCCATAAGGCATTCTTGGGTGCCGTTCTTTTCCTTTGAACCACATGGCATCTTTGAGTACCACTTGTTCAAACCTTTCAGAGCCCTTTATACAAAAGGGTCAACATAATAAAATGTAACAGTTTACATTACCATTTACAAATTAAGTTTATGCTGAAGGCCTACTAAATTATGAATCTTCTTTAATTTTAAAAGATTTTGTTATTTTTAAATTATGTGAATGGCGGGCATGTGCAGATGCCTGTGGAAGCCAGAAGAGGGTGTCAGGCTCCTGGAGCTGAAGTTACAAGCACTTGTGAGCTTCCCAACCTGGGTGCTGGGAATGGAACTCACTCTGAGCCACTAACCCATCTCTCTAACACCAACTTATGAATCTTTGACACAAGAAGCAACAATGTTTTAGGTAACATATCATAAACAAAAGTCTTTTTAAAGTTGAGTCTCTTTGCCCTTGTGTTCATCTTGACATAAGCCCGTATTAAACTGGATTTCCCCCCCTAATTTGAAAAGAGAAGAAAGGGTTTAAACTTCTCTACTCCTTCTTAACACAAAACGAGAGGAAAATGCTATATCGCCCTCTTTTAATTGATATCTTGTCCTTCACTTAAATTACATGTCAGCACAAACTGTCAATTGTCAGGAAGATATTGATATTTTATTCCCATTATTTTTTCACCTGGGTAAGGAATAAAACATTGAAACAGTGATTATATATGAATCACATCTTATACATCGGAGGTAAAGTGTAATTAGAAAAATAAGTTTTACCACTTGTGACACAGTCTTACAAAACAGATTCTTCCTGGTGCTGGGAGCTGTGTTTAACTCGAATAATTCAGCTCGATGATTTGCAAAAGAGATGCCGCCAAGAATTTTGCTTCCAGGACATTCATCTCTCCTACTTCCCACAAGGAGAGCACAGCCTCAGCTCCCACCACCATCCCAGCCCTCATCGCTCCCCCGTCCTGACAGGGAATGGAAGGCTTAACCAGAGGTTTGAATGAGACTCCCTGGGGCTATTGGAACCCAGGGGAGGTCTTTGGGTGAAGGGAAGGTAGTGAGTTTGGGGTTGGGGTGTCATCTCTGTACCTGCTGACATGAGGGAGGAGAAGGACTCTGCTGGCAGAGAAGCTTCCACAGTGACACCAGCCCACTCCTGTTCAGTCACTCACTTCTGCCCCAGGTGACTGTCACCTCCTGTGCACCTGGAAATCTTACAGAAAAATCAAAATGGTCTTACAGACCTCAAAATCACTTAAGAAGATTCTGGGGTGATGCTCTGGGCTTTGTACTGGCTCAGAACCATGACCACTGTTTCTGTTTTCACACAGAGTCCTCTCTTGTTGTTAGAAACCCACAGCTCAACTTAGAGGGAGTGAGAGACTGCCCATTCTGGAGTTAAATATGAATATCCAGGGCCCAGGAATGCAGATTCGGGTTGCTGCAAATACCATGTTCCAACCAAGCAACAATTTCGTGGAGTTTTATTGTAACAGAACAAAACGGAAGCCAAGGCGGTTTTAATTACATTAGAGGAACTATCAGGTAGCCAAACAAGGAGGGAGATCTCTGCTGTAGGCCTTGGATGTTACTCCATGCACTGGGCTTAGTAGGGGAGTAGAGGTGAACCAGTTGTGGGGATGAGGAACAGTGTGAAAGAATCCACGGCACCCTACCATTCTCCCACTTCCAGAACCCACACTTCCCCACCACTGTCATCAAGAAGGTGTGTCCCAGGCCTTCTAGAAGTGTCTGTATGTCATAAGCCAAACCCCTCTGAACCATCCCCACACAGCATGCAGACTCACGTCATGCCTCGATAGATCAGCTTTTGTGAGTTAACACTCATCACAGCTACAGCTGAGAGGTAAGTTTTCTCCCCCAGGATCACATGTTTGGACACTTGGTCCTGTTTTGAAAATCAGAGAACCTTCGGAAGATGATAACTACGTAAGAAGGGAGGGGAGTCTCTGGTGAGGAGTCAAACTTTAAGGTTTGTTCCCAACCCTACTTGCCACCCAGGTGTGAGCAAGCAGCCTCAGGCTCCTGCTATCAGAGCTGATAGCAGCTCCCATCACCGGGCTTTCCCCACAGAGATGAACTACATCCTCTAAGTGTGGGCTCAAGTGAACCCTTCCTCCCTGGCTTTGCTTCTTTTCAGGCATTTGGTCACAGCCACGAGAACGGTAGCTCATGCACTCAGTTTCCATCCTGCGCCTCCACTCCACTGCAAGACCATCCAAGCTCGAGTCTAGGACTCCGTGTGGGGAGACACTGGCTCACCTCCTGCCTTGACCTCTAAACTTCATCGTCTCACAAGCACTGTGGGGATAGCTAGTCTACCTCAGAGAGGGTGGCTGCAGATTCCCAGTGGGAGCTCCAAGCATGCAAAACACCCCACACTCTGCATAGTAACTGGCACCGTGAAGCTTGTTTACTGTGGCTGTTTTTACTTCCCCTGCCTGAAGCCCCCTACCCAACACAATGCCTCGCATAATGAAGGTAAGCAACAGATGCTTGTTGAATTTCCTTTGGCTAAAGACTGGGTTGAATTATAAAACCTTAAGGGAAGAAAATGTATGCTTTTCTCCCATTCAGATTTACACTTCCCATCAAGAGAAAGGTTTGCCTCAAGCCTCGCGCCCAGCGAGGTGGCTCCGCGGTAAGCATGCTTGCTGTGGAGTCTGAGGACCCGAGTTCAAACCTCAGCCGGAAAGAGAGAACTGACTTCCACAAATTGTCTTCTGACCTTTATGAGTGTGCTGTGGCATACATGTGTACACACACACGTGTGTGTGCATATGCATACACACGTGCATAGAGAGATATTCTATAAATTAATGGAAGAGAACAGAAAAGAAGAAAAAGAAAGGCCACATCTTACTGCATCTCCTGGTAGGTGCTGAGGTCTGCTTGTGTTCTTGCCCTAATTTCTCTGTGGCTTTTAATCTTGTGGGGAAGGCTGACATCCGGATAAACAGATGACCTCATGCCAAGTAGCGACAGTGGTTTCTATAGGGCAAGCAGGCACAGAGGGACCATGGGTCAAATCCCCTTTGAATGTTCCCCTGACTTTTAACTCCCATGACCTGAAGACCCCATCTCCCACCTTCCTGCTCTTTGATCCCTCATACCTACTGACCTCATTTTTAATCCCCACAACAGAAGCAAGTACCACCCAGGGTCCCTACCTCTGTTGTCTCTTCTGCCTGGTAGGCTTCATCCCCTAGGTGTTAACTCTATGTGCCAACTTGCCTGGGTTACAGGGTACTCGGGTACCCTGGGTGCATCTGAATAATGAGAATAACATTGGAATTCCAAGCAGATCTCAAGGTGGGGAAGCCTGAATGCATAGAGCAAGGAGGATTACCTAAGGTGGATGGGTCTCATCAGGCTACCGAGGGGGTAGATGTGGAGGAGCTGGCATGTCCCCTCCATGACCCTGGCCTGGACCCTGTTCCTCCAGCCTTTCAACCCTTACAGCACCAACCGCCCACTCCCCTTGGGTCTTGTGCCTGTCAGGGTTCCAACTAGAAGTCATGCCTTTGGGTCCACCCATTATCTATCATCTCTATGTCTGACTATCTGATTGTATATATTGATGGTCTTCAATTTCCAACAGTCCAACTTTCAGGTTTAAAGTAACTTTCAAGTGACCATATTTGGCGACATTTATTGGAAGGTGTGCATGCCATGGCCACAAGAGGAAGTCAGGGAACAGCTTTTGGCAGTTGACTCTCCCTTCCCCCATGTGGGTCCCAGGGTCGAATTCAGGTCTTATGGCTTTGCCGCCAGTACCTTTACCCCCTGAGCCATCTCCACAGCCACTTTCCACTGATGTGGAGTCAAGTAGACGTTGTCCTTTGGATTTTTATCTTAACTTGGGCTATGACATGGGGTCTGTTCCCACGCCTGAGTACTGATCCGTGACAGTTCCTGCAGCTCCCAGCCAGCTTTGCAACCATGAAAGGAATGACGGACGCTCCGGCGTGACACATGACAAAGCTGGGACACCCAGTAGGATGGCTGTAGGGAGCACGTTCTCACTTATGCTCTCTTAAACTCAAGGGGTTTAATTAGACCTAGACTCGTGCTTAGGGCTGTGTGCCCAGCTACCCTCACAGCTGCCATCCCACATCTCACACCTGTGAGAGCACACTGCTGAGTCCAAGGGAGATGACAGCTCCTCCCAGCCTGCACCCTCGCCCTGCCCTTTACACGTGCCACTGTCTGCAATCTCACATCAGTTATTGTTGGATGTTCCTACTTAAGATGCAGATTTCAGAGATGGGGATGCAGTGTTTACCTGACCCTGACCAAGTGATGTGGGCTGTGGGTGCTTTCTCTCTCTCTCTCTCTCTCTCTCTCTCTCTCTCTCTCTCTCTCTCTCCCCTCAGAAGAGCTTGCCTAGCATCCCTACCCAGAACTTCTCAGGGTCACTGTGAATGGAGAGGGCAGGGAGCAGCCCTGTCCAGACACCCTCCCTATCCCAACTTCCATCCGGTGGACTCAGTGTTTCCACTGGATAAACTCAATGGACCATGTAACTGCCTTTTGTATACAATCCACACACTGTTCAGCTGTTCCCGTGCCCAGTGATGCCCTTTCTGGTATGAGTTTTAATCCTTACACTAACCCACCACGCACAGTCCTCCATGTCCTCAAGCATCCTTTGTCCTGTCCAGAGTTCGTTTACATCAGGGTCTCCCTCCCAGTGCATCGTGGAGGTGTACAGCTGTACCACGGCCGGCTCATCAGAACACCCTCCCAAACTCAGCTTCCACCTGACACCCATCTCTCCCCCACCTTGGTCCAGGATCTCTGAGTTGGTGGTTCAGGAGATGGCTCCAGGGTCTCAGCAAGTCACTGCCGGGCTGTTCCTCATTGGTTCAGGATGGACATGTGATGGACATGTGACCTATACCAATCCCACTAAGAGAGATTCTTTGTTTAAAATGATGTGTTTATTTGATTTGATGTGCATTGGTGCCTTGCCTGTGCGTATGTCTGTGTGAGGGTGTCAGACCCCCTGGATCTGGAGTTACAGAGAGTTGTGAGAGGCCTTGTGGGTGGTGGGAATTGAACTCAGGTACTCTAGAAGAGCAATCAGTGCTCTTAACCACTGAACCATCACTCCAGCTCTAGAGAGATTATTAAGCTTGATTTAGAGGTTGCCTGAAGAGAAGCTTGGCAGTTCTACCACTTCAAGGACAAAATTGTAAGCAAAGTCCAACGACTACAGGAGTATTGGGTGCTTGCATCCAGCCAACCTGAAGCAGATGCACCCAAAGCACTGCCTACATCCAGCCAGCCTGAAACAGACGCACTCAGAGCACTGGGTACCAGCATCCAGCCATGCCTGATGTCCAATCTATCCTAATTCCTCAGAGAAGAGAGCCACATTCCCCTGCTGTCATTCACGCAGAAATTGGCCCTCGTATGCAATGGAAGTGAGAGAGGAAATCTTGAAGTGGTGAGGTACGAACAGAGATGGGAGATAAGGAGACTGGGGGAGACGGGCAGATGTGGGGAGCACAAAAACACTACAGTGTTAAAGTAACTCCGCATGACAATTCAAAAGGCAAATATGGGACTGAAGAGATGGCTCAGTGATTAGCAGAGCCATCTTCTTGATCTTCCAGGCAACCCAAGTTTAGTTTCCAGCCCCAGCAACACTGGGGCTCCCAACTGCCTGAAACTCCAGAGAGCCCGACACCCTGATCTGCTCTCTGAGACCACCCACAAGGGCTCGTACATACCCACACAAGGACACACAAATGAAAAGAATCCATTTAAGATAATAAAATAAACTACATCTAAACAAGAAACCCTCTGAGATGCAGGCACCACCCCCTACCGCCACACCACCTCTACCCCGAGATGGAAGCCTCTACACACAAGCCACGTGTCAGGAACTATTTAGGGTGACGACGCCTTCTCACGCTCCTAGGAGTTCACTTAATGCTCCTCAGATGTATTCAGTGGCACGGAAAAAATCGCATTTAATACCTTGGCTATGCTCGCTGGACTAAATTGCCCAAGTTTTTATTTGATGCAATTAGGAAATAACACCATCAACCAATCTATCAGGGAAAGAGTTCTGGTGGACACATTTGTCTTCATTTGCGTGCTTCTCCCCTATCACTCGTCCTCCTTCCGGGAGAAAAATATTCAAGCGCATTCATGTTTTTGTACTGAATACGAGGCAGAGCTCCTAAAGACTAATTTTCCAGATTACTTATTTTATGTTTCGTGGCATTAATTCCACATGTGTGAAAAACATATAATTATACCCACCTTATTAGTACCGAATGAAATCCCGCATTTTTCAAGTGCACTAATAGGTAAGCTGGCACTAGACTTGTGTACACAAATGAGGTTTCTGAACTTTAGAGGAAATTTCAATTATTTCTCCTTACCATCAAAAGTACCCAGCAAAGTGCCAGGACTCTGCATTTGATAAATGTTCCTCCTCCCCACCCCCTTATTACAGCGAATGCCCTACTAGGCGAGTACCTGTGTGGCGTGCAGGGCTCCTTGTACATCCTTACAGCGATGGAACGGAATGATCGTGGAGGAGCAGTTCCCAGGATCTCCAGCACTCTGAGACGCCCTGTGGGACCGGAACTGTGGAGCCCAATAGGATTTGATCTGAGCATGCTCAAGACTCTGACAAGTCCCGAAGCAACAGGCTAGGCTGTTGACTAGCTCTCCAGCAGACTTTTGGGGTATTCTCTGTCTGTGGGGTCCCGTTGCTATAAGCAGCCTCCAAGGGACCCTACCAAACTCATACCAGCTAGGCATTGTCGTGACCTGCGGGAGGGCAGCACTCCAAAGAATAGGAGTGTAGTCTGTCTCTCTGTCTATCCTAGGAGATGTTTCAAGAATCCAAAACATAACCTCCCCAGCCTACCTCACCAGGAGGGTTCTTTTCCATAAGTTTGCTTCTTTGCCGCACACATGGAGGATAATGGTCTGTCTTTAAGGCCTCCCTCTTGGCCAAGAGAGTATGTTGTGGCGACTGGTCCTCTAGCTCCTCACCGGGTTCAGGGTTACTCATTTAGGCTCCACCCTATGGCCCTCGTAGATGACCAGGCAAGGCCTCTACCTGCCCTGCGCTCTCCTGGACAGCCTCTTTCTGGTGGTGCTGGTTAGTTTTACAAATCAACTGGTCACAACCAGCATAGCTTGGGAAGAAAGTGTCAACGGAGGGATTGCCTAGATGGGGCTGGCCTGTGGGGAATCTAGAAGAGATTGTCTCCATTGTTGCTATGGCAAGATTCCCTCCCTGAGTTTGGGTGCCAAACTAGATAAAAGTAGAGAAAGCTAGCTGATAGTTAAGCCGCAGGCAAACAGGGGTCCATGTGTCTGTTTTCCCCGGCTCCAGTCATGGATGCTGCGCAAGTCCCTGCCTTGACTTTGTAGCAGTGGCGAACTGCTAACTTGGAACCATAGGCAAATAACCCTCTCCTCTCCTAAGCATCCCCCTTTTGCTGTGGCGTTTCTCACGGCAGCAGACATGAAGGTAGATCAGTCATTCTTAATCAAGTGTCTCCCGTCTGCTGTTTTCCAGAAAGAGAAAACGAAGTCCGGAGCACTGCAGATGTTCAAAGGGCAATAACTGAGCCACAGGTTGGGGTGGCTGACAGCCCTTGCCAAAAGCCAAGGTTGCCCTCAGGCCAAAGCTCTCCCACAAGGAGACCCCTGGGTGGTAAGGACCCAATCAGTCTCCCTCCCTCCAACGTCCCCCGCTCAGCCTCAGTCTTGCTGAGAAGGGCGAGTGTGCCCCAGGAACAGTGGGGAGGAAACATCCATGACAATGGCACAGGTGCCCTGGCAAATCTTGCATACCTGGGTCGTCGCTTGGGTGGTCGCTTTTTAGTGTATAAGACTGAGATCCTGGCAAGAGACTCGTGAAATACCCGATGGGTGGGAGGACAGCTGAAGACTGGAGTCCTGGGAGCTGCGATCCATGCTTCACCGCTCTGGTTCGCCCCTGGTCTTACACGGGTTTGTGGCATTAGCATCATGAGTTGCTGCCAGGGGAAGGCAGCACCTAAGTTGAAAAGGATGGGTTGACATACCACAGCAGGAGTAGCATTGTAGGCGGGAGCCATCCTGTAACCTAAACTGTTTACAGCCCCTCATTTATTGAAGTCACCCGTCAGTGGGATTCGTCACCCGTCAGTGGGATTCGTCACTGTGAGGAAACCATGTCAGGATCCAGGCTCTTGTACAGATGTAAGAATGGAGAACGTGATTAAATACTTGGCAGACAGTCCCTACTGGAGAGAGGAGTGTGTCCTCCTGAGAAGGGTCCCCTTTCTACTTACATATCCTGGATCTAGAGAGTATCTCCCCATTGGAGGCAAAGCAAGCCTTTGTGGCCTTCACCGTTCTTCAGAGAGTACTGGCACCGGCTTCAGCACATCAGCCACCATGTCTAACCTCTGGAATTTCCCACAGTACTCTGATGGAGCCTCACCAATAGCCAGAAACGCCCACTCCCCTGCCTCAGCAGTCTCAGCCCTCTTGTGACTGTTTCTAACATTCAGCTGATTTTTTTTAAAATGTCTTTTAAGGGATGCATGAGTTTCTTCTTGCTGATATAACAAACTATCCGGATTCAGGGGCTTATAGTATCACAGATGTGATTGCCTTACAAAACTAAAGGTTGCAAGTCTGTTTAAGTCCTGTGGGGCTTACAGTCAAGACAGCAGCAAAAATTCCATTCCTCTCCAGGCCTCCAGAGCGAGCCATTTCAGCCTCTTGTCCAGGTCCCAGAGACGACCTGCTCTCTCTGGCTCTGGGCAGCATCCGCTCGTCTGGGTTTCTGTCCCGTATGTACTCCTCAGACTCTCACTCACTTGCCTCGCGCTCATGAAAGCCTGTGGCCACTCCCCAGGTCATCAAAGATAACTCTCCCTCTGCAGGTCCTTCAGGGATCTCTTCTGCTGAGTGAGGCAACATGTTCACAGGTTTGGTGGGAAAGGTAGCCGGCAAGGATCTTATTCTTCTGACCACAATGGACAGGGCCAGAACAGTGCTGTATCCCATTCTAGTTCTCAAGGCCTGCTCTTGTCTCTGCTGTCCACCACATGGACTGACCTCTCATTGCGGTTTCCTTTCCCAGCAATCCACAGCCCTGGGCCCCTAGGATTTGGATGGAGCCACGTGACTGGTCTGGCCGATGAGTTGGAAACAAAGCAGGAAACACTGCTTCCCGGCAAGAATGCTGGGTTTTGAGTGCAAGTCCTTCCAACGCCTTCTTTTGTCTCTACCTAGTGCCATCAGATAACAAATGCAGGATGCCTGGCTACATTTGAATTTCAAGAAAACATTCAGTTTTGAAACTTGTGCAGCTGAAACGCAAGTGGAACCGAGGGCCTAGTTTGCACTTGCTAAGTCTGACAACCCCAAGTGTGAATGATACGGGAAATTCTACTGATGTGGGGTTGTCTGTCACTAGACAAAGAGCTGTCCTTCCTTCCCGCCACCAGCCCTGGCTTAGGTAGTCATCAGCACAGAGACCAACCGCAGGGAAGCTCAGCCTCCCCAGGCAAAAGAGCAGGTGGGAGTCTAAGCCCAGGAACACGGCTTCATCTGCAGAGCCTGTAGCAGCCTTGATCAGCTGCTGATTCATCAGGTCCCGGGGCCCACAACACACCTACTGCATGTGCCAGGCTACTCCAGAGGTGGATGGCTTAGCTGTTGTAAGCTCACTTATCCAGAACTCAGACAGACCAGAGAGATACAAGCAATGTTTGTAGCACACGGCAAGGTTCCGGGTATGTGTTTCCAAGCTCTCCCCTTCAAACACGTGCAGTGTCATTCATTCTTGATAAATGACAGTCACTAGGCGACAGAATACCAGACATCATGTTGCAGAAATCCTGGAGGGTGCAGGCCAGCCCATGAGCTGCCCAAAATGGGGCCCAAGGTCAGCTACTTTAGCCTTCCTTGGACCCGATGAAAACTGTGACATCTCTTGGCTCAACCCCGCTCTCCCTTCTCCACCCCTAAACCCTGCCCCAGACCTATGGAGCCCAAATGTGAGTTCTGGGAAGATCCCCAAGTGGTCCATTTGGAAGCACCAAGTAGGAGAAGTGACCCTTGGACCCAGCACTTTAGAGTAACTAGGAGGCTCTCGCATGTCTGGCGCCAGACCAAAAGTATCTGACTTAACTTCTCTGATGCCGTTCCCAGCTGCAGGTATGTTTTAAACCACACATGCAGGGATTTGATGGGCAGCGAGGCTACAGAAAGCCTCTCTTTTCCAGGCTCCTCTGTTTGGCCAGGTTCAGCCCTCCTGTCGGAACACAACAGGCCCACAAGGCAGAAGATCACATAACCAGAGCTATGGAGAAAGAGGTATCCCCAAGACGAAGGACTTGATAGCTGGATCTCTATAAACAAGTATACATTCATACAGTCTCATTAACATACAGTCACACGCTGTGTTTATAACGATAGAGTTGCCAAAAAATGGGCGTCAGTAAAACAAACCGTATTGTCACCATGGTTATTATTATTGTAACAAAACTTTAACATTTCCTACCCCTCTGCCAATGCAGTCACAATGCATAATGCATTTGCAATTGCTTCCAGCTGTCTCCTGCTCTATGAATGGGGACACTTTGGTACACGCAGCTTTCAGACTGCCTCGTACGTTTGCATGAGAGGCAGCCATCTTCCCATTCATGAGCGGAGGCTCCTCTGGGGAATGGGAGGTGCACGGTCTCAGCCCTGGAAGGAGAGCATCCTCTTGATCCAAGGAGGGCCACAAAGCTTCATGACATGTAGGTGCTAGGCAAAGTGGAGTCTGTGTCTATGGTAGTCTGAACGTAATTAATTCTCATAATCTCAAAGGATGTGGCACTCTCGGGAGTATGGCCTTGTTGAAGCAGGTGTGGCCTTGTTGGCGGAAGTGTGTCACTGTGGGGGTGGGCTTTGATGTCTCTTGCACAAGCTTCGTTCAGTGTGACAGTCAAACCACTTCCTGTTGCCTTCTGGTATAGATATAGCCAGCACCATGTCTGTCTGCATGCTGCCATGCCCCCTGCCATATGATAGTGGACTAAAATTCTGAAACTGTAAGCTGCCGCCTCAATTAAATGTTTTTCTTATAAAAGGTGCCATGGTCATGGTGTCTCTTCACAGCAATAGAAAGCCTAGGACAGGGTCAAACCTAAAGACCCGGTTCTGTAGACCGCCTTGGCGGGTCACTCAGTCTAGGGGCTGTAACCCGCCTGGCAGGTCAGTAATTCCAGGGTCCCAGAGAGGCGCTATCTGAAAGACATGGGTGGGAGAGAGGAAGAAGGCCATGCTAGGTTTGTCAGAGCCTCCATTTATTTGAGTCATGGTTACAGCTTATATAGCCCCTGGATGAGGAATTTGGGAGGGGGCGGGGGCATGACCAGAGCAGGAAGGGATCTTGCAGCATGGTCCAAGCTGGTCATGAGGTTGTCAGCCAGGAGGTTACGATCAGTCAGGTCATGATTCCTCGGTCAGGAAGTTGCAAGTTGACACACCTAGTTCTCTAGATAGTTGGAGTGTGGGGCGGGTTCCGCTAACAGATAGCTCTCTATTAACAGATAATTGGGTGTGGGATAGGCTCTTCCAATTTGGGGGGAAAATGGCTCCTGACACGGTTCAAGCTCTTCTTATGCCCTAAGTCCTGGCAAAGTGGCTGAGCTGTCTTCCCCTGTGCCCTTACCTGCAGTAGAGGCTGACTACATACATCAAGGGATTGTCATGAGGGAGCAGTGCTCAAATACAAACTGTGCCACTGCAGAAAGGTCCTGAGCACAAAGGTACTATGACAGGCCACCACAATGAGTGAGAAGCTGCTGTCCCTCAGACCTTTAGATTTCTATGTTTGCTGTGCAAAGTTGGAGGGAAAGAAGGTTGGGTGGAATGGATGGGTTGGGTTGGAGGGAGGGTGGATGGATGGATGGATGGATGGATGGATGGATGGATAGAATATGAGTAGATGGGATGGATGCCTTCATATATGCATGTTGAATGTGTAGTTAAGTGAGGGAGATGGGGAGATTGTTTAAAGAGAAAAGCAATTGGACAATTAGATAAATCAATGGAAGAATGGATGCATTGCTTGGTGAATGAAGAGATAAATGGCGGGCTAAATGTGTAGATGAAGAGGTACACAGGTGATACCTGGGTGAATATATGGGTAGATGGATGGGTAGATGGAGATGGATCAGTGAACATAATAGAATTTTTTAAGGTTTATATTTATTTTATGCATTGAATGTTTGGCGTGTGTGTGTGTGTGTGTGTGTGTGTGTGTGTGTGTGTGTGTGCCCCACCTACATGCCTAGTACCTGCAGAGGTCAAACATGGATGTCAGATCCCCTGGAACTAGAGTTACAGAAAGTTGTGAGCTGCCATGTGGGTGCTGGCAGCAGAACCCAGGTCCTCTGCAAGAGCAGCCAATGCTCTGAACCACTGAGCCATCTCTGCAGCCCTGTAGATGTACAGAATCTCGACACACGTCCCTCTCACAGTTCTACGTCAACCACTCAAACGCCCTCCTGTGTCATGCAAGCATTCAGTCTGGCCTGCAAGGCCTTGGGTATCCCCAAAGCTGTCTTTCCACAGTCACCCCTTCTTTCCTGTGCTCACCGCTCGGCCCCATGCTGATGCTCTCCCACCCCCATTTCTCAGATCCTACAGTGGGTGACTGTGAACTACATCCCCCTTAGGATGCCATGTTCCAGTTCCTAGGTCTCCTCCCTGTATTCCCTTTAATCCTCCAGATGAACTTAAGCACCTACCTGACCAGTATCAAGTTATCCTAGTGACCAGCCAACTATGGGAAATGTTATTGTCCATACTCTCCTGGAAACAGAACCCAAGTTCCAAGATGCCTGCTAGCCCACAGGGGAGATTCCAATTTGAGCCTGTGTCTTCTGACTCCGTGTCTGCTGTTCTCTCTCCCCCGTTATCAGAACTGATGTAAACCAGAGGGCAGTTTCCATCTACAGCCCAGAAGTGCTTACAGCAGCGTGACCTGGAAAGCTGAGAAGTGCGGGTGCTGAATGTTACCCCTTGGCATCCGCTCCACTCTGTTCAAACCTGCCCCTTGCTGGGCTAAGAGGCAGGCAGATTCCAGTCAGGGCCCTAGGATCCCAGTTTATGGCGAGCATTAGTTGGTCAGAATAGCCCATTAAAGCAGGGTTGCTGCGGGGTCGAAAGCCTGGAATGTTTTTAATTTGTCAAAGTTTTACTCCAAAACCATTGCCTTTTCTTTGCGTGTTAAGGAATGTATCCTCTAACTTCTGGAAATAACGCCATGAACAATGTGTGTGGCTTCCTGAGGGTGTTTCCAGAACGTGAAGATAGGTGTAAAGTTGCCAGTATTCAGAATCTTCTGGGGTTTCTCCTTCCCCATAAGCCTCTGCATTTCCTCTTCCACACCTAATCTGACAGCAGTTCCCACAGCAACCCTCCTTTCTAGGTCTTTTCAGAACCTTCATCTTGAGCTGGCACAAAGCAATGCACTTCTCACACGTTTCCCTTGACTAACATGAGATGTGTGCTATTTGGTTAATTTAGACCTTCGGAAGACGGTGCGCCTCAGAGCAAGGAGAACCGAGAGCCAATCAAGTGATTCTTGGTAAAAATCGCAGGTCACTAGGTGAGGTGTGGGGACAAATATGATAAATAGTAGCCCAGTCAAAGGGGACCAAGGCACTGGGCAGCTTTGGGGGGCTAATATAACAGGGGAGCGAACCCACAAATTCGGTTGAAAACAGATAAGAGTGCTGTAACTGTAATTTATTGGGATGTGGGAAAGAACACTGGCTTCGTTAATTCTACCATCAAAGTGCCGAGGTGGGGATTGGAGCAGGGGTCAGAGACAGAGACACTGGGACAGTCTGGGTCTTCACCTCCACTCCATCACTCCCTAGCCATGTGACCTTGAACATCCAAGGTCAAAATGGGGACATCAGCAATCTTCCCAAGCTCCGAAAGTGGGTGAGACCTCAGAGAGAAGGTAAAGAGTGATAGGTGTTATTGTTTCTGTCCTCAAGGTTGTCCCCACCTCCTCTAGTCCCTGACTCACAACAGAGGTCAATTGTCTCTCTGTCCTCACTTCTTCCCACACTCCCACTCCCGGTCATGGCTCAATCAGTAAAGTCCTGGTCATACAAGCATGAGCATAAGCATTTGACCCCAGCACCCACAGGGAAGAAAAAGATAAAGTAAAGCCAATCGGTGTAGCTGTATGTGCCAGGAATTCCAGTACTGAGGAGGTGGAGCCAGGAGAATGCTAGGGCCTTGCTGACCCACTTGTCCGTCCAGCTGACACAGTTAGCCCTGAACTCAGAGGAAGAGCCTGTCTCATTGAAAAGCAAGGTGGAGAGTCAAGGAGGAAGACACCGATGTTGACCTCTGACCTCGACCTGTGCATGTGTGCTCTCTTTTCTAAATTAGAAATTACAAACCCTTCAGATCCTTAAAATTCCCAAGACTTACCCTTTCCACTGCTTACACTTGTTAGTGCTTTTATTCCTTTGAATTTGGGGGAAAATTGAAAAATAAAATAATCACTTGCACGTTTGCACACATGCACACAAAGTCTCACACAAACATATACACACTTATAAACAATCTCTCTCACACACACACCCACACACTCTCTCTCTCACACACACACACACACACACACACACACACACACTTTGATAGGACCACTCTGCCCAAGCACGAGGTCAGACTACAGTGTCCTCTCTGGTTCGAGGCAACACACTTTCATTTTAATTGCAAATCCCTGGGACTCCTTTATGAATTACATTTGGTTTTTAACGGCAGGGGAGTGCGGACATCAGGAGATCATTTACAGAAGGCATTTCCTAATGCACGTAGCCAGGTCTTATGGTAATCACACCAGGGCTGCTCAGAGCTGCTCAGAACTGCTCAGGAATCTGAAGTCGGCTGGAAATCACAATTGTTCTGATGCCTGCGTCTTGTAGAATTCCTTAGCCAGAGTCCCACAGAAAGGCGGGCTCTTTGTGTTTTGTTTTGGCAGAAACAGAGAGGGACTCGCCAATTCCTCTGGTCAAAGATGTTTGGTGGTAGCAAATCATAATAAAAAACGCATAATATCTACTTAATAGAAACCAACACCTCCGCTGGAAAAAGAAGAAACGTCTTCCAAAACAAGGAATGCCTTGAAATGCAAAGAAAAGGAAGTTACCTTGAGTGCTTGCGTCTGTTGCTAAAATGGTCTAAAATCGAAGAAAATGATTGCTGGTAGAAAAAAAAAAAAGAATTTCATCAGATTTTATCTTAAATTGCTGGTGGTGTTTTCTGACTCATGGGTGGGTTTGCAGTCCTGGAGAGGTGCCTAGACATTGTAATTCCCAAGAATTATAATTAACAAGAAAAAAAATCACTCATTTATTTACATTCCCATTTGAACACCAGATAAATTATTTGCTGAAAGCCCTTAATGATTTCAAAGTACGTAATTACCCAGCACAGTGGTCCTTCTTGCTGAGGGTAGAAACTACCCCAAAATGACCATGCCCCGCCCCCCAAGTAATCCTCGGCTCTGACAACTCTTGCTAGACATATCTTTTGTGGCTTTTAAAAGTTATATTGGTTTTTTTAAATATCAAAATATTTTATGCAAAATATTTCATTTTTAAAAAAATTCTATCTCGCTCTTGGGAGCTCGTACGTGCGATTGTTAAAGACACGCTGCAGATTGCAATAAATTCTGAAATTAACACTGAATATATTTTCATATTATGTTTACATATGGGTAGGGTTTTTTTAGACTCCCTATCTTTTTTAGATTTATGAGATTCTCTACAATAAGATTTTGTGTGAGTATATTTAAATTTCATATGTGTATATATTTATATACACAGAGAACAAGATTACATACTTGCTTTAATTTCTCCCAGTCTTAAAAACTCATAAAATATTTAAGCAGTTTCTGAACCAGAATAAAAATGCCTCAAACTGTTGTTTAAAATGATATCCAACCTTCACCTTCCCATGCTAATGAATGGGGCAGCTGGAACCGGGAGGGGTATCAATCAAAGGAATTGATGCTTAACCCTGTCCTCTGGCCACCCCTCCCCAGCCTCTTCTTCTGACCTTAATCCAGCTGTTTAGAAAATGATTCATTGTTCTCTCTGCTGTCTGTCATCCCAGGGCTGAAACCTCTAGCCTAAAGGGTGGCAAGAATGAATGATTGGCCAACTGGAAACAGCTAGAGGTCAGCGGATTCAGAGGCTAGCCTGGCTCCTCCATTCATGGAGGTCAGTGGATTCAGAGGCTAGCCTGGCTCCTCCATTCACGGAGGTCAGTGGATTCAGTGGCTAGCCTGGCTCCTCCATTCATGGAGGTCAGTGGATTCAGAGGCTAGCCTGGCTCCTCCATTCACAGAGGTCAGTGGATTCAGAGGCTAGCTTGGCTCCTCCATTCACTGGAGGTCAGCGGATTTGGAGGCTAGCCTGGCTCCTCCATTCCTTTGTTCATTTAAGCACTGACTGGGAACTCAGTGTATAGTCATGCCCTAGGGGCTGGGACTAGGCTGATGAACAGGTGGAAGGTTTTCTCTTCTCTACAGAACCCAGACAGGGTTGCTGACACACACAGGACCATAAAGAAACCACAGTACCATAAAAAAAAAGCACATGTTATGGTGGCTATCCATAACTATTGGGGTCCCGTTGTGGTCTTTGCTGATGGCCAGGGTGAGCTAAGAATATCATCCCTTTTGCTGAGGAGAGCGGGCAGCAGGTGAAAACACAGAGGGTGGTGAGTGGAGGTCCTTGTTAGAGAAGAGGCCTAGGATATCAAGGCCAAGGAGGTGACCGGTGCCACCTAGAGCTCAGGTTATGCTGGAGTTGACATTAGAAAGACAGGCAGAGACACCAATGTGCCAAGTTATTTTTTTTATGTGATCCTTGTTGCTATTTAGCTAAGGGATAAAGTGACATGGACTTGGTAGGAACGTATCTACCCCTCTGTTCTGTAAGGATCGTTTTGCCTACTGTGTGGACATGGGGGAACACAAGTCATCAATCTAGAGTCCACTAGGCCGTTGAAGGTAACAGATAGCAGCAGTGATAGCTTAAATGAGAAACGTCCTGCACAGGCTCGCACATTAAAACACATTGGTCCCTGTTGGCGGTGCCATCTGTTGGTGGTGGAAGTTTTTAGAATATGGAACCTTCCTGGAGGAAGTAGGTCTTACGGGGTAGGGATGAGCTTCAAGAGTTTCTAGCCATGGACCACTGGATTAGGGAAAAAGGTGATCTTGGCCCATGAGCCAGTCTCCAGACTTAAGGCAGTTTACAGGCTCAGAAGCCCTTGAATGAAGAAGGAACAGCCAGGTTCCCCTGAGAAAGGACGCTGATAAAATGCCTTACAGTTTTACTATTAGCCTTTCCCAGTCCTTCCCCAGAGGGACCTACCACCTTTTACAGGGGTAACTGCACTGAGGGAAGGAAACAATCAGACTTTCCATGGTCTGGATATGAGTTCTAAATTAACACTATTTCCGGGAGATCCCAAGAAATTTTGTGTCCCTCCAGTTGAAGTAGGGGCTTATGGAGGTCAAGTGGTTAAGGGACTTCTGGCTGAAGTCTGATTCACATTAGGTCCAATAGGTACTGAACTTATGCTGTGGTAATTTTCTCCAGTCCCAGAATGTATAATTGGGATAGATATACTTAGAAGTTGACAGAATTCTCACATTGGTTCCCTGGCCTATGGAATGAGGGCTGTTATGGTTGGAAAGACTAAATCGAAGTCTTTATTAGAGTTGCCTCTGCCAGGGAAAAGAGTGAATCAAAAACAGTATGGCATCCTTGGAGGTACTGCAGAAATTAGTGCCACCATGAAGGACTTGAAAGATGCAGGGGTGGTGGTTCCCACCACATCTCCCTCTAACTCTCCTACCTGGCCAGGGCAGAAGGCAGATGGACTGTCAAAATGACAGTGGATTATCAAAAACTCAATCAAGTAATGACTCCAATTACAGTTGCTGTACTAGATATGGTATTTGAGCAAATTAACAGCTCTCCTGGGGTATGGTATGCGACTACTGATCTAGCAAGTACCTTTTCCTTAGTACCTGTCTGTCCATAAAGACCGCCAGAAGCAATTTGCTTTCATTTGACAAAGCCAGCAATATACCTTTACTGTTTCATCTCAAAGATAGTATCAACTCTCTAACCCTGTGTCATAACTTAGTTATAAGGAATCTTGATCATCTATCTCTTCCACAAAATATCACATTAGTTCACTATGTTGATGACATTATGCTGATTTGACTAAGGGATCAAGAAGTAGCAACCACTTTGGAATTGTTTGTAACACAAATGTGCATCAGAGGATGGGAAATAAATCCAACCAGAATTTCAAGGACATAGCTTTGGTGGGGGCTGGAACAGGAGAAGGCTCTTCAACAGATCCAGGCTGTTCTACCCCTTGTGTAGTATGAGGAGGAGCGGTGGGCTGTGTCCCATCACCCGGCTAGCTTATACCCAAAATAACCACACAGAAATTGTATTAATTAAATTACTGCCTGGCCCATTAGCTCTAGCCTCTTATTGGCTAACTCTCACATCTTGACTAACCCATTTCTATTAAATCTGTGTACCACCACGTGATTGTGGCTTACCGGCAAGAGTCTAACCTATGTCCATCTCAGGCAGAAGATTCATGGCATCTGCCACTCTCCCCTTCTTCCCAGAATTCTGTTCTGTCTTCTCCGCCTACCTGAGATCTGCCTTATCAACTAGGCCAAGGCAGTTTCTTCATTCAACCAATGAAAGCAACACAAATACAGAAGGACCTCCTACACCACCTTTGGACCATATGATCCTGCAGACTCAATGGTACCTAGTGTGTAAGTGGCAGATAGGGATGCTGTTTGGAGCCTTTGGCAGGCCTGTAGAGACATTGAGATTCTGGAGCAAGGCTCTGCCATCATCTGCAGACAACTATTCTCTCTTTGAGAGACAGCTCTTGATTTGCTATTGGATCTTAGTGGAAACTGTCTGACAATGGGCCACCAAGTTATCATGTGACCTGAGCTGCCCATCATAAGCTGGGTGCTATGCGTCCCACTAAGTCATGAAGTAGAACGTGCACAGCAGAAGCCCATTAATGAATGGGAGTGGTCTATCTGTGACTGAGCCTGAGCAGATTCTGAAGGCAAGAGCAAACTACATGCAGTTTCTACTCCCATTACCAAGCCGTCTGCCACCAAACATTCACCTAGAGCCTCAAAAGGTGTGCACTGTGATCAGGTGACTGGGGAAGAGAAGACCAGGGCTTGATTGCTGATGGTTCTTCTGCACATTATGCAGGCACCACCCAGAAGTGGGCAGCTGCAGCATTACAGCTCCTTTCTGGGACAACCCCGAAAAACACCGACAAGAGGAAACCTTCAAGTGAGCAGAACTTGAAGCAGTACACATGGTATTAGGGTTTATTTGGAAGGAGAAATGACCAGATGTGTGATTATTCACTGACTCATGAGCTGTAGCCAATGGATTGGCTGGATGGTCAGGAACTAGGAAAGAGTGTGATTGGAACTCTGGTGAGAAACATCTGGGGAAGAAGTATGTGGATGGATCTCTCCGAATGGGTGAAGGATTTGAGGACAGCTGTGTCCCATGAAAATGTTCATCAAAAGGTGACTTCAGATGAGGAGTAATAATAACCAAGTGGATAGGATGCCCTATTTTTTTCTGGAAAGAGGACAGTCAGCCTCTTTCCATAGCCATCCACATCACTGCCCAATAGGCCCATCAACAAAGTGGCCATGGTGGCAGAATGGGAGTTACCAATGTGCTTGACAACAAGGACTGCCACTCCCCAAGGCTGACCTGGTTACAGCTTCTGCTGAGTGCCAGATCTGCCAACAGCAGAGACCAACACTGAGCCCCAGACATGGCATCATTCCCCAGGTGACCAGCCAGTGACCTGGTGATAGGTTGACTACACTGGAGCACTTCTTCTATGGAAAGGACAAAGCTTTGTCCCTACTGGAGTAGATACTTATTCTGGTTATGGATTTGCCTTTCTGCACATAATGCTTCTGCCAAAACCACCATCTGTGGACGTAGAGAATGCCTTATCCACCATCATGGTTTTCCACACAGTATGGCTTCTGACCAAAGAACTCACTTCACAGCCAGAGAAGGTGCAATAGTGGGTCCATGATCATGGAATCCACTGGTCTGACCATGTTCCTCACCATCCTGAAGCAGCTGGCCTGATAGAAGATAGGATGGCCTTTTGAAGGCACCGTTACAGTGCCATGTAGGTGGCAGCAGTCTGAAGGGCTGAGGAAGGGTTCTCCAGAAGGTGATATATGCGTGGGATCAGCAACCAGCATATGGTACAGTTTCTGCCATAGTCATGATCATGGGTCCAGGAATGAAGGGGTGGAAAAGGGAATAGCCCACGCAATATCACCCTCTTCCTGTGACCTTAAGTTCTGCTGGCCTAGAAGTTTTGGTTCCAGAGTGGGAAGTATTCTTGCCAGGAGATATAACAAACATGCCATTGAACTAGAAGCCCAGATGTCCCCCTGGACATGTAGGCCTTCTGATGCCCCTAAGCAAATAGGCTAAAAAGGAAATAACTGTGTTGGGAGGGGTGATTGATCCAGAATACCAAGGGAGAAATTGCATTGTTTCTCCACAATGGAGGTGAGAAGAATAAAGTCTAAAGTACAGGAGACCCTCTAGGGCATCTCTTGATGCTACCATGTCCTATGATTAAAATCAGTGGGAAACTACAACCTAATCCAGGCAGAATGACAAAGGGTACAGACCTGTCAGGAATGAAGGTATGGGTCGCTCCTCCAGAAAAAGAGCCAGGATCTTCTGAGGAGGTTGCTGAGGGTGGAGGACATACAGAATGCATAGTAGACAAGGCTAGTTGCAAATACCAGATGAGGTCATGTGACCGATTGCAGAAATAAGGATTATAATTGAGATATATGTTTCTGTCATACTTTGTTAATCTATTTGGACAGGTACCTGTGTTTTCTTTCCTCAGTTTCTTTATCATGTAATGTAACATCAATTAAGAGAGTATCAGTGGTTTTAGTATTTAAGTGTGAGCTACTAAAAGGATGTCCCTTAAGGGCCACTTCTACCTATTTTAAATTGATAATGTGCTTATGATTGTATGATGGCTAGTTATATCATGTTGGCCATACTTATGACCTGGTTAAATATATAATGTATTTGCTATTATATGGAATAGTTATATCATGTTAGGCATAATTATGACCTGGTTATTGTTGTCATTTGAAAAATAAGCATGACATAAGGAAATGTGATTGTGCATCAAGTTGGTGGTGGGTGGCTTTGTGACACCCAATCTTAGTTGTCACCTTGGCTACATCTGGGATCAATTAAAACCCAAATGTCTGGACACACGTGTGAGAGATTTCTTTATTAATTAGATCATTTAAAGTGGCAAGGCTCACTTTTAATTTGAATCTTTGAGGTGGGAAGATACACTTTTAATCTGGGCCATACCTTCTGCTGGCAGCCTATATAAAGGATATGAAAGATGGAAGCTTGTTCCTGTTCTCACTAGCAAGTGTTCCTTCACTGGCATTAGAGTCTACTTCTTCAGGATTCCAGCATATACTGTAGATCAGCTGAGACATCCGGCCTCATGGGCTGAGCAATTACTGGATTCTTAGACCTGCCTTATTGGTAGACAGTCATTGTTAGACTACTGGACCACAGCCTGTAAGTCACTCTAATAAATCCCCTACAGATATATAATGTTATGTTCCTCTTGAAAACCACAGTACACCCCACTCCCAGTTGGCTCTGTCTGCTTCACGTTTATGCTTGAAGGACGTGTTCTCTCGCCTTCCTGCTTGGCTGCCGGCCGTCATGACTCTCCTGCCATCATGGATGCTCCCTCTATAACCATAGCCAAAATAAACTCTTTTTTTTTCTGTCAGTTGCCTTGGTCGTGGTGTGTTATCACAGCAAGACAAAGTAACTAATACAGCAGCCTAAAGCGAGATGGAGAGACTTGGAAGGAACCTTCTCTTCAGGAGAGGCCACTTGGGCACAGATAATTTTGCTGTTGATAACCCAATCTGTGGTAAGAACACAGAAGACAGTCATGATGTGTGTCTCATCTTTCACATCTGTGATGGGCTCAGTCGTGTCTCCACTAAATTAATGTGTTGAAGCATTTCTGCTGTGACTGTGTGACAGGCCTCCTTATCTAGGGGTACACATTCCAGGACCCCTAGGAGATCCCCAGCTTTCCTAGAACCCTACAGATGCTAGGTTGTTTCCTATACACACACCCCTATGAAATTATATTTGTAGGCTAGACATACTAAGAGAGGAACAATAATAGCAAAATAAAACAAGAGCAATAATTAGAATAAGCTATTGTCGACATCATCACCGTCGTATGTTTAGCCAGTTTTAAGTAAAATGGATTTACTTGAACATAGCATTGCCGTGTGCCAACCACAGCTGGTTATCAAGAGTGCCATCGAGTAACTAACGGGTGGGTACCACATACATGGATAATGCAATCACGAGAAGAGGGTGCTGATGGAGGAGGCCTTAGTATCCACAACACTGGCAACTGGATCTCCCGCAGAGAGCAGTGAAAATGTCAAATTCGTCTACCTCTGGGAACTGGGTGACAAGTCATTGGCATTGCTGTAGACAAAAATATTAATGAAAAGGAACTACAAGGGAAGACTGGCATGACCCCACACCTTGAGGAAGACAAGATGGAGCACAGCAAGCACCCTGGCACAGAGCCTTTGCAGATGCACCCATCCGCTCCAGTGCACAGAGGTCTGAGTGGAGACGGGGGGGGGGGACGGGGGGGGACTAATTGCTAAGACACAGCTGTGTTCTCTTATCTTGTTCTTCTTTCCACCCCTCTATGCGGCTGTCATTTCTCTGACCCTTCGTTTGCTGTACCAATCAGATTACACTGCGGCAAGATCGGATACTTCTCCCTGCAGCCACACCGGGCTTATTCCTTTGCTACGCATCGGATTTGGTTTCGGATCTTTACCGCAGGTGAAACTTACATGCAATAAAAAGGACAAACCTGTTATACATTTGCAATGGTCCACTGATGTTCAATTATCAAACAATAAAGAATGTGTGTAAATAGTCACCAGGACCCATTTTTACATGGGCACACTCTCATGCGGTTACGTTCCATGGCCAAGATGATGAATTCCCGCAGGTGCCACTTCCTCCCTGTCCTCCCCTGGCAATCATCTATCTGCTTTTCGTCGCTGTCGATTAGTTTTTGTTTTCTAGAATTGTATGACGTGTGTTTTTGCTTTGTCCGGTATGCACTTCCCATACATGGACCCATCGGGCTGAAGAGATACAGCGCGGCTGGTTTAAAGGTAAAACTATCTGACTTTCCTGAGCGCCTTTTTCTCCGCAGTCTTTATTAGTTCATTTAGAGCCCCACCCAATGCGTTTTGCTTGCATTCACATCTCTCCACTCCTCCCAGGTCCACCCCTTCACACCCGCCTACCCCACCCAACTTTGTGGTCTCCTTCTGTATTTTTACATCCTTCAAGTCTAATTTTTGCTGTCTACATACTTGAACATGTGGCCTTTCACTTGAGCATGGCTGACCTACCAGGGGTCACACCCTAGCAACAAACTGACTCTTCCTCTCCTAGAAGCTATAGTGGTCACTGACCTCTCTGATGTGGGAGTGATTTCTTATTAATAAAGAAACTGCCTTGGCCCATTTTATTGGATAGAAAATTAGGTAGGCGGAGTAGACAGAGGAGAATGCTGGAAAAAAGAAGCTGTGTGAGGAGTCGCCATGGTTCTCCCGCTCCAGACAGACGCAGGTTAAGATCCTCCCTGGTAAGCCAGCTCGTGGGCTACACAGAATATTAGAAATGGGTTAGAACAATATGTAAGAGCTAGCCATAAGGAACTGGAACTATCCGGGCCAGGCAGTGTTTGAAAGAATACAGTTTCCGTGTAATTATTTCTGGGTATAAGCTAGCCATGCGGGCGGCCGGGTGCCGGGGACGCAGCCCTGCCGCTCCTATTTCAACAGATGGCGCCCAGACGTGATGGGCTAAATCCACTTAAAAACCTGAGAAGGCTTAAAAATAAGGGAGAGAGAGTTTAACACAGATTTTTGCTGTTTTGTTGGTGGCGTGCTGTAGAGAGATTCCTGATTCAGCTACAACAGCAGAAAAATAAGCTACATCATTTTAAAGCGCGGCTTCCTGGGGGCTGTGCTGCCAGCATGAACTCTGGCTTTAAAGCATTTCAAGGCTTTTATGGGACTGGATGTTTGTGTTCCGCTTGGGATCGGAGGAGAGTGCTCTGAGACCGTGCAGATGGCTCAGAGCTCCCCGCCTGCACCTGGGCAGAAGGCAGAATCAGGCTTAGGCAGGCGGAAGAGCATGGCGGATTCCTGCCGCTATACAGAGACGCATTTTCAGACTGCGCAGTGCTCTGCATGTCAGATTTGGCTGTAACTTGGATGAAAAGAGTTTCTGTGCTGCACACTCAGTCTCAGAGTTAAACTGCTGAGTGCGGCTCCAATGTGGACTTGCTGTGTGCCTGAAACTGTGAATGGTTCAGGGGCACCAAATGACTCTGAGGCAGGAGCGGCTGCTCCATGCTGAACTGTGCTGATCTCAGGCAGGAACTACCGTAATTACCTTAAAACCGTGCAGTTAAGGTTTAGACTGGGCAGGACACAGGCAGTACCGTATTACCTGTAAATGGTGCAACTTAAGTTTTTAAGAAATGCTTAACATTTTAAGAAATGCTCCTGTATAGTAAAGAAATTACAGATTCACAATAAAACAGATTCAGACACTGTTGGATAAATGTACGTAGGCTTGGGAAAGAGAAGAAAAAGAATATAAAGAATAAAGTTAATGTCTTAAAAAGAAAAAGGGTAAAGTCTTTAAAGAGACAGAGTACAGAAGTACAGAGAGTTATAGATTAAAAGAAATAAAGAAATATAAGCCACGTAAAAATGGAAAATTCACAGAGAGTCTGGATTATGTACATTGTGTTTTCTTTAAAATTTTTGACTGTGAAGGAGCTAAGTACAGAGAGACATTTCATTACATGGGCTGCCAATCTAAACCAAAATGGATATAAGGGTATTATGATTTCAGAATTTGGGTCTAAGGATATGATGCTTTGGAGAGGGTCTTCTTTTGTTTTTGCAGAGGATGAGACCCTGTGGATTGCATCTATTCCGATTTGGTATGATAGACCACGCCCTCCTGAAAGGTTGCTGTGAATACCCTCAAAAAATTGCTTCGCTCAATTGCCAACTGAGATGAAACTAGCATACAGGTTATATCATGAACAACCTAATTAACGACGCCCCTATTCAGCAGGAAGCAGTTTGTAGAGAAAAAACTACGCCCATGTTCCCAAATATTGTTTATAAATGTTCTTTTACATTTAAAGGGGGATATGATATAGATATGAATAATTTGCATTGGTATGGATTTTATGGTCAATTTTGTTATATGTATATGTATTTTTGATCTTGATTAAGGTATTGTGATTGTGTAGTTCATTTAAAAATGTAATGTATAATTAGGAAATATAGGTTGTTAATGGATAATCATCGCTAATACTTAAGCTTGTAGTCATGTTAGTTAGATTTTCTAGATATATAGAGAGATATTTTAGTTAGATAGGCATTCTTCATATCTTTCAAAGGCTGCAGAATATGGCATTTAAGATATTTTAATAACTTAGGGTTTTTCATGACAATGAGACACATTTGCTCCTGGCAGCACCAATCTATTTCAAGAGGAAGATGGGCATCGAAGAGAATCCTTATGGAGTTTGATAGCCATTTGGGCAAGAAACTGCTCTTGCCTGGACTGTTGCATAAACTGGACACAGAGAACCCGCAGAGAGAGGACTGCTGAACTTGCCTAAAGGTGAGATGACCTTTTGGGGTTCCTGCTTCATGAAAGAGTCTGTGAGACATTCTGCAGGACACAGCAAAAAGTGACTGAACTGTCTTTGGAATTTCTTGCTTGATGAGAATGTCTGCTGGATACTATGGGCCTGTAGGCCGAAGATGGATGCCCCAACGGTACAGAGGAACTTTGGGTGACTGTCCAGGCAGCGAGATGTCTCTGTCATTTCTAGAGTTTTCTTATTTCTTGTTTGATAGGTAATATTATATCCTTCTGGAGTCTTTGATGGAGTTGAAGAATGGTTAGTTATAGTTTTCCTTAGTTATGATAAGAGATAAAATAGATATAAATATTGTAACTGTAATTCTTACTTGATAACTGTTTTGTTATATGTAATTTTACTATGTTAAAGTTAAAGCCTTTCTTTTTTGTTTAAACAGAAAAAGGGGAAATGATGTGGGAGTGATTTCTTATTAATAAAGAAACTGCCTTGGCCCATTTTATTGGATAGAAAATTAGGTAGGCGGAGTAGACAGAGGAGAATGCTGGGAAAAAGAAGCTGTGTGAGGAGTCGCCATGGTTCTCCCGCTCCAGACAGACGCAGGTTAAGATCCTCCCTGGTAAGCCAGCTCGTGGGCTACACAGAATATTAGAAATGGGTTAGAACAATATGTAAGAGCTAGCCATAAGGAACTGGAACTATCCGGGCCAGGCAGTGTTTGAAAGAATACAGTTTCCGTGTAATTATTTCTGGGCATAAGCTAGCCATGCGGGCGGCCGGGTGCCGGGGACGCAGCCCTGCCACCGCTCCTGTTTCAACACCTCTCAGCTAGGGGTGGAGCTCCATGCCTAACTTCCCTTCTGTGTTGGGACTTCATCCAACATGAGCCTGCACGGTCACAACCACTGTGAACATATGTGCACACACCTGCCCTATTGTGCCTAGAAAACAGTTTACTTGCAGAGCAACATCGCTGCCTCTGGCTCTTAGAGTCTTTCCGTCCTTTCTTCCCCAATGGTCCCTGAGCCTTGGGACGAAGGGTGTGATGTAGGTATCCTGTTTCCAGCTGAGTGTTCTGTAATTTCGCATTCTCTGCATCTTGACCAGCTGTAGATCTCCGTGTTAATCAGCATCTGAATTTCAAGTTCAGTGTATCAGTGTTTCAAATATGAATTCAGCATAGAGAGTCAAACTCACAGATGAAATACCAAATTATTTTGAAATTGCTTTTATACATACCACCAATATCATAATATTATGATGACATTTTTTAAGCATGCAATTGTCTTTTGAAAGAAACTTAAATCATATGCAGCCTATAATCAGCCTATATACATATGAAAGTTCTTACGGCTTCTTGAGTTACTCAGCCCATGGTTAGTTCCAAGTCTCTGTGTTTTAACTTACCCCTCTTCTTCTCTGATAACCCTCACTTCTTAGATACTAGAAGTGAGTGCCCATAGCTCACTGATTCTCTGGAAATATTTTAAATTTTCTTTTTGTTTGTGTGCATGGTTTTCATTTGTGGCTTTGGGTTTTTGGAAGAATTATAGTTTTTATTGCTATGTCTTCAAGTTCTCTTTACTTTTTTTCTTATACAGATGCTGAATACCACACAGTAACCTCATTGAGCACATTTTTTCTCTTCAACATTATAGCTTTTGTCTTTCATCCCCAGACAGTTGGTATGGGTCTTTGTATACTTCCATCATTCTGCTGAACACCTTGACTATATGAAACATAGCTAAAAATAATTCCATTTTATTTTATCTTAGTGGGGTGTGTGTGAGTTATATGTATATTCTTGCCCAGAATATTAATATTAAAATTCTCTTTTCAATAACTCTACACCTTAGTTTGCTGGGGTTTTTTTTTACCAAAAAACTTTGCTGAAAATATAGTTACATCTTTTACTCCATTCCCTGCCTTCTCCACCCTACCCCTCACACGCCCCCGCCTCACTCTCTCAAACTGATGACCTCTCTTTGGTCATTATCCTCTGTCACCTGCACACACATGCCCATGCACACACAAATGAAAAGAGTCTCCAAGTTCACAGAAGCAAAGAAAGAACCCAGTTCCCTCCACTGTGTTCACAAGTCAGGCATCACTGGTCACTCTGCGGAAGACTGCAGGACACACCCTCTAAACCCACTCATTCTAAATACTTTCACCAAAGCAGAAAGAATGCTACAATGCATCCCAATGGGCTGTGATCGGCTTTAACAATCGCCAGCACCATGGCAACCCCGTTTCACTTACCCCCCGCCTCTGTGAGTTTGCTGATACTGGAGACTGGAACCCGAGCCTGGGCTCATGCTAGCCAAGTGCTCTTCCCCAGAGTTTGTTTCTTTGAGTCACTGTCTCCTTAGATAGCCCAGGCTTTCCTTTGCCTCACAATCCTCATCCTCTGACTGTGAAAACCTGATGGACTCTCCAGCCTCTACCTCTGGAGTGCTGGGAGTTCAGGCATGTGTCACCATGCCAGGCCCCAACTTAGTTTTAGCTATAGTGTTTTAAAACAAATTGCAGATATCATGTGAATTTGCCCATCTACACTGCCATTTACACAGACAGGCTGGAGGTGCCTGCTTGGGGCCCTGATTTGGTTTTAAGCATAAGAACAAAAGAGTTCTTAGTGATACGGGCTCCAGTCTCAACTTTGCTCAGATTACAGATACCATTTTAACCCAACATCCATGCTTTGTTTGAACCACAAGGGCTGTGCCTTGCTTATGCTGCCCTATAAAACCAGTTTTCAGTCTTGGTCTCTCCAAATAGGAAGGAAAGACCCACAAACCTTTTTTAAAAATCATATCCAAAATACTCAGTTGAATATTGATGTTTCCTTGCTTTGCTATAAGATTGGTTAACGTTGCTACTCCTAGTGCCTCCAAACATGATGGAAAATTTTCATTTTATACATTTTTTTTACTAATTCCTTGAGAGCTTCCTATAATGTATTTTTATCATCTTCACTCCATCTTGTCCAACCCATCCCAGATCCACCCACCTTCCTCATCCACCCAACTTTGTGTCCAATTTATTTTTTAAAGCCATTGAGTTTTATTTTTCCTGCCCATTATACTCCTGGATATGTGGTCATGCACAGGCGCATGGCCGACTTACCAGTGGCTGCATCCTTAAAAAATAAACTCTCTCTCTCTCTCTCTCTCTCTCTCTCTCTCTCTCTCTCTCTCTTTCTCCCAGAAGCCACCAAATGCCAATAGCTTCTCAGCTGGTGGTGGGTCTTCCTGCCCACCTCCCCTCTCTGTCAAGTTTGAGCTATCATGGGTCTCATGGAGAACCCACATCATAGGAAGGGCAGAATATTTCATACTCAGTGTGAGTAGCACACTGAGAAGACTGCATCTCTCTGCACATACACAATTGAAGACATGATCAAATGTCTCGCTTCCTAATTCAGAAAGCTAAAATGCCAACCCATTGGACGCTGGTCCTTATTGCTGTCTATTAGGCTAGACATATGTGCTGTAGGTCTTAACATTTTATTTTAATTGATGCATTAAAGCATCAAGACTGTGTGCACTGATGGTCACCATGCATGTGTAAGCGCATGTGTACACTGTGTGGTGTTTAAGTCCAATTCAATGTACCCAACTCTGTCATTTCTATGCGGCGACATTAAATGATGTTGCACCCCTGGCTTCCACCTAGTACATCCCAGATTCTTAGTGGACACAGCCCAACATCTCCACATATTTCCAGATTGAGAGAGGGTCATGGAATCAATCTTGGTGAAGACCCCAGCCACCCCCCCCACCATTGCAGCGTATCTCCTTCGGAGGAGCATCTAGACAGTGCCCTAGAAGAGTGTCCATCTTCGAAGCTCTTGGTCTCCTGGCCTGTGAGACAGTTTTATCATAAAGAAGAGGATTGTGTAAGTGTGGACACTCTGTACAACAGTGGTTCTCAACCTTCCTAATGCCCGGACCCTTTAATACAGTTCCTCATGTTGTGGTGACTCTAGCTGTAATTGTTGCTACTTCATTGCAGGCAGAAGTATGTGTATCCATGATAGCCCAAATAAAAGGATATCACAGATTTATTAGGGAACACTCACAAATAACAACAAGGCAGAGAGCCGCAAGGTTTTTCACTCTGCCCAGGGGTGAATAGAACCAACAGTATGATCTCTGACCACCACACAAGAGAGCGAGTGCCTGACCCCTCTTTTAAAGAAGTTACAAGAAGCTCTGCCTCTGTCAAGCCAGATAGCCCAATGTCATAAGTGGGGCAAGTACCCACTACACTTCCCCCTTTTGTCTAAATAAGAAGCTTCTAAACAAAGCTATATATGATAAGAACGATTATCAAATTTTGTTCAGGTGAAAGAAAGAGTAACAACATACACAAAAATAGAACTACAACCACAAGAACAACATCAAGAATGAAACACATGATAAATGTCCAGGTTAAGGGGTAACTGGCAAATAACAGAGATGATCTCAACAGTTGTCCTATCCCAAGCAGTCTAAGTCTTGTACCTAAAATGCCTTAGCTAAAATAAGAGAGGACAGAGACTGTGACTATCTAGTCTTCAACCCCAATAAAGGTCTGAGAAGGGAAATAATATTACCTGAGTAAGCAGGAAGTAGAAGCAAGCGACTTCCAAAGGTGCAAGAAATGACAGAAACAGCTAGCTACTTGGGCAGTCACCCAAAGTCTCTCTGTAACGTTCAGGGGACTGACTTTAGCTACAGGCCTAGAATATCTGACAGACCTTTTCCAGAAGCAGGAAAATTTGGAAATTATCCTTTCTGAAGGAGAGGGAAGTTCCTACTAAGAGCCCAGGGTTTAAGTGAGGAACAGCATCACCTGCCATATGAGAACAATGACATTCAAAGTGGCCAAAACAGGCTTGAGCGTGGCTCAGATTTTAGCCCTAAGCTGTGGGAAGTCTGGAGACACAAGTAATAAAAGGAATCCCACTCCCTCTCAGAGGCCTCTCCTGTCTGCCTCATGGGGTCCCTCTGCTCCATTTAGGGACTTTATGGTGTCCCCTGCAAGCCTGGCCTTGCATTTCCCTGCAGTGGTCTCCACATAACCTCTTGGATCCTGTGGTTATTCGCACATTACCAAGGAGATTGGTCTTCTGAAGTGCGAGCCACCCCTATACAGCTGTAAATACCAGGCAATTAGCTGCTCAAGTGCTGTATTTTAAATGTATGCAGGACGCCTAGGTGGCCTCACATCTTGAAGGATGGGAACTCAGGAGAGGGGGACTTTTTAAGGTTAACTTTACTTTAGACAGTGAGGTGGGAGGGATATAAGGCCATAAAGAGAGAGCCACCTTCCATTCAGCAAATCTGGACATTGTTTTCATTGTCTTCTCCATTCTCCAAATCCTTGGTTGGGTGGACGTCCCTGTGTAGTATATGGTTACCAGAAACGTGTTGTTCAAACCCAGAGAAACTAAGTAACAAGGAGGGTGTTAGCAGGGACAAATGAACTCCTGGGAAGGGGAAATAGAATGGATTTTGTAGGCAGACTAGGGAAGGGTGGGATGGGAACTGGAGGGATTAGGTTGGGGAGAAAGGACAGAGGAAGAAAGTGCTGGGAGAGAAAACTGAAACGGGGGGGGGGGGGGGGGCGTTCATTTAAGGGACAATGTGGAAACGTAGTACAGCAGAAACTTACTGGAACCTCTGAGGGTGACCCTAGCGAGGACTCCTAGTGATGGAGAATAAGGAGCCTGCACCTGCTATTTTCTGTAAACAGCAAGGAGTTCAGTGATGGGACTGGGACCCAATCCCAGCTACAAAACCTTAGACTGACACCTGCCCTGTCTACAAGATGCACTGGGCCAGTGGTGCTGCAGAACTTGTGGGAGTGGCCAACTAATGATTGGTCTAACTTGAGGCCCAAGCCACAACAGGGAATCCATGCCCAACACTGCCTTGATGTGCATAAACAGGAACCTGGATGGCTCAGAGACGAAGGGTAGAACCAGTCACAATTGACAACAACAAGTCAATGAAATGATTCCTAACAATATTCCACTATACTCATAAGTTGGTGCCTAGTCCAGTTGTCATCAGAGAGACTTCCTCTGACAGGGGATAGGAGCAGATACAGAGACCCACACCCAAACATTAAGCAGAGCTCAGGGAATCCTGAAGAAGGGGAAGAAGGGTTTTGGGGGCCAGAGGGGTCAAGGAAACCAAGAGAACACGGCCCTCAGAATCAACTAAGCAGGGATCATCGGGGCTCCCAGAAACTGCAGGAGCAATCACAGACTCTGCATGGGTCTGTGTTAGGTCCTCTGCATACATGGTGTGATTGTTTAGCTTGGGGTTTGTGGGACTCCTAAGAGTGTGGAGCGCAGGTACCTCTGACTCTTTTGCCTGTTCTTAGGACCTTTTCCTCCCACTGGGTTGCCTCATCAAGCCTTGATATGAGGATTTGTGCCTTGTCTTATTGCGTCTTGTAATGTTGGGTTAAGTTGATATTACTGGAAGGCCTGCTCTTTTCTGAAGAGCTAAAGAGAAGCAGTGGGTCTGGGGGAAAAGGGAGATTGGAGGACTGGAAGGAGTGGAGGGAGAGGAAGCTGTGGTTGGGATATATTGTGTGAGAGAAGAATAAATAAAAAGAAAAAAAGAAACTGTATTTTCCAAAAGAAAGAGATACGCTATTATAGGAGTGGAGATGGGACAGTGCAGGGGGAGACTAAGCTGGAGATTGCCTGCTGTGTTATAGACAAGGCTTGTGCAGCCCAGACAGACTGTAAACTAGACTGTCTTCTGTCTTGCATTCTGAGTTCTGGAATCATAGCTGTATACCACCATGCTCGAAAAATACAGGTAAGTGAGAGAGTGGAGAAATGGCTAAGGGACAAAGAGTACCATCCACTCCTGCAGAGGACCCAAATTCTATTCCTAGCATCCACATGGAACAGCCCACAACCATCTATAACCCCAATTCCAGGGGATTCAACCCCAATTCCAGGGGGTTCAACACCCTCTTCTGGTTTCCACGGGCATCATCTGCACATGGTGTACATATATACCATGCAGGCAAAAAGGATGTATAAATAAATCTTAAAAACAGACAAATGGCAAATTAAATCTTTTTCCTTTATGTCACTGTGTAGTGTGTATAAGCAACAGAAATATTAAATGCATGCCTCCCTTACAAAGGGAGTCACCAATGATTTAGAGGCCTGCCTGCCATTGCCCCTAGCACAGGATCATCAATGACGAGAGACCTGTCCTGGTCCCAGAGCAAGATTATTGTTGGTAACCTGAGACTGTCTTGGTTCTGAAAAGGAATGTCTACTCCCTCCTGGAGAGAACAGGTAGAAATTGAGTAAAATTTCCTAGGCCTCTCTTTTATTTTTCTTATTATTTAATTTTGGTCCTTGGATTTATAAATTAAATTATTTTATATAGTAGGTAGCACATATACAGTTTCCTAATTACTGAACAGTGTATACATATTTTGTTCTTAACAAATCATTTATCCTATTCATCAACCTTGTGAACAGTCTTACATTATCATTGTTATTATTTTACTGGTGAGGAAATAAAGGCATAGACACATTTTTTAAAAAAAAAACAGACAAATGGATAAATAAATGTAAATGTTACTCCACCTTCAGAAATACACATTATAGAAAGGAGACATAGACAAGGATTACATGTGTCTCAGGGTACGGTTAATCTATAGTTGGCTGTGGTTACAGTACCACAAACCATTCCACAGGTAAGCAAAATGAGTGAATATGTATCAGATAGATCCCAGGGAACCCTAAGGCAGTTGGAGCTAGAGCTAACCTGCCCTATCTTTAAAAATTACCAAGGAAATAAGTATCAGAGGATGGCTAAAATTTTCCACACTTGAAAAAGAAACCAATAATATAGCAGAAGGGGAAAGGGGAGGTGTGGGCAAAGAAGAGAGAGAGAGACAGAGAGAGACAGAGACAGAGAGACAGACAGAGAGAGAAGGAAGCTAGGCAGATGCCCCTGTTCTTAGTAAAATCTTCTTTTCCCCCTCCCTTTTTTCCCAGGGCAGAGCCCAAACTCCTTTGGTTGATTCTATCAGTTCCAAATCCCTAAGCAGAGACAAATTCTATTCAGTACTATTCCAGTTGTGTCCAGCACAAGGATAAAAGGGATGATCCACCCTGAACTGACTTTGGGTATATGTGCAGTAAGACGAACTGCCCCCTAAGTGGACTTCTATGGAACGGTGAAGGCGGTTCTCCAAAAGGAAATACTGCAGCTGCTCCGACAAGGAGAAAGCAGAGAACAGACTACAACAAATGCTTTGACAGCACCATTACATGTGGCTTTAAGCTTGGGTATCAAGGGCCACAAGTGTCCATAAAGTATAATACAATAGAATAACACCATGACGTAATTGCAAACTTTATTTATTAATTCCCTCCACAACTGTGCACAGAGAACTCATTCCATCTCAAGCATGAAACCTGAGTTCAGAGAAGGTACTAGAAGGGCATACTCCAATGACTCCATCTCGGGGCCATCAAGGTGGCTCAGCGGGTAAAGGGTAAAGGATCAAAGTGGCTCAGCGGGTAAAGGTGCCCGCCACCAAGTCTGACAACCTGATTTGATTCCTAGTATCCACATGGTAGAAAAAGACTTGGTCAAGTCATCCTGTGACGTCTGCACATATGGTGTGGTCCATGTGTGCCTAGCTCACAAATAAAATAAATCAATGTAAAAATGCATTTTAAATGAGTGTTTGTTGAAACCACAAACATCAAGAAAGACTCCAAGCTGTGAAGTGGGGAATGAGAAAGATTTCTCTGAGACCATGGCCGAGGAGGGCAGAAAGGGCTCTCACTGAAGCTGGACCACAGTCCCTAAGATACAGCTGCCACTGTCACCTGGGACACGTGTTCCCCCAGGTGTAAGAAGTCAGATCCTGTTCTCATCTCTCGGTTTTAAGACTCATGCATATCTACCTTAATATTGCAAAATCTATATTTGGATGTTTAAAAAAACTAGGTTGGATGGGAAAATAGGCAAGATATAAAATAGTTACTAATTTTAACACATTTTTTATAATGAAGGCGCTGCTTTGAAAGTCTTCTGTTCCCACATATGTGGATCATTTCGGTTGACTTATTAACTTCAGCGGGACTGAAAGATGCACCCCCCTACACACATGCACACATATGCACACACACACACACACACGCACACACGCACACACGCACGCATGCCGACAGTTCTCTTATTCCAGACACAGCCTTGCTCAGCTGCCCACTGTGTCAGTACAATTGCAAACAGTGCTGTCTCGGTCCGTTGATTGTTAAGAGTTCAGAAGCTGTATGAGAGACTAACTGCCTGTAGAGTCCCCTTCTCCTTGTAGCCTCAGCCCCGGAGACAGCACAAGCCTTTGCTTAAGTGATCACCCCTGGCATCAGAAAGCAAAAGACAACAGCCCCTGACAGATCTGACTTGC
This sequence comes from Alexandromys fortis, assembly GCF_014885135.2. Lineage (NCBI taxonomy): Eukaryota > Metazoa > Chordata > Mammalia > Rodentia > Cricetidae > Alexandromys > Alexandromys fortis. The sequence continues at coordinate 1,248,380 of NW_026067968.1, read as the reverse complement.
CTGGCAAGCATTTCTTATAGTCCCCATCAAGCTCTTTGAAACCTAGTCGGGTCTACTCTCATGATCAGGAGCTGCGACAAGGTTACACAGGTGCGCCATGGCAAGAAGGCGGAAGGAATTTCCAGATGAACTTGTAACCATCATTTGGATGTCTAGTCCCAAAGCTCCTTGGGAAAGTCATCAAAGGCAATCCTGTTGTTCTGTCTCATCATGAGCAGGCTATCTACCTTCAGCCTTTCCCCCAAGGAAGAGCTTGCGCTGAGTGAATGACAGGGTTTGATTGACAGGGCAAGACTGACATCCATTTCCTCTGCCTCCAAGTCCTGCCTGCCTCTGACATTTTGCTAGAACCTGGGGTTCTGTCAGCCTTTGACCCCGAGGAGCCGGTAGAATTCCAAAATCGAAGGAAGACCTTGCCGCCTGTTTGTCGGGCTCTCCAGCTGGGGGTCCGTGGTTCCGATCAAAGCACGCATTTGGGAATGTCTCTTGCATTAGCAGGAAAGGCAAAAAGTCTAGGGTGGCCGCTGCAGCCCCAACCCAGTGTCTCAGCCCAGCTCTATAACTGAGGGAGAGGAGACATTCTGATCAGCGGGTCCCTGACATCCCCACTCCTCATGTCCAGGTGAGGGTTCTGCTCAAATAGCCAAGAACTGACGACTGGGACCAAGGGCTGGATCATTGTCCTCGGGATGAGATCACAGCGTAGCCCTCTATAACGAAGAGAGAACAAACAAGTTAAGCAGTGAATGTATGGTTACTATTGACTATCAACTTAATATGGTCTAGAACTGTCACTGAGGAGGCATACATCTGCAGATGGGTCTGTGAGGGCATTTCTGGATTGGGTAAAAAAGTAGAGGGTCCACCGTAAAGAAGAGAGGCACCGGGGCTGGAGAGATGGCTCAGAGGTTAAGAGCATTGCCTGCTCTTCCAAAGGTCCTGAGTTCAATTCCCAGCAACCATATGGTGGCTCACAACCATCTATAATGAGGTCTGGTGCCCTCTTCTGGCCTGCAGACATACACACAGACATAATATTGTGTACATAATAAATAAATAAATAAATATAAAAAAAAAAGAAGAGAGGCACCATTTCATGGCTGGGATCCTCCACTGAACAAACAAGAAGACGCCAGATAAACGCAAACATTCATCTCTCCGCTTCCCGGCAGCAGACACAGTGTGGCCAGCTGCCCTCTCTCCTGCCACCATGCCTTCCCCGCCATGATGGACAGAACCCACAAACTGTGAACTACAATAAGCCCTTCCCTAAGAGTTGGGTTTTTTGTTTTGTTTTTGTTTTTGTTTTTTAATATTTTCACAGCAATGAGAAAAGCAACTCATAGAGAATGCAAAGGCAGGTCGATGAGCAGATAAAGGCAGAGGGCAGGAGGAGCTTGGCCGGTTCTCTCACCTCCTGGTGTCGGGTTTCTGAGTGGAAAGGGATGTCCTTCAGTCCTTTCTGGTTCTAAGTTTAACTGAGGACACATGTCGACATTACAGCCTTTCACACAGGAAGGCCATAAAGGCTCTCTGCAGGTAAAATTCAGGCCAGAGAAAGAAAGGGGCTTAACCGGAAGGAATCCTGAGATGTCTTTACAGAACTTGATACTCCAAGCTCAAAGTCTTGATCTCAAGAGGAGAGAAAGACTGAAGAGTTGGCTGCTCTCCTGGGCTCGATAGCTTTTTACCGCTGCCTCCTTGGAATGATTTCAACACCAGAAGGAGGAAAACGGTCTCTGAGATTGGGTAGAAACTTCTGGTGACCTGGGATGGTGAACCGAGACGCTGCCGACTAGGGAAGGGGCTTCAAGCTCAAATGTGAGCTGGGGCCCAGTGGATTCTGGGGTTTCTGGGACCACCACGGGGCAGCAGGGAAGCAGAGCTACACAGACGCTGTAGGCTGCTTTCTCCTTCTGGACTTCACAAAGCTGCAAACCCGGGTGTGGGTGAATGTGGTTGTTCCAAGTACATCACTAAGTTTGAGATTTAAAATCCGTGGATGAAGAGGCAGGATAGACTGCTCAGCCACTAGTAACACTTACCCAGCACCCACATCGGTGGCTCACAATAGCCTGGAACCCTGCCAGAAGTCTGGAGACCTCTTCTGGCTCCGTAAGCACCAGACATGCACATGTGCACTTGCATAACGTGTAGGTATCGCGGCTCCGCTGTTAAGAGCACTGATTGTTCTTGTAGAAGACCCGGGTCTGAATTCCAATGCCCACAGAATAGCGCACAACCTTCCATAACTCCAGTTCCAGGGGATCTGCCGCCCTCTCCTGGTTTCTGTGGGCACTACATTCATGTGGTATGCAGACATTTATGAAAACACTCAAACACGTAAAATTAAAAAATGTTGCTTTACACATTTATTTATTTTGCATGTACGCCTGTAGGCCAGAAGAGGGCGCCAGATCTCATTACAGATGGTTGTGGGCCACCATTTGGTTGCTGGGAATTGAACTCAGGCTTTCATTTACCATATTCCCCATAGCACTGTCTTTGCCATAATTCTAACCACAGTAGGTATGTTTACCTGTTTGTATTTCTATAGAAAAAAAATGAGGCTGGCTAAGTTTATAAAGAAGAGAGGTCTATTTAAATCACAGGCTGAATCCCATATTAGGTGACTTTTTGAGTTCTGCCCCTGATGCTGACTTAATGCAGGAAGACATGGTGGGAGGAGGGAGGAGGTCACGTGATCTGGCAGAAAACTAGTGAGACTAAAGTCCTTTCTATTGGCCTGTCTCCATTTGACCTAAGGATTTCCCTGTGGGTCTTAGGGATCCTGGGACTGGACTTAGAGGAGATGGCTCAGGGGTAAAGTACAAGCTTGAGGGTGTGAGTTTGTTGCTCAAAAACTCAAGCAAAAGCCCAGCCTGGTGGCATGCTTGGAAAGGGGTAGAGAGTGGACCAAAGACAGGTAAATCCCTAGAGCTTGCTGGTCAACCAGCATAGCCAATCAGTGAGAAACCCTGTCTCAAAAAAGAAGGTGACATATGACAGTGGAAGACACTTAAAATTGACCTCTGGCCTCCATTCCTGCACACACAAGTGAATGCACGCACACACACACACACGAGTTCATGTGCATGCATATATACCTAACGCACATACACATACATATCAATTTTTAAAAATCCTACAACCTTCTGCATCACTAGTTCAAACAGACTAAAATAGTCTCAAAAATTATATGTCTGTCTAATTTTTTAAAAATAAAATTGTATAATTTTCCCCATAAACATTTATCCATGTTATATGAAACTGGTTCCTACAGGCATAGGTTTGGGGTAACAGCTCCTGCGAGCCTTTGTGATACGGCGTGAGGAGCTGCCCTTTACTGCAGGTCTAGCGGTCTTCAGCCTGCGCTCATTTCTAGTGAATTCTCGTGCTTTTATTGTGGTTTCTTCCAGGTTTCCTCTGTATACTGTGATGCCAGCTTAGACTGCCACCAATACTATCTCTTCTCAACAAACTCCGTAGGAGACTTCCTCTTGTCCTTCTAGGCGGCACCTCTGGCACAAGGCTGCTCCTGCCTTTGTCTCCTTCCTCCAGCCTTGAAAAGACTGGTCCCAGCATTGCCACCAACTGAGGGACTTTGCCATCTCCTTTTATACCAGCAATGTTCTCTGTGGTTCAGATTCTGTTAGAACGGCTTTTAGATTCTGAATAGATGTCAAACTTTTAAGAGATATTTTTAACTTGGAAACAGATTTTTTTAATACAATATATGCTGATTACAATTTCCCTTCCTCTGGCTACTCCCTGATCCTTCCCACTTATCCACTCACCCAAATCCACACACACTCTCTCATTTAGAACAAGAATGGAAATCTAAAATAATGATGATGATGATGATATAAAAACAAACAGAACAGAACAAAACAAACAGAAAGAGAAAGAGAGAGCCAAAGAAAAAGCCCCTGAAACACATACAGAATCGGAGACAAACACTGAAAACCCTTAAAGGTAAAAATCAGAAACTGTAACATAGAAGCAAACAGGGCTCAGGGAATTCCATGGACTAAGAGGTGGAAAGACTGTAGGATTTATTTTACTTTTAATTGTTTGTCTCTGTGTGTGCACGTGGGAGTGTGGGTGTCCAAAGAGCCCAGAAGAAGGGGTGGGAACCCCTGGAGCTAAGTTACAGATGTGAGCTTCCAGGTTTGGATGTTGAGAATTGAACTCAGGACCTCTGCAAGAGGTCCCTAGATGCGAAATTTTATTCTCTCAAGATAATGGCAAGGTTTTTCCTCTATATTTGACGAACGCAAAAATGCCATTAATTTTACAAGGGACGACCAGCCCTCCCTTCCTGTAGGAAACCCTCTTGTCTTGAATGTAAATTATTATTGCCATTTGAGTCAACTTTGTTCATAGTTTAGATAACAATTCTGTACCTATGTCCATGCGTGAGAGATAGATATACATAAAACTATCATCATTCTGATTTATTTTTTTTTTCTGCTCTAGTTAAAGTGAGGACAGTTTCATAAAAATGAGTTGAAAAGTCTTTCTTACGGGCTGGCTGGGGCTAGAGAGATGAACAAGCCATTCAGAGCACTAGCTGTTCTTGAAGGACAGCATACAAGGACAAGTCCTAGCAACTATATGGAGACTCCAAATACCTGCAACTCTAGCCCCGTGGGATCCGACGCTCTCTTCTGGAATCTGTGGGCACCTACACTCACATGTACATTCACCACGTGTGAGCACACACACACACACTCATGCGCGCGTGCACACACACACACACATTGGTGCTTTGCCTGTATGTACATCTGTATGAGGAGGTCAGATTCCCTGAAGCTGGAGTTACAGGCATTTGTGAGCTAACATGTGGGTTCTGGGAACTGAACCTGAGTCCTCAGAAGAGCAGCCAGTGCTTTTAATCACTGGGCCATCTCTGCAGCCCTATAAAAAAAATTGAAGAGTTTGTACAAGAGGGACTGTTGGGTAAAATTTCTTTTGAACATCGTTTGACTCAACTAGCTTCCTGCTGGAAAAAAAAAATTTAAGCACTGATTCAGTTTCTTTAATGACTTTAGATCTATTCCCTCTTAAATTGGTTGTGTTGATTTATGTTTTTCTTGTATTTGCCCCCATTTAACTGGGGGCTTCAAGTGTATTGGCAGGCGTGTTTTACCCGGCACACCCACATCAGCATAAACGCTGTACCATCTTTTTATCCCAAAGTCATGTTTGTGTGTTCTTTCTCTAGTTTTCTTAATGGTGAGCTTTATCTGTTTTGTTTCTGTTCTGAGGACCTTGTGCTGCTAACGCACTCTCTGTGTGATTAGTACTCTGTTGTTCATGTTTCCTATTCTGTTAATACTTTTGCATTGCTTTCTCTGTGTCTGTGTCCTTGGATTTAACCTGCTACTCTTTTTCCATTGTCATGAATTAATTTCTCATTAACGCTGCTCTTTTATTTCCTAATTAAAGTCTCTCTCTCTCGTGTGCGTGTGTGTGTGTGTGTGTACATGCATGTCTGTGTATAGATGGACTTTGCCCATGCATGCAGAGCCAGAAATCAGGGCTGTCAACCTGTCACCTGTCTGTCACTTTCCACCTTAGATTTTGGAACAGGGTCTCTCACTGACCTTGCTCCGCCCTGACTGGCAGTCACTGAGTGGTGCGGGAGTATGGGCACTTGTGTCTGCAGCCTTTACGGTAACCATGCTTGGCTTCCAGAGGGTCTGAAACTATCAGACCCGCCTGGAAGTTTGTCTGTGTATGAAATAACCCCCTTCTAACTTCAGAAATCTATTTTGTCTGATTCTAGCAGAGTGAAGGAGCTGTCGGGGGGGGGGGGATTAATATTACTCTTCTTGTCTCGTCTTCAGTGTGCTCACACAACTGTCTAATCCTCATCAAACTTCTCCGCAGTCTGATTGTCAGATGAATATCAGTTCCTGCATAGATACTGAAACTTATCGACCTTTGAGAGAACATTCCAGAAGTCAGGTTCTTACCTAATTTGGAGTAAGTTATTCCCGTCACAGCTATGGTGTGATCTTCTAAGGCACACGGTCCCCATCAGCCATGTCTCATGACCTTATGGAATAACACATTCGACTCCTTGCCTCAGGTCTGTGAGCACATTAAGGTCCTCACCCTGACCCAACCACAGAGCCACTACACCTTTCAAAATAGCCCCATTTTGGTAAGCATTCAAAAATCTGTACATTGTAAAGAGAAAGCTCGTTGGTTAAAGGAAAGCAGCACCCAGGGGGCTCACTGCTTGTGATGGGTTTCTGCATGGGGGTTCTGGCCCTTCAGGGGACCCCCCTTCCTCATTTGTCCAGTTCCTGGAGCCCACGGGAGGCTCAGGAGTCTGTGCGAACCAGCTGCTGGAAGTCAGCGCTGGAATTCTCCTCAAGGATACAATTAGCACGCCAGCAGGAAAGACTGTGTTTAAGAAGTCAGAGTTCAGACAGTTCCGAACTTTGAAGCGCTTTTACAAACCATCATTCAAAGCCTTTTTTTTTCTTTGGTAATGATTAATAAATTGTTTTCGAGGCACCTGTTGCCGGCACCTAATTTTCATTGAGCAGTTTCTGGAGAGCGTGGCCAAGTGTCAGTGTATAGTTCCTGCTTGATGTTGCGGATAATTTTTAGGATATTCTGAATGACATGTGCTAATTATTTAGTACAATAGCTAATTTTATGGCTCTGAAAGACTGTAACGGAGGGCTGTAATTACTTATAATAGGAATGTCTCGTTTTTTGTTAAAAACCAAAGTGTGGGAGGCAGAAAAGAAAATAAAGGGATAATTTTACACTTTCCTTGGAAGAATGAAATAGTTAATATTTTCAGGACTTGGCTACTAGTAGCACCGAAAGACAAACCATATGTCCTGGACACCCAAGGAAAACATTGTAGCTTAGCAAAAATTTACCGCAGTTTCAAAAATATGTGTTTAGATTTCGTTTCCGAAAACAGATGAAAATCTCTGAAGAAAAAAAAAAGTGTGTCTTGTGCCGCAGCCTCCAGCAAGGCACACTGGGGAGCCAGGAGGCAGGTCTCTAAATGCTGCCCAGCTAGGGAGGGACCCTGACTGAGACTCTGGAAGTCACCATAATGCAGCCCTGCTCCAACATCATCTTCCACTGTGGCGATGCAGACGCCAGAAGAGCTCACCTTTGCAGGATTCCATTGCGTTTTCAGGACAGACAGACAGATACAAAGAAAAACAATGACCAAGACAAAAAAAAAAAAAAAAAAAAAAACTTTGGCCTTGACACTAAGTATTTGAAACGTCTATACTTTCCCACTCATGACTTCCACTTTGGTGAACTCACGACCCACAGACCGTCAGCAATTGAACCTCCAAGTCCTGGATGCGACCGGGATCATTTACCTCCAGCCTTTTCTAACTGTGATAAATGGGGAGCTGTCCAAACACAGAGAGATGGCATATTAAACAACGCCACCGCTCACCCTTGGCCGTCTCTGTAGCGTTGAAATTGAACTCTACCGGCTGAGCACTAAAAAGGATCCACTCGAGACTTAGGAAGACTAAATTTAAAAACCCAGAGACACGCTTATAAAACTTATATGTGGATACAGAGAAACAAAAACAACAACAATCAAGCTAGCCCTACTCTGTCATGAATCTTTTTGGTCTGGGCGGTAGGTAAGCGGATAAAAAGATGCTCTATAGTGGAATCCAGTGTGGAACTCCACCAGCTCAAAATGGTTATGTAAGCTGTGTGGAAGTCTGCTGAAATGTATAGCCTTTGAGTCTGGTTAATTTTGATGTGTGATGTTTTTATTTGCACATTTGTATGCTAAAGTTTTCCAAGGAATTCTAATAAAAACATATAGAAGCAATATATGAACAGGTCAGTATTTACACTGAGTAGTGAGCTTTGAATGACAGTCACTTTTCCAATATTCTGTACTGACTGTTTCTCGTCTCCACTAAAGAAAAAATCCATATTTAGAAAAAAAAATAGCACTGAATGGTTAAGGGCAAAAGGAACAACCAGACTCGGAGATCTCCCCAGAACCCAATTGTTCAGAGGTGTGGTGGTGTTTGTGCCTCCCCTCCGAGCACACCCTGGCAGAGCCTCTATAATCCCAGCTCTGGTCTCCATCTTTGGAGGCCCCTCCGCTGTGCCCCTCGAACCTTGACCTCTCCCCAAGGAAGGTAAAGACAGCCTGCCAAACCTTGACCCCCTCCCCGGGAAAGGTTAAGACGGTTCCCAAGGGCTATTTAAACTGTTCCTCCAAAAATAAAGCTGTGGTTTTCCCTCTTCCTCTCCGATGGTCGCATTGGTGGCTTCCCATTCCCTTTGGGGCCACCCGGGAGTGCAGGTGTCTAATTAAACCTGGATATCTTCTAATTTGGTCTGATTTGGCTTGATTGGGATTATTTTGCGTAGTCAGAGTGGCTTGGTTAGGAAATATTCCTAACAGCCTCCTTTCTGTCATTTCTGTCCCCCGAACGCCTCCTCACCTTCTGGTTCCCATGACGCCGTTCTCTGAGTTTTCAACCTTGCACCTTCTCTGGTGCTGTCCCCTTTCCCTGTAGAAGTATCCTGCTGGAGAGCCCTGTGAGGAAGGAGGACACCCCGATGAATGTGACAGACCAGGATGGGGGGGATCATCTCCTGAGCACCAGTAAAGGTCAGGTGTTAGCTCAGGTCCTCTCCAGTAGCACAAGGGAAGTCAAAGCCCTTTTATCTATTTTTTTTAATTTTTCAAAATTATGCGTGTGTGTGTATGCTTGTGTGCATGCGTGTGTGCGCACGCGTGTGTGCATGTATGAATGTAGCTGTTGAAGATCAGTTTCCTGGAGTTGGTACTCTCCTTCTACCAGGTAGGTTCCAGGCTTTTGAACTCTGGCTGTCAAGCTGAGCCACCTCATATAGCTCCATGAGCAGAAATTTTAAGAAGACGATCCAGAAACCAAGATTACTCATCTTGCTAAACAGTAAACATGGTGAGGGATACACAGGCTGTAAGCCCACGATGACGGCTCAGTTGCCTAGAGTGTTCAAGGGCCTAGGTTCAATCCACAGCACTTCAAAAAATAAACAAGGAGTGGAGGCGCTCTCAATGGGATTCAGACCAACTCATACCAAAACCCAGGGAGGGGAGGCAAACATAGTGAATACAGGTTCTCCCTGTGTCCCCCAAGGGACTTGCTGAAGGGCATTCTGCAAGTGGTCCTCACACTGAACAAGAATGAAGTCTCCAGGAAGGACCACAGAGGAAATGAGCGGAGTGTCCGGATGGGGACAGAGGCCGAGGCTACCTGTCACCCCTTGCTGGGGTTCCTTAAGTGGGTCACCAGTTTCTTCAGATCCCTGTCTCATGACATGGAAAGAGGGACTTACCTGCCCTGTTTGCCTTGTGGGGCACTCTGGTGGGCGCAGAGGATACACAGTGAGCTCAGAGCTCACGGTGCAGACGAGGAAAGGGATAGTGAATTCACAGGATGCACACAGTAGGGCTTGAGCAGTGATGTGCCCTCAGAATTAAAACATGGCAGGGGAGAGACAAAAGGAGTCTCAGGGTGGGGTGGGGGGCATCTCAAGCTAACAGAGAGGAGCCCTCCTCCGAGGAACTGAGGCAGCAGGTACACTGAGGGTCTTCCTAGGCAGGCCATGGCCAGAACAGACTGGAGGCCTCAGGAATATGTCTTGGCTTCCAGAAAGAAGCAGGAAGGTCCCCACTGTGGACAGAGTGAAAGACACGGGTGGGGGGTGCGGGGGGGAAGGGGGTGAGGCCATGACAGCAGAAAACGCTTGGAGGCCCAGAAGTTGAAGGTCAGGCCGATAGGCACGGCCAGAATTTAACTCCTTATCGCCAACAGCTGGGGCCCAGAACTGTGAGAAAACACACAGGTTTAACTCACCCACAAAAGAATGGTGTGGCCATCATATTTTGGCACAACAGAGAAAGTCAAATAGTTCTTTCAATATTAAAAACAGAAAGTGGGAGGCGCAGAAAGGGTTAGTGATCAGTCAATGGGTGTGATTCAGCAGTACCTAACCAAACAGACCTGGTCCTGATGGTGTAGCCGACAGTCCCAGCCCTTCAGAAGGGTGAATACTTCAAGGCCTGCCTGGGCTACTTAGTAAAACTGCCTCTGAGTTCAAGCAAACAAACCAACAAAAACCTCAAGAGATGCAGCTCAGCAACTGAGTGTTTGCCGAGCAAGGGCAAAGCTCCGAGCTCAGTCTACAGCACTGAACAATCAATCAATCAATATTTTAAGAAAAAACTTCCTAAGAGGCCCTTTTGGATCCCATCTCCCTCTATTTTCTCACTTCTATTCCCTGCTCCTCATCTTTCCCACATATCACCACGCATTTGCCAGCAAAAGTGAGTCTGGAAACTTCAGTTCCCTCTCTGTTTATTCCCCGTGATCTGAGGTTGCATAATGCTTTTTTTAAATTAAAACAGTAAAACCATGGAATGGACTGTTTCGTTATCGACTGGTGTTGATTGTTAATAGACCTTCATTGACTACATTATTTAAAAAGGAAGAAGAGAGAAGAAGAAGAAGAAGAAGAAGAAGAAGAAGAAGAAGAAGAAGAAGAAGAAGAAGAAGAAGAAGAAGGAAGAAAAGAAAAACAATTGAGAACAAATTTCTGCAAAACAGCTCCACAAATACTTTATTAGTATATTAATTATATGACTTGTGAACCCCAAAACAAATGTAACGATAATATGAAATATGTCGGGCTGGTTTGCCAAATGCAGAAGGCTATGATGTGTCCCCATCCTCTGTGCCAATGATATAAATAAGCTTGTTTTTTCCTTTTTTTTTAGCGAAGCAGGCCTCTAAACCAGCACATTCTCTTCCAAATGGCCTTAATATTTATTGTGATGCCAAAGGGATGTCAGCCTTATTTACAGATTATGAAGAAATAATTTAAGGCTTGAGTCAGCTTGTGGTTGGGCTGTAACAGGTTTCTCAATCACAGAAATATTTATTGCGGTTCAGTCGGCACACACCACCACCGTCTCCAATAATGAGCAAATCTGATGAAGTTCTAACTGTTTTAAGTCTTGTCAAAATATTTTCCGGCGGGGCTGGAGTCTTCCTGTGTACCGAGTCACACTATTGATTAAACGGTGCCGTGGTAACCTTACCTTTTGTATCCGAAATTTTAACGTAAATTGTTAGCTTTCTGGAAGAGCAAATAAACCATTATACTAAATACAGGCTGTCAGGTGAGCCGAGTGCTTCGCACAACCTTAAAAATTAGGCGTCTTATCTGTGCTCTCTCTGGAATCACTACTTTATTTAGCAACATGTTAAAATAGAACCTTTGTGATGGGCTTCGTGGGAAACAGAAATGGAGGCCACAGGAAGAGATTTAAAAGAAAAGAAAAGGAAACTCTCGTGATGCAGGTTACGCATGGCAGGGGGAGCCCTGTTGAAACGTTGAACCGGAGTCCCGGTTCAAGAAGGGGCAAGAGGTCCCCTTAAGTATGCCCAAGATAAGCAGGGCCTGATAGTGCGGGCTTTTCATCCACCTGTGGCAGGAGGATTGCAAGCTCGAGACCCACCTGGGCTCCAAAGTGGGTTCAAGGCTGATCCAAAGAATTTAGTGGGAGTCTATCTCAAAATTATGGAACAGCAGATATAGATAGATAGATAGATAGATAGATAGATAGATAGATAGATAGATAGATAGATGATAGATGGATGGATGGATGGATGAAGGGAGGGAGGGAGGGAAGGAGGGAGAGAGAGAGAGAGAGAGAGAGAGAGAGAGGGAGGGAGGGAGGGAGGGAGGGAGGGAGGGAGGGAGGGAGAAAGGAAGGAAGGAAGGAAGGGAGAGATAATAAATGATAAATGACTGGGCATGCAGCCATAATAAATTCTGATAATAAATATAAGATAATTAATGCAGCAGATAATAAATTCTGGGCATGAGTGAGGAACTAGTTAAATACCTAGTACATTAAAAAAAATTTTCAGAATCACTCACAAACAAACTCCAGCGGGTTAATTTCCAAGGTGTTCTAAGTGACCTGTCTAGCCCAGGACCAGCCCACAATCCCTGCCTGTAATGGGACATGGACACACAAGGTCATGAACCTGGCATCTCCTCTGCCCTTCGGCTTCATCAGAACTCTTTTACTGTGTGTCCGTTTCGCTTCTGTGAACCTCCAGAGTCCCATTCCTGAGCACACAGTTTGTATGAGGTTCAATTCTTCTTTAAGACGGTCCAACCTGTTCAATTTTAAAGATGTCTTAATTAGTCGAATCCTGATTGGGCGCCTTCCAAAGCTCCTGTTGGCAGCGTCCGATTTCAATTAACACTCCACTTCCACGCCACAAATGCCCTTGCTCTCAGTGGGGCTTTTTTTTTTCCCACTCCCATGAATGTGCTATTTTGAATGCCTCCTCACAAAGCCTCTGAAATCTTACCGCTTCCCCCAAATATTTGAAGGAACAGGCAGAGAGCAGAGTTCTGTCAATGTTTTTCATTTGCATTCTGGGGAAATGTAATTCATCATAGAGCCCCTACTCTCCGTGACTCTAAACTTCAAGCATATAAGGCATACACATTAACCTGGCTCTGCAAAATCAGAAGCCAGACTCTCTCTTCGACTGGTGCTGAAGTGGACCCTGAGGATACAGACACCAATGGACGCTGGTTTATCAGGCAGCTAGTGAGCTGGCATCAAGAGCTTTCGAACGCCACGCTGCATCACCGAGCTGCTGCCCACACTCGCCGTGTGAGCCTGGCATCATGAGTGGCTGCCCTGTAGGTGAGGATGCTTGGTGTTTAGGTCCTTTAACTGACTGCCCATGTGGCCCAGGGAGCAAAGCAAAGAAATCAGTCTGCAGGAAAATGGATAGAACTAGAAATTATTAGAGCCAGCCAAGGAATCCCGACTCAGAAGGACAAATGTCATATTCTCTGTCATATGTGAATCCTAGATTTTAATTTCTACAGATTTTAACTTTACTATGTGTGTGAATGAGGATATAAGTCAGGAAAACAGGAAGGGGCCATGAGTGGGGCAGAGGTGATCCTAAGCTAGTTAGGAGGAGGGAAGAGAGGTGACAGGATACATACAGAAGGGATGCAGAATGAGGGCTACTAGGAGGGAGGGGACCAGCACACTGGGGAGGAACCGGAGAGGAGACTGGGGGACACATCAACAAACACTGATTGTGTATGAAAGTGTGGTCACAGGACTCGCTACAACATTTGCTGGGCTTCTTCTTTTTATAATTTCAAAATTATCAAGGAAGGAAGTTAATTGCAGGTGGGACATGGTGGCTTTTTATCCGAGCACTAGGGAAGCAGAGGCAAGCATAACTCTGAGTTCGAAGCCAGCCTGGTCTACAGAGTGAATTCCACAACAACCTGGACTGTGGAGAGAGACCCTGTTTCAAAAGCCAAAAAGAAGAAGGAGGAGAAAAAGAAGAAGAAGAAGAAGAAGAAGAAGAAGAAGAAGAAGAAGAGGAGGAGGAGGAGGAGGAGGAGGAGGAGGAGGAGGAGGAGGAGGAGGAGG
>NW_026067968.1:1163102-1234866 GCF_014885135.2 Alexandromys fortis | reverse complement strand
ATAAGAGAAGAAGAGAAAAAAGAAAAGAAAGAAAGAAAGAAAGAAAGAAAGAAAGAAAGAAAGAAAGAAAGAAAGAAAGAAAGAGAAAAGAAGGAAGGAAGTTATATCGCATCTCTACACCTATACACCAATGAAGACTGGGCTATAAGCTCAATTTTCATGTCTACACTATTGGAGGGACTACTAAGACTCACTTCCACAGAGCCACGGTTAGCCTCACTGATGAGTCTGGGTGGCCTGAGCTGTGCAAGCCTCTCCCGAGCTTACTCCCTTGTCACCACCCTCTGCTCAGCTCATAGGATTCAATGGGATGTCCTTGCTGACTTGGGGACCAGAGGGGCTCTTTTCCTTTCTCCGTTTTTATTCTTTCAGAACTGGGGATTATAGCCGGGGCCTCACACATGACAGGCAGATGTTCCACCACTGACCCAACATCCTTGGTCCTTTCATAAGTTCCTCTTATTTTGAGACAAAAAAGATTCCTAAGTTGTCCAAGCTGACCTTGAACTTACTCTGTGCAGCCTGCACCTTTGTGCAGCTGTTGGCTGTGGATGGCTGTAGCCAGTCTCAGCACTATGGACAAGTTGGGCTAGATCACCCCTCTTTACCAACTACGTGGCAGTAACATCTTTTTCAGGTGTGAGAGACATCCCCCAGCACTGTTGCAGGTCCTTACAGTGGCAGAGCAAACACCATCATGTGTTCCCCCAAAGCTTTCATTTCTGATAAGGTGAGCACATATCACCTCTGGCATTTAAGCACTTGACATCTGGCTAGTACTATGCATTGACATACGATGTGGATATTTGGGGTATTACACAAACTTTTATTAAAGTTAATTTTGTATGACCTATGTAGCTAGCTTGCATGATAATTCTAAGGTGATTCCAGACAGTGCCTTGAGCCTGGATCCGAGCCAGAAAGCTCTAAAGTTTGAGCACTCGCTGCCACAACCAGGCAGTGGGCCTCTCCATCCTCCCGCACTCTGGGTACCGCTCCCCTCTTGTTCCTGCTTTCTATTGCTTATCCCCAGCCCAAACACAGCATTCTACAGCCTTGTCCACCTCAGCGTCCACACCACTGTTTACAGGGAAAAACTGGAGACAACAGAAGTGTCAGTAATGGTGAGTTAATAAACTACTGGAAGTCGGTCTCCGTGACTGAAGCTGCCACGGCCATGGGAGAATGTTTCAAAGCGTTTGAGATACGGAGGGTGTTCATAGGGGTAACATAAGCAAGGACACGGTACAAAAGCAAGTCTTTGTTTCATAACAAAACTGTATCTAGTTACACACGGACAGATGCCAGTAAAGGGGAGTAGATGCAGGGGCTGGGATAGCCCAGTCAGTCAAGTGCTTACTGCGTGAACACCCGAGTTCTACCCCCAAGCACCTGTGTTAAAAAAAAGCTTGGCATCTTGGCACACATCTGTAGTCCCAGAGCTAGGGAGGCAAAGACAGCCCACTTCCCCTGGCGAGTCTGGGGCCAAGGAGAAGCTTCATCTCAAAGCGATAAAGTGTACAGGGTCTGGGGAAATGACTCGGTGGGGAAGGTACTTGCTCTGCAGGAGTTTGAATCCCCTGTGCCACAATAAGAATTTTTGTGTGAATACATGGGCCTATAACCCCAGAACTCTGGGCTCAGAAAGAAGTGGATCTTGGGAGCTTTCTGGAGGGCCAGTCTGGCCAAAATGACAAGTTTTCAATTTAGTGAGTGGCATTGTCACATGAGAATAAAGCAGAGAGTGACAAAAGATACGCAATGTCTTCCTCTGGGCTCCATGTATATGTGTAAGTACCTGATCCATGCACATACACAAATGCATACACATGCATGCAATGCACAGTCATACACACATATATGCACACATCTGTATGCATGACACATACATACATGCACAAATCTGCCTATACCATACATCCATGCACACACCTGCATATACCACACACACACACACACACAGGCACACACAGGCACACAGGCACAAGGGCATGTGGGCAGAATAAATATATTCAGTCTGTTGATGTCTGATGTACAACAAGATGAATTTGAGTTTAACGTTGCAGTTTCGCTACGTTAGGAAGCTTTCTGAAAGGAAAACATTGTTGCTATGGCCAGGAGGAAGGAGTGTGTGGCATCCACCCATTTGCC
Organism: Alexandromys fortis; assembly: GCF_014885135.2. NCBI lineage: Eukaryota > Metazoa > Chordata > Mammalia > Rodentia > Cricetidae > Alexandromys > Alexandromys fortis. Next base: position 1,232,715 of record NW_026067968.1, on the reverse strand, counting down.
CAATGGAAAGACTGCCCAGCTCTTGAGGTACCATGAAAGCAGAGGCTGTGAAGCCACTTTGTAAAAACAGGGCTCACCACTGTCACCCAGATATTTCCATGATCTACAACTATGTTTGTCACCTTGAGGACATGTGTGGCAAGGGCTAATGGCATTTTGTTGTCACACCGGGAAAGGTGTATGTGGCACCCACACCGAAGTACCCAGAGCCTAGACCACCTGTAATACTCAAGTTAAAATGGCAGGGTCCATAACGAACACCTCTTCAAAGGGCCACATGCCAGTGGCCAGGCAGAACACTGGAAGTCCCTTGCATGGTGCCAGTTCTGACCCAGTCCCCTACAAGCCCCAGGCTGCATCTCCCTGACATTAGCCATCCACTGAGATAGAAATTTTCATTAATCGTATTTCATTATTAACTCTCATGAGCGAAGACAACTTTTCTGGAAGTCACATGGTCCCCACAGGCGCGATAGGAAGGGGAAGTAGGCAGAATTCACCTTCTCACACTCAGAGGCGACGTCTGGCCCTGGCACGAGGCAGGGAGGGCAGTGCCATCTGCCGAGCGTGGCCCTGCTGGACCTGTTTTGTCGGGCGTCTACAGCTTTGAACACGGTTTGTCTGGCGCCCTTCACAAGCACTGCATTAACTCGAGTTCATTTGAAATTCATCATTTCCGAAGAGATACAACACACTGGAGGTTTGGGTTCCGGGATTTTAAATGTCAGGCATTCGCCATGCGCCGTGGAGACACAGCATCTGGAAGGAGCTGCTTTTTGGAATTTATCTGCAAACAGGAACAGCTCCCTCGGAACACGTACGACCAGGACCTTGGTGGGCTGCCCTCTTCAAAAAATAGAACCGCTTGAGTTAAAAGCGGAGCATCTGCTTTTGTACCGTGCCGACTTGGGATATATGTATCTCTCCAGAATTCATATACTGAAACCAAGCCCACCCCACCCCCCAACCCCGTGTCAAGGATAGCATTAAGAAGTGTGGTCTCTAGAAACTGATAAGGTCATGAGGGCTCAGCTCTCCCCAATAAAATGGTGCCCTAATACAGAAGGCCTGGGAGAATCTGGGAGTGCTTGCCTGGGCCCCCAAGGGAGGATGGGTAGAGACTAAGCCCCCAGCAGACATGGAGCCTGCTGCCATCTTGAATTTAGATCTCCATCTCCACAACAATCTCTACAGTTCACAAGGGTCACTAAGTCATTGCGTTACTGCAGCCCCAATCGGCTAAGCCTCTCGAAACTGGGGATGGGCTGGAGAGATGGTTCAGCTGCTAAAGTGCTTGCTGGGAAAGCAGGACCTGAGTCCAACCCCCAACACCCATGTAAAAATAAAATAAAACGATGTGGTAGAATTCTTCGGTAACTCCAGAGTTGAGGAGGTGGGAACGGAAGGATCCCTGGAGCTCCCTGACCAGCCAGTCTAGCAATCAGTGAAGCCTAGAAACCAGTGAGAAAGCCTGTCTCAAAAGAATACAGAACAACCAACATGCATTGTTCTTGGTTTAAAAAAAATGCTTAGTCTTTTCTTGATGTATTTGATTAACCTGTATAAGAAGATTAAATTCCAACATGCTTTGTGGCGGGGGGTGCCAATAAGAAGCTGGAACTAGCCGGGCCAGGCAGTGTTTAATAGAATACAGTTTCCATGTAATTATTTCGGGCATAAGCTAGCCATGCGGGTGGCTGGGTGCCGGGGACGCAGCCCCTCCGCTCCTAATTCAACAGGGGGGACCAAAAGGACACTTCCTGATCAGCAACAACCAACATGCATCCCGGACCTCTGTCCACATGCGCACACAGGTGCACACACACAAATACACATGCCCACATGTCTGCATGTGCACACAAATACCAAAAGCAAAGAGCAATGAAAACCCAAGAGTCTGGCCACCATGGAAAGAAATTCTCCTTCCGCACTCACAGAAAGCTAAATCCAGATCCTACCGTGGCAGCCTCTTTTCTGATCCTCAGAGGCACATGTCCTACTCACAGTCCTTGTTCTCTGTGTTCATTCCAGAATGTTCCTCTGCTGAAACATTCACTAGGTTCCCAGCCAAAATAAGATAAAAACAAAGGTGCAGTGGCATTGATAAACAGCAGCCAGTGCTGTTTTCGTCGCCTCGTTCCCGTCTCCATAATGTCTGCTCTTACTGTAGACCTTCCCCTCATTTCGTCCCTCCCTGGCCCTCTGCCATGCCAGATCTCAGCACTCTCCTTTCCTTCCCCTGGCCTCACATTCTTTTTGTCTGTGCACCGCTCGACCCTGTGTTTTAACAAACACTTGTTGTGTCTTCCCCTTTGTAGAATCGACATAGTGGGACCTGCTCTCCTCAGCCGGTAGATCCTACCTCCAGAGAACAGCCGCATGTAATTCACTGGGAACATCAGCGTCTCTAAACACACTGTGATCCTCCAGACCAGAGGAGAAGACAGGGTCAAAGGCCATCCCCACACTTATGGGCCAATGAAACTGCCCAGAATGTAAGGACCCACAAAGGCTATTCAATGTTTTGATCTTGTTTTTGGTGCAGGAGAATTGTCTGTATTTTGTCAATCATGTTTTAGATAAGCACTGATTAGCCGGTAGCCAGTCAGAAAGTATAGGTGGGAAAACCAGACAGGAAGTAGAGGCGGGGCAATGAGAGCAGGACTATTCTGGGAAGAAGGAAGCTCTTTCCCCAGTCCTGCCCAGGTCACGGAAGAAGCAGGATGTGACCTGCCCAGCTAAAAAAGGTACTGATCCATATGGCTAGCATAGATAAAAACAATGGGTTAATATAAGCTACAAGAGCTAATACAAAGCCTGAGCAAATGGGCTAATCAGTTTATAATTAATGCAGACTCTCTGTGTGATTTTCTTTGGGGACTTACTGGCTGTGGGAACTGGACAGGACATAAACCCCAACAAACCGGCCCTCATGTTACATGTTTTTGGTCTTTATAGACAACCATTTCTACCCAAGAGGGCCCAGACATCGTGTGGGAACTCTTTGACTCTGTAGAAGGCTGTGGGAGTTTGAGGAAGGCAAACAAGTGTGATGCTAGGGCCCAGTGTAGACCAAAGAGTTCTGAGTTCTGTCTACAAAGAAACACTAGGAAGTACCCAGTCCCCAGTCTGGACCCCCTCCTCGTCTCCCCACTAAGGCTGATCAACTCGTGAGTGTCCAGCTCCAAATATCTGCATCACTGCTCTTCCCCAGGGAACACTGTCCAGCGTGGAAGCAAAATCCTAGGCGGACAAGGCCTTGAGACTTTGTCGTACATGTACTTCCATGATTGACAGGCCTGTCCCTGGCATATTAGCATGGAGAAGGCCATCTAGACAGATGAAAAGATTCCTTCAGCAGAACAGAAAGCTGAGACCATTTCCTTGGAGGAAAAGCAAGAAGCAGAAGAATGGCCCAGCACCCACATCGTGGCTCACAACCATCCATAACTCCAGTTCCACAGGATCTGGTATCCTCTTCTGGACCTCCAAACATGATACACATGCAGACAAAGCCCTTTCACATAAAATAAAATAATATAGCATTAAAAAAAATGAAGAAAAACATAACTGTTCTCAGAAACTCCACCTTTGGGGGACTGTGCATGGATCCAGGCTACCTAGCAGCCAAGGGGATTAAGGAGAGGGATTGTGTGACTAATCTTCACTAATCCAGTGATCCTACCAAGGAGCACCACAGAGCAAAGGTTACCTGGAAAACGCGGCGAGATGAACTGAACTGGGCTCTCCTCTCAGGACGGTCACAGGACGCGGTAAACAAAGACAGCAACCACAGACTCCCAGAATACGATGATGTCTGTAAAGCTACCTACTCCGTATATCATTCTCCTGTCAGAGTCAAGGGTACGAGAAGCCATGGATGCCCCTCAGAGGCATTTCCGGAGCTTATTCCGCACACCGTTATGAATGGCAATAACCAGGGGTGATAGAAAGAGGGAGTGCAGGATGGCCAGTGGGTGGCGCTGGAAAAGTGGGTGCTTATAGATAATAAGAGTGGCCTCTACATTTCAAACATCTAGAAGAAAAGTTTTTAACCTCGCATTCGAGAAAAAGACTGCTTAACTCACCTAAATATCATACAAAGCACGCGTGTGTCAAAACACCTCTTGTTAACCCACTGATCTGAGTGATATTTATGTTTCTCTGAATCAGTTAAAAGGAAATTAAGTGGATTTCCCCTCAATGGGAAAAAAAATCTTGGATTGGATCCATTTTATTTTTCATCCACTGTTATCTGGAATCCAGGAACAAGTGGACCCTTTCTCCAAAGAATGCCCTTGCCCTCTGAGTGACAGTCCCCTGCACAGTGACTTCTGTACCTGCCCGATCCCATACAATATACCTTACACCGATATTTAACTCGTTGCAGCACTGCACATCATAAAAGCTGCAGGTTCATGGGCACCAATGTGTTCAGGGTTGTGCAGGCTGGTTTTATGTCAATTCGACACGGGCTGGAGTCATCAGGGAAGAGGAGACCTCAACTGAGAGAATGTTCCCACTAGATTAGCCTGTGGGCAAGACTGTGGTGCTTTTATTTCATTAATGGTTGATGTGGAAGGGCCCGGATCACTATGTGCAGTGTCTCCCCAGGCAGATGGTCCTGAATGCTATAAGAAAGCAGGCTGAGTAAGCCATGGCCTCTGCATCAGCTCCTGCCTCCAGGTTCCTGCCCTGCTTGAGTTCCTGCTCTGACTTCCCTCGGTGACCAAACCTTCCCCCCACCAAGTTGCTTTTGGTCATGGTGTTTTATCGCAGCAATAGAAATCTACCCAGGACCAGGGTAAAATATTGCTTTTCCCATTTGAGAGGAGCTATTGGTCTTCTGGGTCCACTATAGAAGCTAGCACTGATCAGCTAGTCAACTGTCACCTCTGATGAGGTGACAGCTGAGCAATGAGTGCTGGAAGGTGAGATGGGTAAAGTGAGAGTATAAGAGATTAAAGTGACCACAGAGGGACAAAGCACCTGCAGTGCTGCCAGAAAGAATAAAGAGGACATTCTGTAGAGACACACCCCTAGCTCTGTAAGAGCACTCCCCCCTCCCACTTGCAGCCAGCCGGCAACGTCCCCAGAGGATAAAATACCACTTTGTACAGTGTAATTAAAAGACAGGAAAGAAAAAGAAAAGACCCCTCAAAAATCAAAAACCCAGACAGCACAAATAATGACAAGGAGCGTCTTTCAGACGACAGCAGCAAGCAGAAAGTTGTGCTCCCAACAAAGGCGGCGCACAATGGTGAGCACTGCCGTGAATAGGGACCACGTCTGTCTGACTTTGTGTAGCGCGCCACAGACTGCCAAGTACCTGTGGGCGCTTAATACATGCCTTTGAAGAAAGTTGAATGCTGTCATTATTATATCTGCCATAATGGTTTTTAGTGAATGAACCTTCCTTATCAATCTTATAAACACAATTTCAATAGTATTAATTCAGCCACCTCAATACCGAGTACTTTTCTCAATTTTAGGTCCTCAAACCTTGTCAAAAAATAATGCCTTTGATTTTTTTTTTTTACTGTCACATGCCAGAATCAAAGGGGATTTAGCATATACATCATCTTCTCAAAAGGTTGAGGCATAACAGGGTTCAGAAAGAATCTAAAAGAATTGTTTTCCAGTTTCCGGTCTGTGGCAACATTTTCATTTTGCGCACCATGTTGAAGCCATCTTTCAAAAACGCAATCTGAGATTAACAATATAATGATTTTTAAAAACAAAGGGCAGTTGTTTCTAGAAGCAGATGCTCTAAAGAATAAATCCTTGGGTATGGCTGGTGAACTAATTTTTTCCACTCTACTGGAGTGGTCGCCACTTAGGGCAACGTGAGCAGAGAAGCCAGAAACACTCCCGTACAGGAGTCGCTGTGTAGACACAAAACAGTGTCTGCCTGCCGTATAAGTTCTGATGGTCATCTCTAACCCATGACTTCCCTGAGTTTCAAGGTGTGCTGGCTAGTTTCATGTTAACTTAACACAAGCTAGGGTCATTTGAAAGGAGGGAATCTTGAATGAGAAAATGCCTTCATAAATTTGGGCTATGGGCAAGCCTGTAGAGCAGTCTCTTCACTAGTGATTGGCGGGAAAGGCTCGGTCCATGTGGGTCCTACGATCCCTGGCCTGGTAGTCCCGAGTTTTATAAGAAAGCAGGCTGAGCCAGGCATGGGGAACAGGCCATTAAGCAGCAGCCCTCCATGGCCTCTGCATCAGTTCCTACCTCCAGGTTCCTGCCCTGTTTGAGTTCCTGGCCTGACTTCCTTTGAGGATGACCAGAGATACAGAAGTGTAAGTCCCCAAGCTGCTTTGGTCATAGTGTTTCATCCCAGCAATAGTGGCCCTAGGACAAAGGTCAAGCTTAGGATTCATGTCTGTCCAGTCTTCTCGGGAACCACACCTGCTATTTCCAGCACTGCTTTGACAGTGAGAACCCCAGCCTCCCTCTCTGCCTCTCGCCCTCCTTCCTTCCAACAAAGAGGCCACTAGTTGTAAACAGACAGCAGGTGGAATTCAGTGGCATGAATGGGAATAGAGGACCCTGAAGCAAAATGCAAACCCTCAAAAGGGAGACCGTGGCCGGAAACCAGGAACAAAGGTGAAGTCCACTCCAAGACATTCATCAAAGCAGGTGAGCAACGAGGTATAAAGAATAGGATGGGAGGGGTTAGGGAAGAAGGGGGGGGGTCAGAGGAGGGCCAAGGAGAGGTGTCAGTGAGGAGCAGGGGATGGGGTTGGGGAGCGGCCAGAGAGGGATCAGGGAGGGGCCAGGAGAGGGGTCAGGGGCGGGGTCAGGGGGAGGGGTCAGGGGCGGGGCCAGGGGGAGGTACCTCGCTTTTGCAGCACACTCAAAGGATGTGAGAAACAGGTGCCAGATTTGAGGGGCAGCATCCCACGCAGAGGCTGAGCAATGTACTGTATGCCCAGGCTAAAAGAATAAGTGGCCTAGTGAGGCTCCCATGAGAAATGGGCCCATGGTAAAGGTCGGATTATGAAGTGTTTGTACACCACACTCAAGTCTAGGTTCGGCCTGATACAAGCGAATGTGCTTTACTTAGTGTACACCCGTGTATTGTGTGGCTCGCAGTAAGAGTCCACTGCTCAAGTCACTGGGAAAACACTGCATATGTGAAACTACCCAGGGGCACAAACGAGGTAGATTCAGCTTTTATGGGGCCCAAAGCTTAAAATATCTTAAACTATCTCTTTGAAAAACTGTATTTTGAAATGCTATAAACAAATGGATAGGCTTCTGTAGGCACACCCCTGCAGCTTTAAACCCTGAGCATGGTGATTCTGTTCTGGCATGAACAAGAAACATCAAGAGGATAACGGCGGATGGATCGGAAGGGGGCTGAGGTTCCCTTACCTGCAACAGAGTTCTCTGTGCTGAACAGCCTTACCATGGGCCTTACACATCTGTTCAACACCCCAATTAGGTAGCGAGTGTGTGGAGGGCTTTGCTTCTCTGAATCCAATGTAGAGCACAGCATAGTGCCTTGTCTGAACTAAATGGTGAGCTAATACTGGATGGCTGATTCATCATGACCTCTGACCCTTGTTATCTCTAGTCCCAAACTCTGTCTGAGATTGTTTCCAAAACCCTAACTGAATATCTGTGATGTGCCAAGCCTTGGGAACAGGGTCACTGTGGGCCCAGGGGAGGGAAATACATTCTTGAGGAGCAGAGGCAGTAGGATCACAAACTGGAGGCCAGCCCGGGTGACAGAGAGAGTACAGAGAGACAGGGAGAGAGAGACAGAGTGAGGGCGGGGGGAGGGAAGAGGGCGACTGTATGGTGTGCCCTCCCAGCTCTTACACAGCTCTGAGGTCTGAAGAGAGGCAGCCAGGCTGTACACCTGTTGAGAACTGCTCAGCAGCTGCTAGGAACACAAGTTTCTAATCCAAAGGACCCAGAAAGAAGGCCAGCCACGTTCCCACCTTGGTTATACAAACGAGGTCACTGCTGTTGAGTGAAGTGGGTCAAAATCCGAGCCACACAACACAGGCAGTGTGACTGCGGAAGCCACTATAGCAGGGACCAACAAAATATAGCCGTGGCAGAGGTCACTAAGAGTGAGGCCAGGAGAGCAAACACAAGGGGAACGGCCACCTCCTGAGTGGTCAGGGGAAAGGGGACAAAAGGAAGGCCTGAGAGAAGCCTTGAAGAATTGGCGGGCACTCATGCAGCAGGTGAAGAGGGGGAAAGAGCATCCCAGAAAAAGGAAATGGTAAGTGTAAGAGAAAAGTCTGAAAGTCAAGCCTTTTACTTCGGCGTGCGACGCGGCCATCCAGACACAGCTCCGTGAAGAGCTGCCTGGCTGTGACACCTTCTCTGGAGCAGATGCTCCAAGCCGTCCTGAATGGCGCCCACTGTCACAGCAGTGATAAGACAGAGAGCAAGCAGGCTGGCAGTTTCCTTTGAGAGTAATTCTCCAGGAGTCCATGGGAGGCTAACAAAGGAGAAATTAGACACAATGCTGTGTCGTGACCTTTGACCCAAGTGTCAACTTAGAATTTCAAATAAAATTAGAAGATTTTTCTAATAATTATAGAGGATGGGAAATAAGGTCCAGGGCAAGCACGCGTGGCAAAGAGTGACTAATTGTATTTTGCAAAAAGGCATTGGGTGCTGACCCTTCCCGGGATAATACTGCAGAGAAGCCAGGAAGAGGCAAGGTTACCAGGAGTTAACGTTAAATAGTGATCCATCCGCCACCTACCCCCACCCGCTCCTCCATATTCATAGGCAACAACCACCATCCATATTCATTGCCAGCCAAAGAGTTTTAAAGTAGCAAGCACGAGCTTGGACGGCTTCAGTTCTAATCAGAGCGCTTCCCTTGATGGCCGCCATAGGCTTTCCTGCCAAACTCTAAAGTAAACTAATAAGGGAAAGGAGAGAAGGGATAAACAAAACCAGCCTCCCTTAAGATAGTCAAGAGCACCTGCCCCAGGGGTCATCATCTGGGGGCTACTCAGCTACATACAAGAATGTCAGTGTAGTGCTGGACCGGACCAGGGTCCCAGCTAGCCCGTCAGAAACAAGCCCCATCTCAATTGTCTGCCTCTGCTTCCTCTAGAAAATCACCCAACAGCCTCTCCCTTAAATGAGTTAATTCAGCAAGTCACAGGTTCCTCCCTGTGCTCTGAAAGACAGCTTCTGAGTTCAAGGCTATGAGTGCAGCCAGCTCCGCCAGCTCCGGGTTAGGAACCCAGGAGAGACTGCTGTTCCCTGGAGAGCTGGGTCCCAGGCCACATGCTCTTCTGGGCTGGGGAAGGGGCCGCCTGAGGTGTATGAGTTGTTAGCCAAGCTGAATGGAAGATCCTTCGTGATCTTTCCACAGTGGGTCCTGAAAAAACTCAACTAAGGCCCCTAGTCTCTGGGCTCAACAGCTAGGGCAGGACACACACACACACACACACACACACACACACACAGTGGGGGGAGGGGGCTGGCGCGGGAAAAAGTGAGACAGAAACAGAAAGGGAGAAAAGGAGGAAGAAAGAAAGACTCCCTGCTAAGTCACTGTCCTCGCTCCTTGTGGTGTTTGCCTTGCCCTCCCCACCCACACCCTGCCGTGAAGGCACCAGAGACTCAGGTCGATTTTCTCCGAAATGAAACCCACCCCAGTCACATATACAGGAAATCAAGGAGAGCGCAGGCAGAAGCTGGGCAGATCTTGATCTGAAAACCCAAGGGCTGCAGTTTCCGCCCCTAGGCAGTGCGACCCCAACCGCGATCAATTGGGAAGATTAGGGGCACACTAGACAAAAGGGCAGAAAGAAAACGCAAGCTAAGAAACAAAATCCAAAACCCGGGAATCAGCCCTGCAAGCCCCGCAGGCTTGTGGCCTGGAGTTCCCTCGTCCCCAGCCACTCTGAGTCTGCGGAAGGGGTCTGCTATAGGCAGAATCAAATCTGGTCAATTTGGGACACTCCTGGGATAAATCAGAGTTGGGAACATGCATGTTCTCCTCGGATTTCAGGAATTGTCCAAGGTGGCCCCAGGGGGTGGGCTAAGAAACTACTCCCACACCACCACCCAGGGACCAATTCTCTTTGAAAGTCAGAGGTCTAATGGTCAGGTCAGTCCGCACAGTCTCCCCAATGATTCCCGGAGGACAGGCGCTTAGATGCCAGCACCGTTCTTTTCAGCCATGGGGAAGGTGAGCCATCACAGAGTCGCAAAGACTGACCGAGGGTCTGGCCCCCTTGGGCAATTAAAATCCTTCTGTTATTTTGTTGTAAAATTCTTCACAACCACCAGGTGAGATTTTAAAAATAAAAAATAAATACTAGTAATAGTAACATTTTTAAAAACACGCAAAGTGGAGTCTTTGAAGGGAATCCCAATTCTCCATTTCACTCTTGGGACCTGCCCTGCAGGGAGACTTAGAAACTGTTGGACCCGGCCCTGTAGTTTTTGCCGCCTGAGCCCTCCTCTACTGCTGCCATTCTAGGTTTGGTTTTTGTTTGTTGTTTGTTTTGTTTGTCTTGAGGTTTTATTGTTTTGCTTTTGATGGCAAGGCAGGAGTTTGTCCAGCGACAGGTGGCTGTTTGGTGTACTGCAGATGGCCACCCTCCTTCCCCTGGGCAGCAACTGAGAGCTCTGTCAGTTTTCCCTGTTATTCCCAGGACCCTGCTGTTCTGGAGTATTTTGTTAGAATGAGTGTGAACCAGATTCCTGAAGTCAAATTTTAAAAAAAAATGTGGTTTACAAATAACTTCATAAAACTGTAAAGGAAATAATTTTTAATCAATTTTATTCTGGTTAAACAGGTGACCCAAACATAACTTTCGTATACAACTAAGGATGTGCAATGAAATTGTACAGATGACTGCGTAATTTAAAGATTTATAAATAAATATTTCCCGCTGATGCTGACATGCTGCCCCACAGTAGATCTGGTGAGGGACAGAGGATTCTCACCTTGGTAGTGACGGGAGGGTGTATGGCATGGCCAGGAGTCTACACTGAGACTTTGGCCAATATGTAGCCAGGAATAGACTGTCTATCATGACCCTCCACATCCCTTCAACCATTCTGGGACAGACTGGACAGGCCAGCACTCGGCCTCTTTGTGATACATTAAATAATGATCCAACCAGGTCTTGACCAGATTCCCTGATACTAATGGCTGTCTTTTGTGGCATTGGAGGCACAAATGCCCAAAGTCTCATTTTCAACCCCATCCTGCAAACGAGAAAATAAAGATCAAGAAAGAGTGGGCAAACACACAGCATGCTGGCTGGGCACCAGCAGGCCTAGGATTCTGTGTATCCCCTGCAGGTTTGCGGACTGCCCTTGACTCCTGCCATTATCTGCCTCAGACTGACGGTCCCTAATACTGGGGTTCTGTTCTCAGAGCAGAAGTCACTTCCACCCAGCCCTGTGGGATTTAACATTTGCTTTGCTGCACCTTTGACTAAATGCCATTTTTAAGAAATTCCCATGCTCCCTGTCCCTCAGTTGTGCCCCAGCAGGGCTTTGGGGAAAGCGCCGTAAACTTGGCAGTTGGAAGGCGGGTGTTTTACAGGCAGATGTGCAGGTCCCCGGGGAAAGTTCAGGACGGTTATTGTTTGAAGCTGTGCAAGATCGCAGCATCTTGCATGGAAGGCTCTTCACTCTTGCAGCCAAACTGAAGCGCCTCAGAAACTTGGCCTGACTTTATCATGTTGCTGGAGATTAAGCTTCAGAAACTTTCCATGATGTTTACAGGCACCATGGAGCTGCAGCGTAAACTAGCACTGGAGGCAATGAAGATGGAGGTTTCCATACGTGGAAGAAAAGCTACAAAAAGCCAACCAAACAAACAAGAAGAAAAGGGGAAAAAATATGAGAGAGACGATCGCTTTCCGTAACAGGTTCACTGTGACATTTATCATCCTGCTAATTCATTCCTTCTCAGGAAAAGGGATGTGGAAAAAATAAACTTTTGCTTCGAGTGAGCAAAAAGCCAACAGCAACATGCTCTAATTTTCTACCTTTATCTCAGAGGCTTGAATCATTGTCACAGACTAAGAAGCAAAGAAAGGAAGACCAAGCGAGTGTGGGGTGAGAGAAAGGCATTTCTTTGCCACTGGGAAAAAAACAAAAACTAAAATCACTAGCTCCCTCCCACAGTTCAGCGCAGCCACAGCAAACAGACCAGCTTAGCATGAGTGTGGAAGCACATCCCAGGCAGCCTTGCTTCTGTATTAGCTTTTCTATTGTTTTAAGCCACCTGTGCTAAATTCACACTGCCAAAAATAGCCCCACACAAACGGAAACAATGTTTTTCAGACCTCAAGCCCCAAAGACACTGTTACAATATAGTCTTAGAACATTGCCACTTGATTTTCAAAACGTAACCCAAGCTCTTTCTTCTGTAACTTTTACATTCAGGGGTAAAAGGGTTTGAATACTCACCCCAAAAATGTCTTGTGAGACTGAGCCTACAGGAGCATTTATGTTCAGGGAAAGGGGGACCATGAGTTTAAGTCAGATAAACTGATTTTAAAAATTAATTCCTGTCAAGTAGATCATTTGTGGCAGGCAACATCTTAAGAATTGAAAAGAGTCATCTTCAATCTGACTTCTTGAAATATCTGATAATTTGTTTTAAAATTGAGGATTTGGCATCTGCCTCTCAGAATGCATGCAAAAACAATGATCTCGGTATGATTCACATCGGCGGTCCACACCTTGCTCTAAGAATTGCAGCAAGGAGAAATCAGAAAAGGTAAAAGAAAAAAAAAAGAAAGACAAAGGGGTTTCAGTGGAAGTGTCTCTTCGGCATAGTTGGGTTCAATCTGCATAAAGGCAGCTCCTGTCTCAGAACGCATGCACTGACATGCAGCTCTGAGCATGGTAGCTGTGTGCCCATCTTCCCATCAGCCGGGCTGATTCGTGCAGGTTTTACGTCTGGAATTTTGAAGTCTTTCTAAGAACATTAAGATGTGGATGGCAGACACCTGGAAAAGCCGTCACATCAGTGTGTGCAGTTAGACATTCTCTAGTTATTCTCTCTCTCCTCCACACCAAAACACCTGAGAGGATGGAGATGCAGGGGGCGAGGGGAATGGAATGGGGATGCAGGTGACAAAGGCGGGAGCTGCCTAGACGCTGAGCTTCGAGAGGAGCAGAAAGCAGAAAGGCAGGACTTGCTCAAGCTCGCCTCCTTCCGTCTTCCAGTCTTTCTTCCTTGGTTCCCTTGTTCTCTTCTTCCCTTTCACTTTATTTTTGGTTTTTTCACACATGTGTGTGTGTGGTGTGTGCGCAAGTGTGTATGTGGGGCTACATGTGTGTGAGTACACATACGCAGCTGCATGCGGAGACCAGAGGTGGACTTTGAGTTTCTTCCTTGATAGCTTTCTACTTTGCTGGCTGAGACAGGGTCTCTCCTAAAACCTGAGCTCACCCATCTCTCTAGTCTACCTACCCAGCTTGCCTCAGGGAGTCTGTGTCTGCCTCTTGGGTGGCCGCCATTATAGGCAGATCATCTGGGGGTGTGACAGTGGGTGGTTGGATCCAAACTGATTCTTTCTCTTTCATTCCGAGCACTTTATCCACTGAGCCATTGGCAGCCCTTCATTCCACCCCCCTCCCCCAGATTTCTTTTCTTTAAACATTCAAGAGACTTGCAGCTTGGGATTTGGCCTTGGCCTGGCCTGACTTTCTTTGAGATCCCACTGTCCCATATTCTTGGGCTTCTTCCGGGATATCCTTGAGAGTCTACATCCCCTGAAAGGCGTGGTCTCTGTCTTACCTGAGGATGCTCCCTGGAATCTCTTCAGTCTCAAACTCTGAGAGGATGGATGGGCTCATGCTACCCTCTCCCAACCCTCACGGCACCTCCCGTTGCCTGTCCTGGCTCCTTCTGTAAGAGCTGAGGTTAAAAAAGACAAAAAGGAAAGAGAGGGCAGGCTCACTCTCAGTAGCGAATGCTGTACGCCTGATTGCAATCTTACCATGTTTCCATGGAGAGACACCTCATCAGTCAAACATACAGTGAAAAAACAAACAGCCGAGTACGTAGATGAATCACTTTGAAATTTGCGGGGAGGAGGACTTTACTGTGGCTTTTGCTTCATGTGTCCACTCACCATCTGTGCAAAGTGTAAATCTGTCCTTTCTGTGTTGACTTCTCCCAAGTCTATATTGATAAGAACAGTGATGTCACCGGTGAGCAAGGACGTTAACTGAGTTATGTTCCCTAAGTGCTGGGCCAGCTCCTGGCCAGACAGCAGCACAAACATCTCAAAGGATTTCTCTCAGGGACAGATTGCTGCCCTCGCCAAAAATATCAATTTCAGGTAAAAAGGGAGCTTGCAACATAGAACTCAGTTTTTCCACTGAAACGTATTTCTACCAGCAAAGGAGTGTGCCGTTCCTCTTTCCTGGTAGCTCTGATGAACCCAGGAAAAGTTTGAAACCAACACCCTTAAAAGAATTTTGCTTTTTAAGGAATTACAAAGGTCTGGGGGAGGATATGGATCCTAGATTCCATCCCTAGTACCTCAGACAAGAGGAAAGCTGCAGTCACACACTGACTATCGGTTACCCTTCAGAATAGACACTATCACCTCTTTAAAATACTCGTGAGGCTGCTACTCAGGAATGCGGAGATGTGGCTTCACTGCTACTCAACAAGAGTTCTCTATTAAAGTTTGTTTTTACAACATGGACACAAATCTCTTTTCTCGGGGCAATAAAACAAACGTCTCGTTAATGATAGTGCTGAATGCTGTGTGCAATCCCAGGGTTTCCTCTTTAAACAGTGGGCCTTCTCTTGTCGAACGTTTACCCAGCAAGTTGATCACAATCTGACATGCACACAATTTAGCAAGATTGATTTCATTATACAATTTTTAAAGGAAAAAAAATTCTTGAATCGTCATTGTCAAATACTGATTGTTCCGTGGAGGAGTTTTGATGTTAGGAGTTTGATGAGAGTAGCCTTATCACTTTAACTCAACAAGCTTGAAAAAAATTTCAAGGCAAAATAAAATGCTTGGCCCTACAAAGAGACGGTGCCAGGGAAGGGCTGATGGGAGCCCAGAGGGAAAGAACGGAAGAGAACGCAAGTCCTTTTCTCTAGCAGCACCAGGTAATTTGATTGATTGTCCTCTGTGCATAAAGGGTGATGGAGGGGCGGTGTCGGGTGAGAAAATGAATATTTGTTGAGTGTCTGCTACAAGCCTTCAGGGTGAAACGTTTCCTTATTTCTTAGCCATTGGGCAAGCTAGTAGCCATGTCTTCAGCATGTTCTAGAAAGAAATATTAGCACAGAGAGGTCAAGCTACTTATTTAAGGTCACTCAGCATTTGGAAACTGGGTTGCTCACATACACTAATCATTATCTCTTCTCTTCACCTCAAATGGTTTCTTTCCTCAGATCACCTCTTTTTTTTTCTCTAGTTATGGTAATAGTTCATGTACGATAAATAGTTCATGTATGATCATTACTAAAAATGAAAAAAAATGTTGTCAAGAGACCAAAGTTTGTCTTAACCCAAATGTCCATGAGAACCATTTCTTGTTCCAGCTGAGTTTGCACAGGATACTCTCAGCAGCCTGAGCCTGTGGGGCCAGAGAGAGTGAGTTCTCTCCCGAGTCTAGGAGGACCCTAGCTGTCCATTGTCTGTGTTTCTTACTGAGCTGCACATGTTAACTTTAAAAGCTCCAGAATAAAGGGGCAGGAGAGCCCAAGCCCACCTGCACCCTAACTCAGATGGCTCCGAAGGGCACAGGTGGCATGGTCTGGGTCTCCAGCCTGCTCCTGCCTTGCCGCACTGTTCCCGCTGCTCCCCCCAGCACCACCTACGTCCAAGCGCTTCCCTGACAATCCCCTCCCTTTTCTTCCCCAAACACAATGGAAAGTTAATTGAATGTTTTATGCCTTCGAAATATCAAAGAAATGAAAAGGAGGCAGGTTTCAACCATATTTCAATAATACGTGCATTAATTTTTACCTTTTACTGACATTTGTGCTAATTTCCTTAAATGCTCTCTCAGGGTCTTTTTTTGATCTGTCTGGCTTTGTTGGGCTGATGATGAAGGCTTACTTCAAATGCGAGAAGATTAGCTCTCTTTCCCTTCATAGAACAATTGCGGATTGTAAGATGTCTCCATCATGAAAGAGAGCCGGGGACAGACGGCGAGAGTCACGCGAGTTTATTATAAAAGTGGCAGCAATAATTCTAATTACTTTAAAAGATATCAAAATTGCCCCCCAATTGCCTAGTGGCATTCAGAAACTGTTGTGGGTTTTTTTTTAAAAAAAAAAAAAAAAAAATGGAGGAATGCATTTAGTGTGACTTGGGTCATTGTTTTAATAAAGTCCTGTGATAAACTCTAGCCATAAACCCACATTTCCTAACACACACTTTCTCTCTCTCTTTCTCTCTCTCTCTCTCTCTCTCTCTCTCTCTCTCTCTCTCACACACACACACACACACACACACACACACACATACTGGCTGGCTTATGAAATCCTAGGGAATGCAGACCGGCTTCCCTAAACAACATTCAAAGTGAGCTAGAAATGATAACTCTAGGACTATTTGTGGCTCCCTATTTAAAGCCCAGGAAAAACAAAGAATAAAGTCCTTTAATTTTGTCAAACGGGTGCAATGTTTAAATTCGGCAATGACTACGGTTCAAAAGACCAGATGTTCTCTTGTATTTATATAATTTTTTTTTGCACAATAGTTTACCAGTGGCAAAAAAAAAAATGAAAGCACATTGTTGATTTTGGCATTTCTTTGCTTCACACACCACACACACACACACACACACACACACAAATCCTGGAGATTGTATTATATTAAATTAATTCTAATTTTATTAAAGCCAGGGAGAGAGACAGAAATAAATGGAGAGACAGTCATATTAATCTTATACTAAATTAAGTCCAAGAATAAAAGGCAACATTGATCTGAGAATGAAAAGCCTCTGTTCTAATGCATTCGGGTTAACGGGGGAGAAGCCGGGGCGGTTTGACCCATTGTCCGTCTATTTTAAGATGAACATTTGTTAAATTCTAATGAAAAACGCTGCACTTAAACTCTGGCAAAGAGACAATTCTACCTCCCGCTAGCCCTGACATGACTCAAAAAAAAAAAAAAAAGTCTACAGTTTAAAAAGTAAAAAATGAAAAAAAAAAGCCTTGAGGAATTCGAGGAATAAACATTTTTTAAGTCTTCTAGGGGGAGTCACGTGGTGGTGGAATTAGATGCTCCAAAAAAAAATTTGCTCAAATCTGAAACACACTGATTTTTAATTATCTGCATACAACCAGGTGAGACGTGGTGTGGTTCCAATGATGAAGGACTTCTCTGAAGTAAATTTATTAGTTACAAAAAAAGGCCTTTTCAGTGAAAGCCTCTCACCTAGCAGGACAGAGTGTTCTGCCACACGGCACGGCTGAGCAAAGCTTCAAATTCTCACTTGTCTATCTTTCTAGTTCTCTCCTCGCATGCAGGGAATGTGGAGGAAGTTACCGGGAGGCGGGGAGTAATACAAACATCATGAAATGAGGGTAAAAAGCCTGCCTCCCCTAATATTACCCAGATTCAGTAACTAAAGGGTTCTCTTCCTCATAGATGAGACAGAACGACAGAGAAAAAGAAAAGAAAGGAAGAGAGGGAGGGAGGGAGGAAGAAAAACGGAAGAAACAAAGGAAAAAGGAAGGAAGGGGCATTCACTTTTGTTTGAGGGCTCGAAGCAGCTATTTAAGTGAGAGAACTGAGAGAGGCAGGCTCACAACCCCTGGGGACAGAGCATCTCTCCCGTGGAGCAGGCACAGGAGCTGGTGCGTGTGACCTTCAGACTGGCATGCTGACTGCCCGACCCCCTATGTCAATCTGTGGAGAACCACTCTGCACAGCCTCATTTTCATCAGCCATTTGGGTTCCTGGGTGCCGGTCCCATGTCCCTGGATGCCCTGCAGGGGCAAATGACGTGCCAACACACAAGTGTGGATCTCAGAAACACCACCCAGAAAGGTCAGGCTTGTGCTGTCTTTGTTGACAGCTGAGTCGTGTCTTATGTTCTGGGAACCTAAGAGACTTGGTATATAATCACCCGTTAAATAAACATGTGCATTGCAGAGAAACAGGTGACATACCCACCATCCTATCTGGGAAAAGAACTCTCTAGAAGCCTACTGTGCATGAAAAGACAGCAGCACTTGCCGGGGTAGGTGACAGGAAGTTCCTTTCAAAAGCTCTTTCAGAATCTCAGAACAACTGAGAACAGACTGACCTTCCCCCAGGCGTCTGGAGTGTCACCTTCCTGTCCCCAAAAAACGTATGACCCTGAAAGTTCTAGGGTGACTGGGGACACCTTCCGGGCTCGCCACGCCCAGAATGAATAGCTTCTCCAGTGACACGCCTGCTCGCAGGAGCACACAGTTCCCTTAGCAGTTTGTGTCTTGTGGGAAAGAAGGCGAGGCAGGCAAATGAGTCCTTGCCAAAACTGCAAGTGTGACACTCTGCAAGCAAGACACTGTCAGGAGCAGTTGCCAATTTATTTTAAGTGCCCCCCGAGTTTTTAATTTATCTGGAAAAAATAAATAGATAAATCCAAGGCTCTCCTTGCCAACCCAGCCCAGCGCTGTGTCTGCAGTGGCTAAGGAGGTTGGCGGGTGACAGCGACTGCCTCGGGAGAGAGGTGTCAGAATGTACAGCCAGGGAGGCAGGGTGGGTGAGCGCCCATCCGGGTTGCATTAGCGGTGGATATACATCGTGTCTATACAGAGCTGACCTTTCATTTCCCTAAACTGGCTCGAGACGCACATACGAAAAGAAAGGGGGGGGGGGGAACCTTCCTTCTTTCTTCAGATAGTCTGCAATTCCAAACAGTACCGCAGGCTTCTCCAAGCCTAGATTCCACAGTAAGCTTGGAATGCGATCAGTCTAGTTTAGAAACTCATTATATCCGGAGTGGGGAGCCCAGCGAATATTACCGTTTCATAAATATGCAGATTTTGTTTATTTAAACATTTTTTATGACACTTTGTGTTTTCCTAAATTGGGTCATCATTTTAATATAATTGGAATCTGATATGTGTCCTGTTTTCTTCGAAAGCCATCTGGTTCATTTTTTTGACTTTCAGAAACCAAATTATTTGTGGCAATACCAGGCCTTGTGGCGGCCCCTTATGAACCAAAACATAGCTTGGGAGCAGTGGGTCCAGAAAGTCCGAAGCTGCAGCCCAGTACAGCCAGGAATGCCACTCAGCACATTTGCATATGAAACCGTCATATCACAGCATCAGAAGGTGGAGCACTCCCGGGAGTCGAGGACACCACTGTACCCCACTCTGTTGTCCAGCTGACGGCTCACACCCTTGTTCACTGCACACAGAGCTGCGGTGGAAAAGAACCTCCTTACGACATCCACCAGGAAGGAATTTAAAAATAGGGGGCTGGAGAGATGACCCAACTGGTGTCAAGAGAGAGCATTCCCTGCTCCGGCAGAGAACACATTTATGGTTCCTAGCACCTCCCATGACAGCTCCTCATCACTCCACTCTGCTGGCTCCAGGCTGGCACATGGTCAAAGTGGGTCAAAGCCCCTCTCACTATCTGTAGATGAGGTTCTTTCACAGCATACAGAGGGGAATTCCATATCACAAGCCAAACCAAATGGCTCACCTTTCTTTTGCATCCGCTCCAGGGGCCACATATAAACCCAGGGACTCCATTGTGGATGCTGTGTATGTGTATATAAATGTATGTGCACGCACGTGTACAAGCACACACATTTGCATGTGCACGCATACCCGCCATGCTGCACATGTGGAGGTCTGAGGAATCTGTTCTCTCTTCCTGCATGGTCCTGAGTTCAAAGTCCAGTCCTTGGGCTTGCATGGCAAGCGCCCTCCCCCTCCCCTCTCCTCTCCCCCTCCTCCCCCCCCCCCACCTTCCACCTCACTTGTTCTCAGCTGTGGCTTCTAGGCCAAAACTCCCATCTACACAGAAAGCAGATAAAAATATCTTGGGAATTACTTTCTCTGTGTCCCAGTGGACATCTCAGAATCGTGTGACTTTGCGTTCCATTGTATTTTATAAAACTTTTATTTCTCAAAATAAAAGTCTGTGCCTTTATCATTGTCACATATCACACATGCTCAGAATACAGTTGGGGAATTTCAGGAAGATGTGGAGTTCCATTTGGAATCTGCCCCTGTGCCACTTTCTCAGTCACCACATTCAAACACACACCTACATGCAAATACCAGTGTCTGTGTATTCACATGCATGTACATGCACAGGAATGCTCATCAGAGGCCTTTCTTTGTCCCGTCTTTGTCTCCCTCAGTGACACGCAGGGGAGGGTCCCACGATTCCGTATCTACAGGGTAGCAAAGCATTTGCCCTGTTTCTCAACCCTGCACTAGTTGCTTTGTTATTACTGTGACAGAATGCATCCTGGGAGGATGTGGTGGCTCAGTTCACAGTGGCTGGAGCATATGGTAACTGGGATCCACCAGGAAGCCGGAAGTATGAACAAAGCCAGTGTGACCAAAACTAGGGGGGATTACAACCTTCAAACACACACCCATACTGTTCTACTTCCATCACCATCCAGGACCCTCTGCCTTCAAAATAGCAACCCAAGCAGGAGACGGGGCGCTCTAAATACGATCCTCTAAGAGCTCTTCAGACCCTACAACCAGCTGTGACTCCCCAGGCTCTCCCAAGGACCACCTGAAGCCTTGGACTTTTAGGCTGCTCACTCCTAACAGCTGGTGCCGAATAGAAGGCCTAAGAACTGGGGAGAGTGCACTTTAATATGCTCGACAGATATGAATGAGGACCCGAGTTTGATCCCCAGAACTCACATGAAAACATCGAGTGTGGTGATATACACCTGTCCCCCTGGTGCTGCAGAGGCAGGGGTGGAGGAACCTGGGGACTGGCTGGCAGCTAGTCTAGCTGAATTGGTGAGCTCTGATTTCAATGAGAGACCTGCCTCAAGATCTAAGGTGGGGAGCAATTGGAAAGGACACCCAACTTCAACCTCTGTGCTATATATGCACGTGTACACACATCACCCATACGTGAACACACACAATAATGAACAATAAATAAATAAATAAATAAATAAATAAATAAATAAATGGCCAGTTTTGTCTGGGACTGTTCACCAGGCTTCAGCAGCTGCTGTGTCCCTTAGGAGGGAAGGGAGGGCATATGGGACCCTTGGACAGTGGCCAAGTGTCATCTGCTGTTAGCTACGGTCAGTCAGATTCATAGGCGCATCCTAGTCAGTAACACATCCAACCTCCCCACCCTTTGATGCCAGCACCCCGAGTCCACTCTACACACAGGAAGCCTGGATTTCTGGTGCCCCGACATCTCAGGCTAAAATGTACCCATTAGGAGTTGGGCTCTGCAGTCCGTGGGACTTCGGATTTCAACTTACAGAATTTCCAGCTCTTTGCCTGGTCATGCTGCGGAAGTTCATTACTGGCAGTGGGGGGATAAAACTTTGTAAAAGGTGTCATCCAGTCTGGGAGGCTTGTGTTTGCCCTCCTCTCTCTCCTGCTGCCAGAACGCTGACATGATGATTAGGGATATACCTGTGCCCTTGGAACCATGAGGCAACCTGGGAAGTGGAAGCGATGGGCTAAGGATTGCAGAGCGGACAGCTGGAAACATTCCGAGTAACTAAAACAATCTACACCCCCCTGGCTCTCTGTATTCACAAGGCACAAAAGAAGAACAGAGTCTAGATGCTCTAAACCGCTGTTATTCCAGTTACCGACAGCTAACACGGCTCCTCCTGATATACCACCTTCTGGGTTTGTTGAGATAATTTCTGGGGGAAAAAGTGCATTTTTGCACATTTGTTTACACACCCCATAAGCTGTTATGGCTGTTATTAGGTACTCATATACACATACAGTCTTTATCTAAAGAGTGCCTAGGGGAATTATGTCCCACTTACTAACATTTCCCTTTTGGTAATAAATCAAGATCCAGAGAGAAGGGCCTCACTCTAGGATTCACAGTGGAGAGCTGTGCTGGGGTAGGCCTTGGCACCAACTATCCTGGGGGCACCCACTTCCGGATCCTGCCCTTTGACCTTCATTTCTTCCTAACCAAAAAGAAAAAAAGAGGGGTGTGTGGAGAACTTGACAGTGGTGTGTGGGTTATTGCACTACAGTGCCCTGGACTCTAAGGAGCTAAGGAGATGTGTCCTGTTGTGGTCACCAAAGCAAAAGCCTATTTCTGTAACAGACTTAGATCTAAGGGGGAGATAGACATGGGTGGACTTACACCACTGACATTTAGGGATTTTTTTAATTTAGACTTTTTAATGGATTGGTAGTAGTAGTAGTAGCAGCGTGTGCATGTGTGTGTAGTGTGGTGTGTGTGTTCACGCACACACGTGTGAGCATATGACAGAAAGCAAATGCCTACATCAGTCACTCGAATGTCGTCAATATCAATGTGTTATTAGTTCCCTTTCGTATTTACAAGTCTTTCTTGGACAGGGCAGCGCCACCTACGATACAACAGCAACCACTGTGTCCTGCCATTGCCAACGATGGGAGGTGAAAATAACTAGAAACTAAAGAGCCTACCTAGGCACTGCCTTCACGGGGGATGCCGTCTCCCGATGCAGGTTTCCAGCATAAGACACCCCCCCTTCCATATTCATCAAGGAAGTGCATACAGCAGGCATGATTTACATACTACAGATGTAATAAACGCCTCATGGAGCCACAGAGATGCCTGCATGTGAAGCCATGTAAAAGCCCAAGACACAGCACACCCATTTCCTAGTCATGGTTTTCTTACCCTGGTGCCTCCCCCCGAGAATGATCTCCAGCCACCGCTGGGGAAGACATAACAGGGACCCCCCTCTCCCTCACATTCTCTCGGGCATAACTGTGAAGCATCAATATCTCATCACCTTTATTGGGGTGACTTCAAACTTCTATTGACTACTAAGAGAGTGACCCTAAAAGATCAGAGAAGGAACCAGAATTATGGGCGGACTGTAGATCTGAGGCTGCTTAGTAAGGTCAGTAGGCGTGCGAGCCTTGAACTCAGAACTGCTTGACTTCAGGCTCCGCCCCATGGTATCTTCTCACTTGTCACCACGGCCTCTGGTGCATTCATCAGTCAGGTGAGCCTAATTGCCTAGACAGGCCAGTCCATATTTTCTCCAGATGAAGTCATTTTTTGTTATAGAGTAGAAAATGTATCCCATTAGAAATGGTTGCTCTTAGGAGCTGGGAAGATGGCTCAGTAGGTGATAGCCCTTCGTGCCCAAGCATGAAGCTCTGGGTCCAAATCCCAGGGGGAGACCCTGTCTCAGGGGCATAAGGTAGAGAGAGACAGAGGAGAGTCCCAGACATCCCCCTGCCCTTGGTGTATGTACATAGGCAGGGACACAGGGGCACGCCCCCCTCAACACATACACAGAAATAGAAAGAGTCCCTCAAACCCCAAAGGGAAAGTAAAAGCCATTGTCCTCTATTGTCTTCCACACTTCCCGCAAAGGTCCGCACTGCAGCAGCATCTCTGGGTATCTTTTGGGGTACCTGAGCTTATCTGTTAGACATTCCAGAGAAAGGAACCCTGGAGAGGGTTCAGGATGGAAAGGGTTAAACATTTTATTATTCTTGCCGCATTTGTAGTAAATTGTGTAATAGTTTTCACGTCTTAATTACTTAAATTTTATATTGAGCCATAGTGATATTATCTCTCTTTTGTCTCCACACAGTTGTATTTTATAATGGCTTTTATTAGAACCTACATGAATGGAATTTCAAATGAACACCTCATTTCTGTTACTCATGCGGTATAGAAGAGAGAGCATGTCTCTGATATTTGGCATGAAAAGTGCCTCCCTTTGTGTTTGATGACATGAGCAAGTTATATTAGGTGGGGGACATGTTTGGAGCAGAATGGAAACTCGGGGGCACTTTGGGCCTCTTTTTAAAACCTGCTTTTAGTAACTTCACCAGTAAAGAAGGGCAAAGGATGCTCCATGGATGAACTCCCCCACAAGGATCATCTGATTGTAGGGAAACACAAACGATATATATATTTTTTTCACCTGAGATTGTCTTGTACAAAAATTGGACGTGGTCTTCATGGTAGAGAGCTGTCGAAAATAAGTGTTAATTTACAATATTGCATTTCATCTGATATTGTAGCAACTACATTTTTTTTTAATCCAAAAGTTCATCTTCTATGCAGCAAAAGGCACAGATTCTGCCCCTGCTCTGGTTCCTCTGGAAAGCCGAGAACTCCACAAACCAACAAGAAACTCATGTTCAAAGAGATGTCTTGAGAGACTCAGAGCAGAGCTGGAAGTGGCTGGTTGTTGTTTGGGTGGTTTTTTTTTTTTTTTTTTTTTTTTTTTTTTTTTTTTTTTTTTTTTTTTTTTTTTTTTTTTTTTTTTTTTGCCCAGCATAGTAAAATCTATAAATCAAAAAGTCACTTGCATATAAAACCTCAAATTCAGAAGGGAAAAAAAAATCTCAACAAAAGACGCGGTGGGTACTTGAGAGTGAAGGCGACGGAAATAAATGTGAAAAAATATTAGAAATGCATATTTAATACTGTTGTGTTTATTGTTTCATTTATAAAAGTCAACTAGCTAGAAACTGTGAATGAATAAACTCTCCTGCGACGGAAGTTAGAGAGAGTGGAAAGAGGGAAGGTGCGCGTTAACTCTTCGCGTTCTGAAGGCACTTCATCTAGACAGCAACCATGCCTTCATACAGCAGTGCTCTCCTGGCTCCCAAACCAGGGAAGGCTATGGTCATGGCTTCTCCGTGGTCTCTGTGTATCCCAGCTCTACCAACACCACACCACCAGAACACCAAGTCTTTCTAACAGCCCAGAACTTTTCCTTTGCGATGCCCCTGGACCTCCTGGGAATGGCTGCTGTTTCCCCATGTTGACTTTGAATCTCTTGCCAGCACAGCTCTAGACCCAGGCAACTCTGTCCCTCCACAGGAGAGAGTCCCTCTTGTTTACATTCCCAGAACCCAGCCCCTTTGTTCTCTCTACTGAGTCTTTAAAGCCAGTGCTGGCAGCAGGAGGTAGACTCTGACAGATGTAAATTCCCCTGGTTTAGTGTCTTGGGACCCAGATTTCATAGACTCACACCAAAATCAATAGTCTCACCCTTTAAGAAAGGACAAGCTGTCTGTTCTTAAGAAATTTGAAATTCTACTAATTGAGTTATGGAACAAGTAATCTGCTGTGATGTGGGACTTTAGTCATAGGAGAAACTCAAGGGACTGAACTGGTGGGTAGAGGGGGGTGAGGGTAAGAGATACACACAGTTCCAAGATAGCTACACCCTTTCCCTAGAGTCTCCTCATTCTAAAGGGAGGAGGCTCTGTTGATACAGTATTTCCCTTGTGAGCAAGAGGACCCGGCACTTGATCTCCAGAACCCAGGAGAAAGAGTAAGTCTGAGGCAGGGACTTGTGATCCCAGTCCCGGATGAAAAGGTGGGTCTGGGGTACGCGCTGTAATCCCATCTTTGGGGGTGGAGACAGGAAGACCCCTGAACCTCACTGGCCAACCAGTCTAGCCCACTTTTAGTCCAGGTGACTAAAAGGCTGGGTCTCAAGGACCCAGGGTTGTCCTCTGGTTTCCACATGCACAAAAGAGAGCAAGAGAGTGTGTAGTGGCAGGGGGGCGGGGCAGAGGGAATCCGCAAACATCAGCCTGTCTTCTTTACAAGAATCTTCCCATGATTTTCCAATTATCAGCTGAAATCCATGTCCAGATGTTAGCCCCTTTTCATCTTTGACTCCCTTTACCCGGATCATCCCTCTCTACAGTCCTTGGCTGCCCGGGGATGGCGGAAGCACAGATCGTGGTCGGCACTGCTCAGCTCCCCAGTTCTGCAGAAGCCTGGAGACTTGGAGGAACACGTCTGTGCTCACATTCCATCCCTTCTGATGGCACCCCTACCAGACCTCCGCCCCTCAGGCCGGTTCCCTTTCTCCTTTTTATTAACCTGTCCACACTTCCTCTTGACACGAAGGGCTGCCTGAGGAACTCATCCCCCACGTTTGCTTGGGCGTCGCCACTCGGAAAGCACATCCAGAGACACAAGGGCCCAATGGGTTGATTTGTGAGGCCTGGCTGCTTCTGCTTCCCTGTCAGTGTGAGCAGGCACGGCCCGCTGGAGAGATGAAGCCTCCGCTCCCCCACACTTCGTTTGTGAACTTTAGCACCAGATGTAAACCATTCACAAACCCCGCTGTGGGGAGGCACGCATCTATTGTCCTCCTCATAGACACACTCCATGCGCTTTGCCTAGTGCTTTCTGTGGGTGCATAGCTGTGGCGGCTCCCTGAAACACACGTCCAGCAGTGGCGGAGTGGGGGGAGGAGCCCCACTTCTGGTAGTTCTGGAAGCTCCCACCATCTGCTTATTTATTCTCACATTTCTTCTGGGGAAGGATAAAGATGGCCCAGTCCATTGTCAGGATTCAATACTTTCACATCCAAGGAGGTTAAGGGCTGAGGGCTATTGGCTCAGTGTTGCCCTCTTTGGTTCTTTTTGGGGATATCTGATATGTTTAGTGCGATGGATCTCTCAAAGAAAACCACAGAGAATATCTGCTCCCAGTTGGGCCACAACTGTGGGTGCTCCTCAGGCACACCCTGTGGCTCTCGTGAGGATGTGGAGCTCCAATGGAAAGGGAAGGTGTTGTGTCTCCGCCCGGGACATCCGTAGCCCTGCTGTGCTGGCTCCAGGACAGCACGGAGGTCAGGGAGTCCACTCAGCAAATCTCTCTGCTGCCTGCATCTCCTGCAAATGGCACATGGCTTTTCTGTACTGTTGGAAACTGCCTGTTGGAAGGCAGTCGCTTGAGGGCCTTTGCCATCTTCTTGTCCAGTCACCAGGACTTTTAGGTGCATGATTCGCATGGGTTCAAATAATCCACGGAGTGACAGAAAGTGAAAATGGTCAAAGTGACGCATTCCAACAGTGACTGAGCCCTACCCAGGTTCACATTCAAAATGGCTCCGTCAGTGAAGTGTTTGCCTTGCCAGCATGAAGACCTGACTTTGATCCCAAGAACTCAAACTTTAAAAAGAAAAAGTCAGGTGTTCTGTCTCCTGCTTTCAGTCCCAGCATGGGGGAGGGGAAGACAGGTAGATCGATCTGGAGACCTGGTCAGAGTTGTGAGCTAGTGAGAAACGGTCCTAGTTTCATAGCAGTGGCTGTGGGCAAATGCCCTGACAAGCATAACTTTAGAGGATAAAGGGTTTATGTGGCTTATTCTACAGTCTCTCACTGAAGGGAAATCAAGGCAGAAGAAACTTGAAGTTATTCATATCACATCCACAGTCAAGAGCCCAGAGAGAATGATCACAAGCATGCTGACTCGTGTTCAGTCCCCTGAGTGTGATCACATACATGCTGACTCGTGTTCAGCCCCCTGAGCGTGATCACATGCATGCTCACTTGTGTTCAGCCCCCTGAGTGTGATCACATACATGCTCACTCATGTTCAGTCCCCCAAGTGTGATCACATGCACGCTCACTCAATTCAGCCCCCTGAGTGTGATCACATACATGCTGACTCGTGTTCAGCCCCCTGAGTGTGATCACATGCATGCTCACACATGTTCAGCCCTCTGAGTGTGATCACATGCATGCTGACTCATGTCCATTCCCCTCCATATTCATGCAGTCCAGGAACCCCTGCCAAGGGAATGGAGTTGACCACAGTGGGCTGGTACTTCCTACATTAACTACTGGAATTAAGACAGTCCCCCATACGAATGCCCGCAGGCCGACCTGATCTAGACAGTCCCTCACTGAAGACCTTCTTCCCGAGCAATTCTAAATAGTGCTAAGTTGCTAACTAACAATAACTCACACAGAGATCCTTTCTCAAAAAGAGTGGACACCTTAGGAGCCACACCTTCACACACAGACACACACACAGACACACACACAGACACACACACACACACACAATGTCCAGTTTTCTAGCGTTTGAACCACATAACTACCTTCCCACTAATTCCTTCCCACAAACGCCATGCAAGACCCAATACGGGAGCGTGTCAGTGAGCAACCTTCCTGGGCAATACCCTAGTTCTGAAACGATGAGCAGAACTCAAGCGCGGAGCAGCCACTGACCTATGTGTTCTCCCAGAAGACGAGGCCGCCAGAGGGGGCTGTCAGGAGGACAGCATCTTCCGTTGCTGTCTGCCACAGATGTTCTCTTCACAGGTGTGAGATGCTGCAGTAAATCACCCCAGTCCTGAAAACGGCCATGTTCTAGATGTGGGAACTGCAGCAGCTGCCTGCTGTGTCTTCTTTAGAAGGTGGGAAAAAATCAAACAAACAAATTCAGATGCGGTAGGTCCTCTAGTCTCTCTCAGACAGGCAGGGAAGGCTGAGGAGAGATTCTTGGGCACCTCAGCTCTGCCTGGCATTCTCTCTTAAACTGACCAGGACAAATGACAAAGAAACAAAGGCTACGGATGCGATGTCATCGCTCTGCAGGTGAGCTGAAAGGAGAAGATTCCGTGCATCCGACATTTAATAGGTCACTGAAATTTTAATGCGAAATACATCTTTTATCTCTCCCAGAATTTATACTCTTTCTTTGCACATGCATATACATGCCCGTCTATTGATCAACTCGTTCATTCCTGATATCTTATTTAAAGGTTCATTGGCTTACAAGACATGAATGTTGAATAAACACAGCGGAAAGCATATTGCGTTTCCTTGCTGAAGTTCTCAGAGCCGTCTCTTCTAAGTGGAAATGTGCTGGTCTGAGTGTTTTGAGATCTGGGTTCAAGTGCGTGATGGTTAGCTTAATTGTCGACTCATCTAGAATCACCTGGGAGGAGTCTCAGTAAGGAATTGTCTACATTGGTTGGCATTATTTTAATTGAATCAGCATGAGAACACCCAGTCCACTATGGGTGGCTCCATTTCCTCGGCAGGGAGCTTAAATTGTGTAAAGAGTAAAGAAACTGAGCCAAGCACAAGCAAGCAAGCGAGCGTGCACACATTCACTTCTCTCTGTTCTTGACTGCGGATAGTACACAGCCAGCCGTTTGAGGTTCCCCTCCTGACTTCCCCACAAAGACGAACTGTAGCTTGGACTTGTGAGCAGATGTAAATGTTTCTTCTCCCGGTAGTTTTTTTGTCAGGGTGTCTTATCATAGCCACTGGAAACAGTCTGCTGCTCAGAGTCAGCCCACAAAAGGTGGACGAACTGGGAACGCTCAGTATGGAGTCCGTGCCCTTCTGTTTGTCTTCTGCTCTGCAATCTCAAAATTCCAATGCCTTTGCTCATCCCCTCATCTTTCATGGTCATCCTCTGCCCCCGTTTCTTCTCTCCACCCGGCCCTGTTTGTCATGTTGGTTGGTTGCGGGGATAACCTTTTTGGAGGGTTTGCTCCTGACAGGTTATGCTGCTGGGGGCTCCAGACACCCATCTCCTTGAGCTCCCCAGGGGAAAACAATGGTGGAGGTCTGACCACCATTAGACTAGAATTGTCCAGTATTACTGGACTGGTCAAGGGTATAGCTTGATGGAGCTAAGTCAGGCCCTGGACACCAGAATTCAGATTGTTTATCCTAGCCTGATACCACCCATTCAGTCTTTTCTTCCTGGTAATTATTTCTGTGTCTACTTCCACTTATTTTTACACACCCTTGAGTGCACGTGCGTGTGCACATGTACGCATGCACACACATGAAGAAAGGTAAGAAAATAGAGAAAGACATCACCGAGCCTGTCTTGCAGACTGACCGACATCTCATTCCCTTCTTTAACCTTCAGCCTTAGTACCATTGCGTTTAGAATGAGGTCGCCAAATCCCCTTAGACATAGTTTAACATTTAGAGAATAGAAGTATAGAGCTTGGTGGTAGGGTGCTTGCCTAGCACAGATGAGGCTCTGGGTCCCTCACTGCCCCCGCCCCCAGGACTTCTCTCTAAAGAGAGCAGAGACATCGCCTCCAAAACCCACTTTTTCCTTTAGCTCTTTATTCTGGGACAGTCCCCAGATGTGTTCTCCGCATCGCTGACTTGAGTTTATTTCACATCACTTTGCTCTTTCCTACCCACACCTGTAGGTCTATGGCGCCGCTCTGCAGCATGTCCTTCTGCTGCTTCCTGGCTTCCAGCTCTCCACTTCTGCCGTGCCGCTGTCTCCCTAGTCTGTTTTTGTTTTCCCAGAGGGTTTTTGTTCTGGTTCCTGAGACCCTTTCACCTCTTTGCTGTTACAAATATTACAGAAACAGAAAGTTATTGTGGATGCTCTAAGGCGGCAAAGAGAAACTTCTGTTGTGAATTCGTCCCCTGTATATGTTGTGTGCATGAGTGTGGCTGTGTGCAGGAACAGTCACATGTGTATACATGTACATGTGAGCATATCTGTGCATGTGTATATATGAAGACATGTTTCTGTATATGAATGAATTTTCACACGTACATGTGTGTGGATATGCCAGTATATGTGGATGTATATGTTCAATATACATTGATCTGTGAATATGTGAGTATATTCATGTATATCTTGTGTATGTGTATATATATATATGTGGTGTGTGGATATATGAACATATGTGTGTATGTGTGTGCACATGTGTGTTGCAGAATGGGAAGAAACAGAGACGCAAAATGACTTTCTAAAGAACAGGCCTCTGGAGAATCCTGTCTAGTAGAGTCAGGTTCTATGCTGGCAACCTTGTCCTTGTCACTGCCCACGCCCTGCGTGCCCACACCCTCGTCTTCCAGCCAGTCGGCTTGTTCTGCAGGAGGAAGAGCATATCAGGGAGGTGGCAGGCAGTTTCACAGGAAGCTTGGCAGCAGGCCGCAAAAACACGGTGCCAGGAGTTTAGATGTGAAGGTTTGGAAGCTAAAGATACAAAGTAGATCTGCCAGGGGTGGACGCACAGGGGCCATTCCCACGGCAAAGGAGCCTGTCAGAGGAAATGGGTCAGAGTACCTGTCACCCCAGAGGTGCTGGGTCAGGGGGAACACTGTACCGCTCTAGCCTTTACAGCGCTCTCTTTAAGGGGCTGGGATGGAAGGGTCAGTTCTCATCGGAAGCTCCTGTCTACTAGGTGAGATACCCAGGACCTCACTCCAGGATGCTCAAAGGTTACAAGGGAGACCTTCACCACGCCCTCCATCCAGGGATGACTCCAGGTGGTTTTGCCTGCTTAGCTGCTGCCTGCCACAGAGAACTCAGTGTGCCTCCTGGTGTTCCTTCTGAGTCACCAGTGAGAGTTGGGCACATCAGAAAGTTTGGTCTGCAATGAAATGTCCCTACAGCCTGGGCAGCCAGGTCCCTCTACAGTGGCATTTCAATCCCTTCCCCAGACTTCTCAGTTATGGAGAAATAATCCTTGCCTCCTGCAGGTGGGGCAGGGGGAATAGCACCTCATTCCAAGAGTGACTGACTGACTGTGACAAGTCACCAGGCCGGTCTCAAGGGCTTGGATTGTTCAGTTTGGAGGAATGTTAAGCATCAACTGGCAGCCACAACAATTTGACCAGTGTAGAATCATACATAAGGTGCCCAGCTGTATCCTATACTTTCCATAGTGGTACTTAAGTAATGATCTTATATTAATAATAGCCATGAGATAATGTTCAGCACTTCGCGCGGGCCAACCGTGTTTTGAGTACCTCTACAAGTGACAAGATGTTCACCTCTGAGAGTTAAAGATGACCTCATTTTCCACATGAAAAGTCAAAGATTCAGAAAAATTAGTTTGCTTTTTAATGTTCCCAAAACCAGTGATGGGAGTTGGGTTCAAATCATGGTGGTCCATCCCTGTGCCTGGTGTATCTGTTTACTCTTCTCATTCGTGTGGCAAAATTCCTGACGAAAGCAACTGAAGGAAGAAAGTGATCTTTGGGCTCACAGTTTCAGGGCACATAGTCCATCGTGGTGCAGCCATCACCGTGCAGAAGCATAAAGCAGCTGGTCCCATTGTATCCAGTCAGGAAGCAGAGAGAGAACGCGGATGCTCGGCTCTCGTTCTCCTTTTATTCAACACTCTAACCCTTGGGATGGCACTGTCTACAATTAGTGTGGATCTTCCTCCCTGGAAATGCCCTCACAAATGTACCCAGAGATGTCTCCCCAAAGACACTAGTTTCTGTCTAGTTGGCAATTGGGATTAGCCAACGGCCATAACATATGTTTCATGAAGCCCCAGCCCCGGCTCAAGCAGCAGGTAAGCAGAGCTATGTTAGTCCTTTATGAGCCAAGGCAGGAAGCCAGCAGCACTGGGGCTCAGAGGATGCTGAAGCCAGTTTGAGTGCTGGGACCAGACCATGAGAACCTACAACAGAAGCTGAAGGTCCTTAGTCCCCCTCAGCCTCAAAGGCATGGTGAGGACACACGGAGCCCCTCTCCACGCAGTTTGAAGCCTCGCCTATTACTGCTATTCAGAGCCTTTATGTGTCTGAAAATATTCCTCTTCATTATTCATATTGTGCCACAAGAATGATATATTTGAAGAAATTATCATGAATAAAGTGGCCAATTTAGCAGGGAGATTTACCAAGAAAATACTCAGTAAAAAAAAAAAATAGTCAGCTACATTTTTCCAAGAGAGGAAGTGAAAACGCCGTTTGGATCTTCATCGTTTGAGAACAATACGCATGGCGGGGGGAACCCTGCTCAATAATGTTTCCTACAATAATTCGGAGGCAAGAGGGAAAAATTATTTCCAATAATGATAAAAGAGGAAATAAAGTGGCCTCGAGTCTAATCAAGCCTAGTTACAGGGGGCGAAAATCGCTCTCTTCTCAGATTATTCTAAAGGAGTTTGGGGGAAGGCAGGCACGTGTGTACATTAAAAATAGAATTGCTAATAATCCTGTAAGTCAGTGTTCCGGGTTTGGGAGGCCAGATGGCAGGGTTGGAAGAGCTGGAGTCAGAAGCCCCTTTCAAAGCAGCCGCTCTCCCACTCGCAAGCATTTCTGCCTGCCTCCAGCGCCTCACCCATCACGTGGGGGCTTGCAGAGGCAGGCTGGCATCCCTGGGGACTCATTTTCTCCCCTCCAGCATCAGGAGGTGGCAGAAGTAAAGACTGACCCTGCTCGAAGCCTGAGTTCGCAGCTCCTGCCAAGTGCCTGGCCTCCATCCGCCAACCTGGAGTCACTGGAGGTAAAAATCGGTGTCGAGAGGCACTTCTCCATCCCAGTGCTTGCTGGACAACCCACTCCTGGTCCTTGGTACCAAGCTGCTGTTTGGGGATTTTCTTATTAGCTTGAACCACTTCCAGAGCTTGTTTTTAGGTATAGGGGCTGCCTGCCTGTCCCGGTTCACTTTTTCTGTCTATTTAACACATCTAGATTTACCTGGGAAGATAATCTCCGTTGAGGGATTATCTAGATCACACTGACCTATGGACAGGTCTGTGAGGGAGTATCTCGATCATTATTGATGCAGTACCCACTCCCCTATGGGCAGCGCCATTCCCTAGGTGAGTGGTGCTGCTCTGCACAAGAAACACAGCGGCTCATCCTCCTCTGGGCTAGCCAGCAAGCATCCTCCTCCACGGTGCACACAGTACTTCTGGCTGTGAAATGAATCCCTTGGTCAGAGACAGTGCTCTGTGGGATAGCAGGCAGGTCTGCTTTCAAGCTCCTGCCATCAGCTTCCCCCCAAAATAACAGGCTATAATTTAGAGTTGTGTGCCAAATAAATCCTTTCCTGCCCTAAGTCATTTTGGGGCCAGGGTGTTTTGTCACAATAGAAATTAAACTAAAATACCACCTAAGCCAGTTTTGCCTTTTCCATAAAGTTCCAAGATTCAAGAAGCCTGAGTCCCCAGGTGGCCACATGGAAGAGCCTCCCTCTACAGAAACACCACTTTGCTCTGCTGGGTGACCGAAAAGTATTCCTGGGGGACTCTGGCAGAGCATTCTCACTAACAGAGCAAGACCTGGGGGTGCCCTTAATAAAATTGTCGCCTTGCTCAGGGCCAGGAACACGAGGACACTGGTGTCTTTCCTTCTGTAAGAAACACAGGAGACATAGAGCACTAGGGCCATGAATCCACACAGAGTTAGACACTCTCCTGGCATAGATAAACTGCCGAGAGCAAATATCAACAAGGGGACACAGCATGGTGGGCAATCAAAGGCGTTTGTTTTTGCAAAGTATATGAATTCCTCTTTTTACCACATAAGGCCACCTACCTTCAAAGTCTGCTGAGCTGCATACACCAACAAGGGCAATTCATAGAGTATTCTTATAGTGCGAAGGACACTCCACACCTTGCCTGGGTGCCTTCCCTCGGCCACATGAATTTCATTCTTAGCCTCGTGGTAGACAAAAAGAAACCGAGCCTCGGTGCTGCCATCTGAGATGGATAGCCAGAAACTTGACCCTCAGATTCATAACCCAAACAACCCTGCCCCCTCACCTGTTCCCACAAAGTCCAAGGAAACAAGAGATAGTGGGGCAGGTAGACTATGCAAGCATGAGGGCATGAACTGTAGTCCCCAGAATGCACAAAGAAAGCCAGGCAAGGAGGCACATGCTCATAAGCTCAGTGATGGGGAGGCGGAGACAGGTCGGGCTCTGGAGTTTGCTGGCTGAACAAGGTAGAGAGTGACTGCAGAACAAGGTGCCTTGCTGGTCTCCACACATATGGTACACACAGTCACAGAGAGAGAAGAGAGATGAGACAGGCACGTAGAGACAGAGAGAGGAAAGGAAAGACAGACAGAAAGACAGACAGAAAAGGTAAGGGTGGGGAAGTCATTGAAATGACCTTTAGAGCGATCTAAGTCCCAGAAAGCAAAGGGCAGAGACAGCCCAGCTCTAAAAGAGAAGTGAGTACCTGGACACAGAGGGACCTGTATGTCTGGTGAGAGTTTGGGCCTGACTCCAAAAATCAAAGAACCCTGAAAATCAATTTAAAAACCAGACAGGGCTCGGATAATTGCACTCCTTTCCTGCAAACGACGGCGGGGCTTCCACTCCAAGCTGGAGCCATTCCACTGACGAGCTCAGCCTCCCTACAAGAGTGGTTTCTCGCCACGACTCGGATTTATTTAAGTTCCACCATTAAAATGCAAGCCGGAATGCACGCTGCCATCTCCATAGCGATGAGCGTCCTCAAAAACCAGCGCCAGTTTTAATGATTAAATTATCTTTATTTTCGGTTCTTCCATCTCCACATTTCCCCACACTTTAGTGCGTGTTCAATAATTCAAGGCTTCTCCAAACACCAGTGAGGAGCAAGGCTCCCTAAAGTGGTCCTTCTCTGTGGGGAGCAACCTGCGGCAGGGACATCGCTTTAAATGCTGTCGTAGTGTCGGCGCTGAGGGGTCGCTCGTGGTAACAGGCGCAAGGCACAATGTACAGTCCTCAAGTACTGAAAGAGGCGGTCCTGGAGCCACAGAAGTTCTGGCAGGATGATGAGGATGATGAGGATGCTGGGGTAGGGAGAGGTAGAGAATGTGGTATCAAGGTCAAGTTGGTTGTTTCGTATCCTTCAAAGTGCCTAGGAGCCAATGATGTGGTTTTGACAGTGACTTCATGTGTGGGTGTGTACCTGCACACATCTGGGTGGGCACAGAAGCCAGAAGTCACCCTCAGGTGTTGTCACTCAGGAGTCATCCATCTTGCTTTTTGAGGCAAGGTCTCTAATTGGAGCCTCGAAGTCACCAAGGAGGCCTCCCCACTTAGCTTTAATTGTCAATTCGACATGGCGACACAGTCTGGCGTCAGGGGCGAACCTCAAGCAAGGCGTTGCCTAGATCAGACTGGCATGTTTAGCAGTGGTTGCCTTGATGACTTATTGACGCAAGAGGGCCAAGCCCACTGTGGGTGGCACCTTCTCCACTAAGGTAGCCCTAGGCTATATAAAAAAGCTAGTCAAGCAAAAGTCAGTGAGTGAGTCACCCAGCAAGCAGCACTCCTCCATGACCTCTGCTTCCAGTCCTGGTCTTGAGTTCCCGCCCCCACTTTCCCAGTTAGTCAGCTGTGTCCCTTTTCTCCCCAGGGTTGTCTCTGATACTGTCCCCAAAGGTAGAAAGAGGAGGATTGGGAAGAGAAGACTTGAGAGGGAAGATGTACGCCCAGGAGTCTGAGCCACCTTTCCTCCCCACCTCCACTGGCTGGCGATGGAACCCAGACTGAGTTACAGATCCTATGGGACAGGTGACAGCAGGGCCCAAGGCCACATTACATAGACTCAGAGACTCATTCCATCCGCATATGTTAAACTCCCGTAAGAGGGGGAAGAGAAGCTGAATCGGGCTATGCAGAGAGGGGAGTCTCCTAGCCTCCGAGGCCAGTAGTGGTCAAGGGAACTCCTGGAGACTGTAGACAAAGCTGACCTTGACCAAGGCTATGACGCACCACCTACTGTTCTGCCCTGGACTGTGGACATTAGGTCCTCAGATTTAATGGCTCTGGAAATCAGGCAGCGGCTAAGACCCCTTATCCAGCCACAGGACCCCAGGCAGCAGGGCCGAGACTCATATCCTTGTACCTCGGCCTCCTCAGCACTCCTCAAGCAAAATCTGTCCTCTGACATACAATGTCCTAGACACCCGTTGTACAGGCACAACAGAAAACAATAAAATAAAAATCACTATGTGCAACCTGTGGGAGATCAAGGAAGTTTCCTCGAGGAGGACTCTTGCATCACTGGGCAGTGAAGCGTGAGAAGGAGTTGGTCCTGATAAAACATGGAAGAAGGGGAGTTCCATGTTGGGAAAAAGAGCACTGAATGTGACTCGTGGGTCAAGTGAAAGGAGCAGGGACCAGAGCAGGGGAGAGCCTTGGGAGCTGACTGCAGCCAGGCTGAGAAAGGCCTGGAATAGAGTGGTAAAAATCCAGCATGGAAGCCCCTGTGAACCCTGGCAGGACCTGGGGAGCCGCTGGCTGGCCCAGATGTCCTCGATAAACCAGTGTCATGGGCCTGTGCAAGCTGAAGAGTCAGAAAGTCCCAGTCACAGCCCAGGCAGGTGGCCAAGGGACACAGGCCCCTGCCACAGCGCAGGACCAAAGTGGGGCGAGAGCACTCGAGATGGAGAGACTCGGCCGCCCCATTGGTGATCGCCGGGAAAGCCCAGCTGCTCAGATGATCTGTGCACGAGTTCACGGATCCGAAAATAGCACAGTGTCATCCCTTCTACACGGCTATTTTTAAAATGTACTCATCAGATGTATTTATACCCTGCGTCTTCCAATTTAAAGGGGGGGGGGGAGATTCAGGCAGCTAAAACGGTCAACATGGAATAAAATTAATAAAACAGGACTTGAAATAAAATAAATGTGATTTTTTTTTTTTTTTTAGCAAGCAAGTGGTAGTACCATTGCCGTGACTTAGTTTAGATCCAGGATCTGAGTTTCCAAGTAGCCAAAGCAAAGACGGGAGTCGGCATAGTTCATAGAGTCAGAGAGTAGCGAGTTCTGTCAGTGCCTTGAGGAAGACAGGCACTTTGCTTGTTCTAAGCTCAGAATAAAACACCTCAAGACAGATGTTAGTAAGAAACAGAACCTGGACAGTCTGGGGAAGCCTTACGTAAAACTTAGAGGCCTGACATTTAAAGCAAGGAGCAGATGAAAAGGGGTGTGGTCCGCCCATGGGAATCCCCTGGGATCCCCAAATCCAGGCTGCTCCCACCTGCACTGGCTGTGTTGCCAGCTGTTAAGTGCCAAGTTGTCTTCCGATCCCAGGAAGGTAGATGCTTTGATCCCGGAGGGGGAAGAAACCCACAGAGCTGTGGCATTGAGAAATGAAGTGTCTGCTGCACAGGGAGCACAGTTAGGCTTCCAGGGCTCTCACACGAATTCCCACAGTACAGTGGGGAAGGGTGGCCCCCAGTCCTGGCTCTGAGTCACCCGCTGAGCCTCTCTGGGCTCCCTGCCTTCAGAAAAGAAAGAACGAGAACTACAGTCTCACCAGAGGCTGAGGAATTGTTTCTGCTGTGGCTGTGTAATTCTTTTTCCCACTAGCAGCGTCTAAGTGTTCCCTTAACGCCACACCTCCGCTGACAATTGTTGGTGCCAGACTTGAGCTCTGCCAGTCAGATGGGTGTGAAACAGTATCTCATTCAGAACCGAACAGGAGATTGGAGGGATCCAAGGACCTGACGTTAGTTCCCAGCACCCACGTCGAGAAAGAAGCTCACAATTCTCTGCAGCTCCAACTCCACGGGGATCCATCAACCTCCTTTGACCCCCTGTGGTACCTGCATTCATGTGCACAGACCCCAACACACAGAGGCCCCCCCCCAAAAGTAAAATCCGTATTAAAATGTGTCTGAATGGCTAATAAAACATTGAGGTTGTCCAACCAGAAAGAAAGCAAGGGAAGGGAAAGAAAACAAGATAGATTTGAGGCCAGGATACCCTGCGTGTCTTCCGCAAAGATTCAGGTGTCCTGTGCACTCCAGGGACAGTGGCTGTGCCTCAGTGATCAACAAACAGGACTTCGGTGTGTCCTAGAACAGGGGCACTTGTGCTGCAGACCGTGGAAGGTTACCCGACTTCTACTGCTCTCTCCGAACTCACACCCACCACCTCAGGGCACGTGCCTTCTGGTGTCAGACACTGGTGTGCAGAAGGGAAATCCACTTTCGCGTGGTCCTGGATGATTTGACATTGAATGTCATCCAGGGGTAATGACATTGTACCATTCTGGCATCTGGCCCCGTAGCGGGATCATTCCATCAGTTGCCCGTGAATCTGTTTCAGCTGGACATTTCAGAGCCAAGAGGACTGAGGTACAAGGCAGGTCATTAGCCAGGTCCCTTCTGCCTTCTGACCCCTGGAGTTACCTTCCCACCACCAGACTCTGACCGAGAGGGCCACATGGGAGGAGGCCCCATGGGTCTGGCAGGCAGAGCCGAAGGTACACACGGTTTCAACATGGCGATCAGATGGGGCCAGGTGCAGGCAGCTCTTGACACATACATAGTAGGTGTTCAATAAATGGCACTGTTCTGCATTGCTAAGCCTCGTATTCAATGTCTTCCCTGTTTCTGTCTCCTGGTCTAACTGCCTTAATGAAAGGTAAGGGAGGGCCAAGCGACTTTCAAGTTAACAGTCCCTGGGCCCTGAATGGAGATGAAAACAGGAAATGATAGGGGTCGTTTCATGCTTTTCCAGTCCTCGGACGCTCCCCTAAGTACACAGCCCAAACTTTGCAGTCCCGCTCACTCCCAGCCACAACAGCGTCTTCCAGGAGCTGGTGTGCCTTCTGCGGCCCCTCCACCCAACACGGCACAGCCTCTCAGTTGCTCTGCTCAGTTTGCACTTAGCTGTTCTTGGGGTGTTGACTGCACCCCTTCCCTGGTCCTATGAGCCCACGTTGCACTCCTGTCTTCTCTCTCGGGGTGATGTGCAGGCAGGGGCATTGAAGAGATTGGTGATGAGCTGAGAAAGGCTCCTAAGCTGTATGGCATTAGTGCTGCCGTCACCCTGAAGTCCAGTCCCACCCAATGGCTCCTCTGCACCAGCGAGTTCTGGAAGACACTAAATGGGACTCTCGCTGCACCCTTCCGTAGTGTTCTCAAAGCACACACAAAGAATTTTGTTACATTTGAATTTCAGACACAGGTGTTTTCGTAGATGTATGTCCCACCCACCATATGATCTGGAACATATCTGAAACTCCTGTGGTTGGGTTTATGAACTCTGGCCCCCTGCCTTCCTTAGCTGTCATTTCTGCTCCCAGGAAACTGTGGTTTTCTCTCCAGCTCCAGCTCAGCCAGAGCAAGGGAGAGGTAAGCTTTCTGGGGACAGCTGTTCACAGAATGGCTTTGTGTGAGAAACTTGGGTCCTTCATGAACTCCTGTTCTACACCAGCACTGCTGAGAGCTGAGCAGAGAGACATTACCTAGCGTTATATGTGTATGTGAGTTTGCGTGTGCACATGTGTGTGTGTCTATATATGTTATAGCATGCATATAGTATTTGTATATAAGTACGTTTGCTATTATGAATTATATTTATGATTTTTAAAAATTCCTTGAAAATGACATCCAATGAGGTTACATGGCTTTTGAGATTATTCGGTTGACAGTGCCAGGAAAAAAAAAAAAAGAACAAGGAAAGAATTTGCGAATGAAGTTTTGGAAGAGATAAATGTGAGCAGGGCAAGGCTTCTACAGTCATCTAGGAAGATGCAGACGCTGACGAGGCAGGTTTCTGCTGCCCAGACACCATTGCCAAGCCAAAAGAAACCAGAGGCAGAAGACATATGACCCCCGACATCACAGGCCCTGGACCCCAGCACTGGACATTGGTGACTTTTCCTCCCCACCCGAGTCACTGCTCTCTCACCAGGTCCATGGCCCCGTGTCCAGCTGCGATATGACCTCGCATGCCAGCCCTGAGTGTAGGGGACCAGACATCTTCTACGGAGCCAGCCACAGACCAGACTGCCCACATCACAGGGAGGCGCTGCGAGGGAGGGCACAGCCTGGGCCTCTCTCTCTTCTCACAAGGCCGCACCGGGCAGAGTGACCAACTTGTAATAAGGGCTCAGTGAATCTTCTTCAGAGTCCCAGGCAAGAATGAGGACAGCCGGCTCCAAGGCCTGAGATGTTTCCATGATAAGGAGAAATAAATGGGCTTTTCAGAGACCACAGACACAATTCTCTAGTAAATTCACTTTAAAGCATAGGAAGGAAAAAAAGAGAAAGAAAGGAAAGAAAAAAAAGCAGGTCCTCTCCATCAAATATCAAATGCTGCAGAGGAGGAAGATAAGGTTTAAAGCCAGAATGGATTCCGGCTTATATTTATGTAGAGAAGTAATCAGAGCATCAAAGCGGTAGAAGAAAGTGGAAGGGTGTTAAGACAAATGAATTTTAAAAGCACACAATAGCAGCCCCTGATTCGCTTTCCCGGGCAATGAAGTATTTCAGAAGATTAAAAATGGTTATATAACTTCCAGAATCCACATTGTCAAAAAGATTTGTAACTCGATGTTTTCCGACCCAGGTACCAAATGAAAGAGTTTCATCTAGGTTTTTGATCCTGGCAATTTTTTTAAGGTATAAAATATATTGAAATATTTAAATTGCTTGTCAAATGTAAACTTGCCCGTGCCCTGACACTTTTAAAATATAAAGTGGTTTCAAACATCACTTTTCCTACTAGGGTTTTTTTAAATTGTTTTATAAAGCATTAATAGTGGAGATCAGAATCCAAAAGGCTGGTATTTGTAGATTCTCATTTTCCCCCCTCAGCCCCTGTAATTTTCAGAATGTAATTCTGCCCCCAGCTGGTTAAAACATCTCTGACATCAGAAAGAAACGAGAAACTTCTCCATGTCCCCGTGCGCTTTGGAAGGACAAGGGTTCGTGTTTCACAAAGCTGATAGGTGCATTGGGGGATTGGACACACCCCCACCCCAGCCCTACCCCCAGTATATTTTATGTGTTTGTTGAAGCAAATAAGCAGTTTTTCTCTTTATACAATCAAAACATCCAGAATGGGGGCCACGCACTTCAGGGAGGCCCCGGCTGTGTTCCTCCCAGGAATGCCACCAGTAACAAGGTATCGATGGCCTAGCTGTGAGGCTGGTCGTCCCTGAAAGTCAGCCGGTGCAGAGTGTTGGTTAGGGGATGATGACCACCTCCATCAGATGCATCCCGAGCATGGATTTGTTTTCTTAATGAGCACATTTTTGCCTTTTTCATTAAACTTGCTAAGATGTATTCCTACATGGCCACCTCCCTGCAAGGACTGCAATACAAGCATCTTCATTACTGCCTGGGGCTCCAGTTCCGCCCTGCTGGCATCTTTACCCTGGGCTCAGATGAGCAACCAGGAAGGGGAGCTGGATCCTCAGCACCAGCCAAGGCCACTGGCCATGGCAGGCTGAGATGACTCTGCCATTGTCAACAGTGCTTGCATGGACGGCCGTGTGGACAGGGGGGACCCCTTCCTAACAAGATCTCTGTAGAGATGTCAGGAAAGGGATGAAACTGACTTCTAAACTAACTATATCCATGCTCCAAAAGACAGACTGAGAGAAGGGTTTGACTCAGGAGGTTATCTCAGAAGGGCTAACAGGGAATGGCAGTAGCTGGCTTGGTGTGGTGGACTGTTGATTGCACTCTTCATCCCCCCCACACCTCTTTAATGATACCTCT
Organism: Alexandromys fortis; assembly: GCF_014885135.2. NCBI lineage: Eukaryota > Metazoa > Chordata > Mammalia > Rodentia > Cricetidae > Alexandromys > Alexandromys fortis. The sequence goes on along the minus strand of NW_026067968.1, from coordinate 1,190,591 downwards.
AGGGCATCAGAAACAGTAGTGTGGACAGAAGATGAACCTGGGACAGGAAGGTTAGGATCTGACTTCCTCTGTCTGCTCCCACAGATGACTAGCAAGGACCTGCCTGTCCTCAGCCCCCCGTCCCCACCACTTTCTCACCGGTGAGCTTTTCAAAGTCCAGGCTGAGATTTAAAAGACACAGAGTGTTCCTGAACATACCAGGGCAATCCTTCACTCTCAAGGAAGGAAAGCTTTTCATCTCCCAGTGTTTACACTTCCTATGAAAGGCCAGACAAAGTCAACAGTTTAGCTTTGGCTAGCCAACAGCAAAGTCAAGTGTATCACACAAAGAAAACACTTATAAAACCAGAGGTGTGTCGGGGGGGAATGTCCCTTTAAACCAAAAGTGGTAGCATCATTTAGAATCCCAGCACTTGGGAGGATAAGGCAGAAGAATTATGAGTTTGAGGCCAGCCTGGGCTGCACAGGGGCAGCCTATCACAAAAAGCAGGAACTAAAACTAACTAACTAGAGAGCCCCAGGGTCTGGAGTGGACTCTGTGGCTGACATGCTTACCTCTCACGCATTGGGATCTGGGGAGGCATGAATCCCCGGCAACTACATGTAAGCGGCATGTATCTATAGCCCCAGAACGTCAGGGACAAAGACTGGCAGATCTCAGAGTGCATCAGCCAGCCTATCTAGCCAATCAGTGAGCTCCAAGTTCACTGAGAGACCTGGTCTCAAGAAAATAAGGTGGTGAGCTGTGAATGTTGTAACAGGAGTCGTGGGCTACGTTCCTGGCACCGGGCCACCCGCACAGCTAGCTTTATACCAGAAATAATTACACAGAAAGTGTATTCTTTTAAACACTGCCTGGCCCATTAGTTCCAGCCTCTTATTGGCTAGCTCTTACATATTGATCTAACCCATTTCTAATATTCTGTGTAGCACCACGAGCTGGCTTACCAGGAAAGATCTTAACCTGCGTCTGTCTGGAGTTGGAGAATCATGGCAACTGACTGACTCGGCTTCTTTCTCCCAGCATTTTGTTCTGTCTACTCTGCCTATCTAAAATTAGCCAGTAAGAGGCTAAAACTAATGGGCCAAGCAGTGTTGAAAAGAATACAGTTTCCATGTAATTATTTTGGGCATAAGCTAGCCAGGCGGCTGGGCGGCAAGAACACAGCCCGCGTTCCTACAACATGTGAAGACATGATGCTCACTTCTAGCCTTCGTGGGCATGTGTGTTCATGAATGCTCACCCACATACAGATGAAAAGAAGCCCTCACATTCTCATTAATAAAATTAAAAACACAATGATGCTAATATTTTCACACAAGTGTGGAAATCCTTCTATTGAAACACCGAAACACTTGACGTTGCATCCTGTCGTCAAATCAAGCACACGTGTTCACTGCAAAAACTATGCCTAGATTGAAAGCTGGACAAAGTAAGTTCTAGCTGAGTTTGCCCATTGACCCTGCTGCTGGTGTAATGAGGAGGATGCTCAGGTAGCCTCCTTGTCCCTGTCATTCTCTGTGTGTCCCCTGAGGTCCTTAGGTCTCAGGATCAAGGTGTTTGCATAGCTCCTGCTCTGGTCTTAGTGCTCAAATTCCACCTCCCAGCTCACGCACTGGATCCCAGTCTCCAGCTCAAGGGCATCATAAGGCAGGGAAGTGAAGAGGGTGGAGCCCTTGAGAATTAGATTAGTGCCCTTATAAAAGAGGCCCGAGGAGGAGCTCGTTTGTTCCCATGGTGTCCCAGAGGACATATTAGAAAGTGGCATCGAAGACAAAGAACACACGTCACCATACCTGAGGCTGCTGGCGCACAAACTTCCCAGACTTCTGGATCTGAGACTAGCACGTCTCTGTGGTTGTCAGTTACTGAGTCTATGCATTTTTGTTCTAGCTGCCTGAGCCAATGAGAGCTTGTTTCTCTGTCACCTCCTCTAAGAAGGCTTCCTGAATTTTGCCTTGCCTAGAGAAGAATGAAGAGCAACAGTTGGTCATGACAAAGTCTCCCATTATACACTACGAGGGAGCCATGAACTCCTGGAAGGCAAGCCTGGACTTCTTATCCTGCTTATTTGGTGGGTATAGCCTGAACACCTGCAGAGCCAAGGCATGGACAAGGACGGAGGAAGGAGTAAGACCTGGGCTACATTAGAAGCCAAGCTCACACACACACACACTCACACACACACACACACACACACACCAGCCCACTACTGAGTAGGAGCGGTGTTGAGGAGCAGTGGGGAGTACCAGCTGTCCCAGGGACAGGACTCTTCTCAGTGTCACCTCAACAAGCCACAGAGCACACAAGAGGGATGCTGTTTCCTCTCCACTGCACAGATGGGGAACACTGGGGGGAAATGGTGTGGGCAAGGCTCCAGAGCTAGCCTGTAGTGCAAACCTACCATCTCTCTAGAGCCTACCCATGAATCTCCTGGCCTTTACTCTTAGTTAGGACTCTGCAGGTGGCTCTTCACCTGTGTCCATTCACATCTTTACAGCTGAGGCAGTATCTTGGATCTCACCTCTATATTCTCCTGCCCTCCAGTGCTGCAAGGTGGAAGGAAAATGCCGAAAGCATCATCTCTTGTTAAAGACTGCTCTTCCCCAGCTGTCTCATCTCAATGATGAGACCCTTTGCCTGTTGGCCCAGAAGTTGGAAAAACAGAGCTCTGAACTGGAGCTCCAGAGGAGTGCCTTAGAAATTAGTGGGGAAACTGAGGTTTCGAGATAAAGACCCCTGAGGCTCTTAAGTAAGATTAAGGGGCTAGACAGTGTCTGTTCTCAGAAGCTGCAGTATAACTTGACACTCAATCTATCATGCCCAGTTAAGGAACAATTATGGGGGGGCTCCATTAGGCTCATACATTTGAATGTTTGGTACCTAGATGGTGGAACTGTTTGGGAAGGATGAGGTTGTTGGAGGAGGTGTGCAATTGGTGGTGATCAATATAATTGCAAAAGCCCATGCTATTCCTAGCTAGCTATCTCTACATCGGACTGATGATGCCAAGATCTCTGCCCACTGAGACGCCAGCTGCTGAGACCACAGACACTCAGCAAGTCTTTGTCACTTTCACCTGCTTGCATGACTGGAGGTCAGGAATGTGCTTTGTGCATAGTGATGGAAAGGCCATCTGTATCTGAAGATGGAGCTGGAGGTAAAAATCAGAAGTGATGGAGGCAGACAGTGTCTGGGACCAGTGGATTGGAGATCACCAAATGCCCATATTTTTGTCCCAGACTGTACCCTCAGAACACAACCCAGAACAGAGCCTAGAGATCAGTCCCAACTTGTAGATGCATGGATGGATGAATGGATGGATGGATGTATAGATGGAATGATAGATGATGGATGGATGCATGATTAATGCATGGATAGATGGATAGATGATGGATGAATGGATGGATAGATGGATGGATAGATGGATGGATGGATGGATGGATATAGATGGATGGGTGGATATATGGGTAGATGGGTGGATGATAGATGGATGGATGGATGATCAACGGATGGATGGATGGATGGATGGATGGATGGATGGATGGATGGAGTGGATTAGAAAGAATGAATGTGTGGTGAGATTGATCTGGAGTTTCCAATGTCATCCCAGTGGCAGTGGGGTGTTTAGGACTAGAGCATATCCTAAACAGCTTGTTCACACTGGAAGCATCTCAGCACTGAAAGAAAGACCTAATAACAAATCCTTTTCTACTACTTGCCAGCTTGTTGCTCTGGGCACGAACATCATCTCTCTGAGTTTGTTTCCTCAGGAAACAATAAAGGATAAAGTAAGGCATCGATTGAGTCACCTCACTGAACTCACAGGGGCTTCCCATGTCTGAAGTCTTCCTCACAACCCAGTGTCTCATAAGTTTGGACCAGGAGCTCGTAGTTAATGGATGAGGTCTAGTCAGACATTGATAGTGATAAGGACTTAGCCCTCAAGATAGTTTGATTTGCATTTTTCTAAAGGCTAAAGATGTCAAGTTTTGCCTTGACCTTGCACTTAAAGACTGACTTAACAAGGACCACGGGGAAAGAAGAAATAACAGACACACATGCAGAAAAGCTGGGATCCTGTGGGCCCTGTCTCTGATGGAGATGTACCAATGGCAGACAGGAAAGGCAGCTTGCTGATTTTATAATTGAGGAAGCCGTTTTCTTGTATACTGCGGAAGGAGCTGGCTGGTTTAGCTAGTCTGGGGTGGGGGGTCCTCTGTAGCTGTAGTCTCAAGCTGTAAACAACCAGCAGGGGGAGCTGTGGTGGAAACTTTACCCATGGAGAACAAGGAAAAGCTTTGTCATTTCCCTCAGCCTGACCTGGGAAAAGTATTGCCATCTACACAGGTCTGAAGCAATGGGGTCCTTGACGTGGTCATGGTCGTGTCAACAACAACATTCACCCAGGGCTTCCTCTGTTTCCCATGAAGTTTTCAATGGCCACTTATGCCTCTTATAACTTATTATTAACTTTTGAGAAGTTTCAGAAATCTTCCCATTTACTGATTGAGATCTTGTTATTTTACTGTTAACATTTTCAGTTTTTGAAACATCCTCACCACTCCTACAGGACAGTTCTCAAGCATTTTATAGAGCAATCAGTCAAGAGAAAGAAACAAATGGTATAAAACCAGGAAAGGGGGAAGTCAAGTTGTCACTTTCTATAGGTGATACAATTCTATACATAAAATCCACCAAAAGACTCTTGGAAGTGTTTTTTAAAAATCAGCCAAGTCACAGGATACAAAATCAAAATGCTAAGCATCTATAGTTTCCTACAAATCAGCAATAAACTCACCTACAAAGAACTCAAGAACATAGTCCTATTAATAACATCCTAAAAACTGACCTAGAAAGAAACCTAACTAAGAAGGTACAAGACGTTTACAATGGAAGTCATGAAACAAGGCAATCCATGTTCATAAACAGGAAGATAATACTGCAAAAGTATCTACGTCACTAAAGGCTAGCTATAGATCCAATGCAATTCCCATCAAAGCACCAACACCATTCTTCACAGGCTAAGAAAGAACAATCCTAAAATTCACATGGAAATGCAAAACACCCTAAATAGCAGAGCAATCCTGAAAGAGAAGAACAATGCTAAAGGGATCATAATACTTAGTCTCAAATTATGCTACAAAGCTATAGTGACAAAAACAGTGTGGTACTGGCACAAAAAAAATACATAGCTATTTCTGAACACACCAAGCAAATAGCTTTTTGGGTCTTTGCACTGGCTCTTTCCTCTGCCAGAAAAACCCTTCTACAAATATCTACAAGCTTGGTTCTCTTTTCTTTTGAACGTTATTCAAATATCACCAAATCTGATAAACCCCCAGTAGAGTACCATCTCCACCCTCATGGTTCTCCTTACCTGAGCTGTGGTCTCTACCACTCTCATGACCACTTGCTTCTTACCAGCCTGTCTCCCCCAGTGGAAAGAAAAAGTTTCTGAGGTCTGGGAAAGTGTCTGTTGGCTGCCATTCATGTGCTGCCTGGAACTTTCTCAGCCACATAAACGCGGAAAGGAGCAAAAGGAAAGAGCCAAAAAGGAGTGGGAAGGGAGGGAGGGAGGGAGAGAAGGAGGGAGGGAGGGAGGGAGGGAGGGAGGGAGGGAGGGAGAGAGGGAGGAGGGTGGGGAGGGAAGATAGGAGAGAGGGCAGGGAGGGAGGGAAGAACGAACAAGTGATTTGACACTATTGCAGCAGGTCTGTCTTCGCAGCTAATCTAAGATCCTGAAGCCAGCTTCAGAGACATTCTAACTTTTCCTCCACACAACGATTTCTGTAATACTTTCTCTTTGTTCCAATTATTTTTTTCCTCAATCCCTCAAACTTTGTACGCCCCACATTTGAAGTTTGATGGAAGTGCTCTCTCTGCCAAAACTTCAACTTGCAATCTTGTTGTCTCAGTCGTCCCAAGGTTGTACAATAACCAAATGTCTTTGTTCTCACGATGAGAGTATGCATCAAGAATCAAAGAAGCAAAAGGAAAAGGAACGTTCCAGGCTATTACTGTAACAATCCAATTACAATGCCTATCAAACTTAACTTCACAGGTTATAGCTCCTAATTGCCTGACAAAAATTGACACTTGAGTCGAAACAGCATAATATAATCAGAGTCCAAATTAAATTTGATCGTGGGCAGAAAACGATGCTATCATCCGAAGGCATGGGGACGGGAGATCAACTGGCATGATACCGGGGATCAGAAATGAAAATTATTCATTAATGGCAATGCGTTTCCGATAATGGAAAAGACACAGTTCAGACGGCTTCGTAAAAACACTATTAATTAAAAAGATGATAGACCTAACAAGCCATAGAAACTAGAGGGCTTTTGGGGGGTATGCTCATTAGGGTGAAGGATAACATCGTGTGAGAAGGAAGTCAACGTTCTTTAGTGAGAAGTGCTTCCTTGACGCAGAAGCCGAGCTTGCCGGCCGCTGCTCTGCGGAGTGGTGTTCTCCAGGGGGCTGTGTTCCGGGGCTATAAAAAAGAAAAAGGAAAGGCAGTCTTTGGCCATATTACGGCTGTGCGGTAAGTGCAATAGTGCTGGCTATAAAACAGAAGGGCTCAATTCATAAAAGAAACGCTCAGGGGAGTTCGCATACAATAAAAGGAAATACGCTGTAGAAGCTGGGGAGGTGTGTGCGTGTGTGTGCGTGTGTGTGTGTGTGTGTGTGTGTGTGTGTGTGTGTGTGTGTGGTTTCTGGGGAGAGGAACATAAGCTTGTGTTGTCACCTTGCAAGGCAAGGTCTGTGAGGTTTCTAGTTTAGGAAACTGAAATTCACAGGACGGTCAAATGCAAGAGGGCATCAGCTTCTTAGGGAAAAAAAATAGGGCCTGAATGAATAGCTCGGTGGTCAAGAGCACTGGCTGCTCTCGCAGAGGACCTGGCTCAGTTCTCAGCACCCACAAGGCAGCTCACAGCCATCTGTAACTCCAGTTCCAGGGTTTCCAGTGCCCTTTGCCGGCCTCTAAGGACAGCAGGCATGCAGATGGTACAAATATACATCCAGGCAAAGCAACGGAAAAGAACGATTCAACTAATCAAACATCCAGTCAATATTTAATGAGCATCTTCCGCGCGTTAATTCTCTTCTGGGGTCAGAGGACAGCTTATCTCCCTCTCCCCATCCCCCTTGTGATAAAATAAGGACAGAAGCAAGCTGGCAGAGCTCCATGACCAGGTCCCCTCTTAAAGAGCCTGCCTCTCACTCTGGGTATTTGTGAGCGGACTCTTTAGAAGCCCGTCAGAACAGAGAGGCAATTTCTCCCAGTCCTAGCATGCACCCAAGCTCTGGATCCAGTGGTCCAAGACGTCTGGGACACTCGTGATGTGTGTCGCTCCTTCACCCCACCATTGCTCATTCGTTCATTCAGTACTTGGCAACCTCCCACTATGAGTCAGACCGTACTCTTACTGGTGGCAATACCAGGGTGAACAAGGCAGGCGTGGCCCCTGCCTACCTAAGGCTTTCATACCTAGAAAGAAACAGAAGAAATCTGTAAATATTGTTAAGGGAGAACATTCATAAAAAATCCCGTGAACAAAATGACCTGCAGTCATATTAGAGGCTAACGGCATCCGGTAGAGAAGAGTGTGGGGCAGTCTCTGGAAGAAGGCATTTCAGAGCTGCCTGTATTAACACTTACACTTACGGAGTCCCAGGCCACCTGGGTAGAAAGGGCAGGGATGTTTGGAAAGTCAAAGAAAGCCCCGGGCAGTGGGGGGGGGGGGGTTCTAGGGAGAGAGACCAGACCTCATAATAAACAGTTACTTGTCTCATTTCTGTGGCCAAGTACCCAAGGTGCAGGAGGGAGGTGCGGGGTTGGAGGGCACCTTAAGGAAGGGGAAGAGTTTATGTGGGCTCACAGTTTGCAGACATAGGCCGTCCCGGAGGGGAAGATGTGCAGGCAGGAGAGTGAGGCAGCTGGCCGTGTTGCATCCATGTTCAGTAGCAGGGGCGTGAATGCTGGTACTCGGCTCAGTTTCTCAGTGTCTCCCTTTTATGCAGTCAGAGACCCTTGTCCATGCGATACTGCTACACATGGTTAAGATGGGTCTTCCCACTTCCAGGAACCCATGCTAGCAACCCCTTCACAGACGTACACAGATTTGTCCCCTTGGTGACTCTAGATCCCATCAACCTGACAATGTTAACCATTGCAGCTTGACTCCCAACAGACGGTCCTCCAAGCTCAGGGTTCTCCATCAAGCACTCCAGTTAAATATACTCATGCCCTTCGCTGCTGTGTCTATTACTGTCTGGTCGCCTTCATGTGGAGTTTGTGCTTTGTCCTCACAGTTCTCCTATGGTCTAGGAACCAGGGTCTGCCTGTTTGCTTGTTTGTTTTTAGGTTTTTTGGTTTTTTTTTTTTTTTTTTTGAGTTTGTATGTGAGTATGTGTGTGTATAGGCCAGCAGTCAACCTCAGGTATCATTCCTTGGAAATTATCCCCCTTGTTTTTTTGAGACAGGATCTCTCCTCCTTAGCTTGGGCTGGTGACTCAGCTAGGCCAATTGACCAGCAAGCTCCAGGAACCGCCCTCCTCAGGGTCAGGATTACAAGCACAGCCTGCTTTTCCTACTATGGGCTCTGAGGACTTATTGGGGAGCTCATGCTTGCACTGCAAGCACTTCACCCACTGAGCTATCCTCGCAGCCCCAAAGTTTATTTCTGACATAAACAGAAGGAATGAACTCCAGATAACAAAAGGTGCGAATGTTTGTGGACCTCGTCAAGCAGGATGCCATGCGGATGCTATACTCGCGTTTGATTGACGGCGCACTAAGGAAGTAGGCACTGGGATTACAGACGGGAAAAAGATGCTGTTACAACACCAGTATAGGACCAAGTCTGGCATGTCATCCATCCACTGCTGACTGGAAGTCTGGGTGCATGAGGACTATAATTCAGTGCGTGCAAGTGAGCCTGGAGCAGACTCGCTGCCATTCATCCTCGGGGGCTCTTAGGTATTCATGAGGATCCATGGCGCAGTACGGGCGCACTCCCTCCCTCACAACGTTCCCACCTTCTGGGTGGAAATGGTTAGAGAAGAAGACACGCGGGGCTTTACTGCAGCGGGGATTGTTTTAAAGAATGAAGTTTACAGCCCTCCGAACCGCAGGAGAAGCCCTGCTGATGGCTGAGAGAAGGACCACATCCATGTCTGAGCGGGACATCTTTATTTCAAGGATATCACACTACTAAAGTAGCCCAACTGCAACCAAAAGCAATTATCTCCAGCCCTTCCCTGACTCTCCCAGCTCAGAGTGGCAGTGCCCTCAGGACCCTCCCCTCCTTTCTTGTGAGTTCTTTGTGGCCTCATCCAGCAGCTGATCTTTCTCCTGCTTCTCCCCCGACTTCTGGTCCTACCTGCTCCCATTCCTGAATACAGGCCTTCCTAGCCCACAGTGTACCCTGCTGCCTCTCCATTTTCTCTCTTGCAATGCTGCCTGACCAACAGGAAGACTGTGTCTTCTAAATTAGACCAGACTTCAAATTTCCCCTCCACCCAACAGATCCGCTCTGCCCATCAGATCTGCTCCGCCCATCAGATCCGCTACACCCATCAGATCCGCTCCACCAGGCATTCATCTTTAGGACTGGAAAACACTCCTGGTCTCCAAGGATGTCTTATGGACACAAGGTAAGAACAAGCTAAAAAAAATTTCCCATGTCAAATAACCCAGAGAAGCCCCACTGGGAAAGAGAAACAGGGAGAGTCCAGGCTGGAGGTGGGAGAACACACTGTAAGCCCAGCGCCGCAGAGGATGGGTAAGAAGAATTATAGGTTCAAGGCTGACCTGGCTCACTGCTGACTCCTGCCTTGTGACCTCCTCTGATATGGTTGTCCAGTAAGGAAAGCATTGCTTACAGAGGGCTGTCGCTTAACAACCACAGGAAGGAGAGCTAGAGAGGAGGAAAACACCTGGTATTCCTTGTTCCACTTGCACCCAAAGCTGAAGTTCCTACTCAACATTAGATGGGCAGTGAAGAGAGTCTTAGAATAGTCTAGAAGTTTCCAGAAGACTGACTATGTAGCACTAAGTCCACCCCAGCCTCCTGCAGACATTTGCTCGACAGAGTCATTTGTACTGGGAACTGACAAAGAAGCCACTGAAACCTTGGGACCTCGAGTCAAGAGATGAGCATGTCACCTCATTTAGATCTGAGCAGAAGCCATCACCAGCTCCCTCTGAGGACAACCCATCACTCAGCAAGCTTTGCTGAGGGTCTGCAGTGCGCATTAGCGTTTAATGCAATTCCTTGTGGTAAATGATGGCTTAGTTGGACTCATTTGGAATGGGCCTGGGTTCGGTCTGCCCGTGGAAAGCGATGCATTAGTGAAATTAAATGGGGCTCATCATGCCAGCACATGTCACTGGAGCTGCTACAGACAGGAAGGACAGCAGAAAACAATCCGCAAACGATGACTGTCTGTCTAGATCCCCACAGCTGCTTTGTAGAAGGATGTCAGGCTCACGGCTTTGTACTGTCCAAGCCACAACCTGCCATCCCTGAGTCACAGGGTGAAATGAGAGAAGGGACCTGGTCAGGTGACAACTCACGTCTGTGCTTTTGGGTTGAAGACTCTCAAAAGAACTCCAAAGTCACAGTGGGAGGGACATGGGGAAACTGCCTGCTGTAATCAGGCTCTGAGCTGTGCTGGTTGTGAAACTGCCCTTTGCCCCTCTAACACATGAGACCCTCGAGGGAGAGAAAAATGCATCTCACCCAACTCCATTTTACCAATGTAAGCACTCAAAGGCTTGATGAATGCATGAACAGCCAAACTCTGTTCAAGTCTAATTTTAGATAAATGGAAACAAAGATATACAATGTTAGCAGTCCATTGCCTTAACTCTTGGGAACCTCATCCCATGGATACACAACTTGGTAAAAAATTAAATTGTCTAAGTACGTTCATGATACTAGAGTCTATGGTAATAGCACATGGTCATCAAAATAATGGCGGCTCCTGACAGCTGAATGGGATCTACCTTTAGAATAGGAGATGATTCAGGCTTCAAAGTGAAGGAAATCCTGACACGTGCTACCAACGGATTAACCCTGAGGACACCGTGCTATACAAAGTAAGCCAGCCCAGAGGCTAATAATAATTCTTCTTGCATGAACTAAAAGACAACGGCAGTTGCCAGCAGCTGGGACAGGGAGGAAAGGGTACAGAATCTCAGCTTTGTGAGATGGGAAAGGTCCGTGGGTGGATGGTGGGAAGTACTGAAATCCATACTTACAATGATTAAGGTGGTAGATTCTGCTGTGTGTGTTCTCCCACAATGGAAACAAGTGTCAGGAATCTCATCTGAATGGGAAAAGGCAGTATGTTAAATACAGATGACAGGAGGTAAAATGGCCTAGGCAGGAGAACCATGTGCACACATGGGCAGGAACAAGCAGAGCGAGACCCACTGCACAGTGGGTGGCAGAGTCGTTTTGTTGTTTTTAAAGTTTATTTATACTTTCACATTTACTTCTTAAAATTCTTAACTAAAAATGACAGTCACACTTATCGGGAGCCAGAAACAAAGATAGAACCACCTCTGGAAAAAGCTAACGAGATAGGTGCAGCCATGGGCTTGTAGTGCTTCTGAAGCAGAAGGATACAAGACTCTTCAGTGCTGAAGTACCTTAATAACGACATTCCATGTGGTGGTGGTGGAGGAGGTGGTGGTGGTGGAGGTGGTGGTGGAGGTGGTGGGGGTGGTGGTGGTGGAGGTGGTGGAGGTGGTGGTGGAGGTGGTGGTGGAGGTGGTGGTGGAGGTGGTGGTGGTGGTGGTGGGGGTGGTGGTGGGGGTGGTGGTGGTGGAGGTGGTGGAGGTGGTGGGTGAGGTAGTGGTGGAAGTGATAGAGGTGGTGGCGGCGGTGGTAGTGGCCGTAGTGGTGGAGGTGGAGGTGGAGATAGAGGTGGTAGAGGAGGCGGNGGTGGAGGTGGTGGTGGAGGTGGTGGTGGTGAGGATGGTGAGGATGGTGGTGGTGGAGGTGGTGGTGGTGAGGATGGTGAGGATGGTGGTGGTGGAGGTGGTGGTGGTGAGGATGGTGGTGGTGAGGATGGTGAGGATGTGGTGGTGAAGAAAACTGTTATGATTATGAATGATGTGGGGATGATAACGATAGTGGAGATGGTTATGGTGAGCAGGATGATGTTTGTGGTAACAGTGCTGATGGTGGGAAGACAGTGATGATGGCAGTGGTGGCAGTGACAGTGATGAGGAGGATTCAATAGGCTGCAATGAAAACAACAAGACAGAGCTGGTACTGACACTGGAAGATAAGGCCTGAAGCTGCTGCTCCCGTAACCACTTGGTTATGAGTTGGGGTGGAGGCGTGTGTGTGTGTGTGTGTGTGTGTGTGTGTGGTGTATGTGTGGTATGTGTGTGTGGTATGTGTGTATGGTGTGTGTGTGTGTGGTGTGTGTATGTGTATGTGGTGTGTGTGTGGTATGTGTGTGTGGTATGTGTGTGTGGTGTATGGTATGTGTGTGTGGTATGTGTATGTGGTGTGTGTGTGTGGTGTGTGTATGTGTGTGTGGTGTGTGTGTGGTATGTGTGTGGTGTGTGTGGTATGTATGTGTGGTGTGTGTGTGGTTGTGTGGTGTGTGTGGTGTGTATGTTTGGTGTGTGTGTGGTATGTATGGTATGTCTGTGTGGTGGGGGTGTGTGTGTGTGTATGTGGTGTGTGGGATGTGTGTGTGGTGTGTTGTGCTGTGGTGTGTGTGTGTGTGTGGTGTGTGTGTTATGTATGTGTGATGTGTGTATGTGTGTGTGCTGTGTGGTGTGTGTGTAGTGTGTGTGTAATGTATGTGTGTGTGCTGTGTGGTGTGTGTGTGTGGTGTGTATGTAATGTATGTGTGGTGTGTGTATGTGTGTGTGCTGTGTGGTGTGTGTGTGGTATGTGTGCTATGTATGTGTGATGTGTGTATGTGTGTGTGCTGTGTGGTGTGTGCGTGGTGTGTGTGTAATATGTGTGTGTGTAATGTATGTGTGGTGTGTGTGTGGTGTGTGTGTGTATGTGTGTGTGTGTGTGTGTGTGTAGGCAGAACATGAGGCCCACAAGGCCCGCCTTCTCGCAAACATGAGCTCATCACAGCTCCTCTTGCAGTCTCACTGTGCTGTCTGTCTGTGAAATCAGATGTCTGTCTGGCCTGACAGCTTCCAAATAAGCAGGAGTTTCCCCATCCCTCCGAAGTTACAAGGCAGGAGGTGAAGTCCAAGGTTGAATATCTAACAGTACCTCTTACTGCGGAAGGATTTCCATGAATGTGAGTTCGAAATTAATCAGATGCATGTTGAGGTGCTCACAGTAAATACATGAATACAAACAAGACAAATGCGTGTAAGTGTGGAATTGTGTTAAACACATCATATAAATGTCATATAAACTCAGAGAGGGTAGAAATCAACCATGACTACAGATAATCCTAAATAAATAACTCGTTCTGCTTAGCTGTCTCTTGAAGCCAGCTCGCAACCGTAGAAAGTGACTCTACCCTGCTCTGTTCAATCGGGCTTCACGTATGTCTTACATGCCACAGAAACTCGAGAATGGAAAAACAGAGGTTATTTCAAAGGAATAGTTCAGAAAATGCTTCTGCACTTGGTCTTTGGGATTCAAAGAAATCCCAAATGTGTCCAAGAGGCATGCTGCTGTAACAGGATCATGTCAGGGATGACCAGACAGAGGCAGAGGAATCTTAGAGAACCTGGGAGCACAGCAGAGGGGACCCAGAAAGGAAGACAAGATGGTGGCCATTTGCTCATTTGCACAGTGGACTTCCTGGGCAGCCATTAGAGAGGGTGCAGTGAGTCACAGAGGACTCACTCACAGCAGGAAGTTGAGATCCTCACAGCCTGTGTACGGATGTAGAGACCAAGGCTGACTTGTCTTGCCTACCCAGCTTCCAGTAGGAGCCAACGCTGCCCATACCTTAATTTCAGACTCACAGCGTCCAGAGACACAATGAGACCGCATGTTCATCCTTCAAGCCACTCAGTGTGAGCTGCTGCGTTACCACAAAGTTATTTGATGGTGTTGGCCACCTCGCCACGGGTCACACTCCCACTACCCTGCAAAGGCTGCCTGTGCTCAGCTCACAACACAGCCAGACAGATTGTGACAAGGCCCGAGGCTCCCAAACGAACCAGACTTGGTGGTTCCTCTCTCAAAGTCCTTGTCCTCTAGATCAAGTGGCCTGATTTCTCCTGCCCCGATGTCCTCATCTCCAGATCAGGAATCATTTAACACCTCAGAAGAATGTCACTTCTTTCAACAATTGCACAAAGTGGTGCCCCCACTCTGCCAGCACTATGGTCTCATTCTAGAATCGCTGGACCCAGAGGTACAGCATCCTGCTGGCCCCCTGATGTCTGGCTAACTACTTGCCTGCCCTTTAAAAACAAAAAGAAAACAACAACAAAACGAAACAAAACCCAAGAAACAGCAGCTTCTGAAACATGGCTCAGTACTTTCGAAATCATCCACCCAACTCAGGACCGCGAGGGGGGTACCCACACACTGAGACAATGGGGATGTCCTATCGGGAACTCACCAAGGCCAGCTGGCCTGCATCTGAAAAAGCCTGGGTTAAAACAGGTCTCGCTGAACATAGCGGACAATGAGAACTACTGAAACCCCAAGAACAATGGCAATGGGTTTTTGATCCTACTGCACCTATTGGTTTTGTGGAAGCCTAGGCAGTTTGGATGCTCACCTTACTAGACCTGGATGGAGGAGGGTGGTCCTTGGAATTCTTACAGGGCAGGGAACCCTGATTGCTCTTTGGGCTGACGAGGGAGGGGGACATGATTGAGGGAGGGGAAGGGAAAGGGGAGGCGGTGGTGGGGAAGAGACAGAAATCTTTAATTAATTAATAAAGAAATAAATAAATTAAAACAAAAAAAAAAAGAAATCATCCACCCTAACCCAGCTGTAGTCCCAGCCTCCTTCCTTCCCGGCTGCTTGGGTCCTGGTTAGCCTGGAGAAAAAGTCAGGTTCTTCTCTAGCCATTTAATGTGTAGATTTTATACCCTAAACAAAGATAACGCTAATGAATTCACACTCAACCTTTTCAGCCCCACGATAGGAAAAGATTTTCAGTCACTTTAGCCCAAGCTGCAACTGCACCCAGGGTCACCCAAAGAAAAGGACAACACATTAATCTTTGTCCTCCTTGTGTTAAACAATCTCCCAGATAATCCATAGCGTGGCACGCAGCGAAACTCAAAACCTTAGAACGTCATCTCGCTGGTCCCCAATTAAAACATAATCTTTTTAAGCTGCCAATATCACAAAGTAGGATCAATAGAGGGGATGCTTCTGAGTGGCGTTTCCTAGCGATCTGCTCTGACCGGGAATAGATTGCTGCAGTCATGGCTGGAGGGAGGAAAAGTGGCCCTGTAAGGAGCCAATGGGACTGAGAGAAGGGTGGCAGATGACTTGGCTCCATCCTCCGGAGGGACTGACATCTAACATTTCTTGTGGTGTGACCCAGGAAGGTGACGGTTTTACGATCCCTGCGGAACCACACTGTATTTTCCAGGGAATGACCGGAGCATCTACCCGTGGAGTCCAGTGGGTGTCTTGGGAGTATTTCCCCAGCGCCCTGTGTTTCACTAAGTGGGAAGGGTCAGGAGACTGGGGTGGATGAGTGATGCCTAGGATCCTGAGGTTCTCTTTCCAGACCCAAGAAGAAATGAGGCTCAGTGGCTTCATGGGATTTGCTATAGGTGGAAGAGTCTGCCTCCAAACCAAGGGTCCGTACTCACCCACATCACACAAGCCACAAGTGGCTGTGAACCCCACTTGTGGCTTTCACACGAAGATCTCTACGACTATCCTGCTGCATGATACAGTGAACCCCAGGGCCACATGTCTGTCAAACAAGCAGTGCACCCCAGCTCTTGACCCCAACTGTGTCTATGTCTTAAATAAGTTGCTAGTCCTGCAGGAGCGCAGCCTTGTTCAGGGATTATGCTTTTAAAAACCTGCAATGGACTAGAGATAGACCTACGGGAGATGCTATCAAAAGCAAGGCCACACCCTTAGCACTTCTCTCGATTGATGGGCCCCTTCCAAACAGCTGGACTGGCTAGGTATATCCAGATAGGAATGTGTCAGGGTCACCCTGATCTAGGAAGGGGAAGTGCCGGTTAGTTTTGGTTAGTTATTTGTTAACTTGACACAAACTGGGGTCGTCTGGGAAGAGGGACACTTAATTGAGAAAATGTCTCCATCAGATTGGTCTGTGAGTCAGTCTCTTGATTCATGATTGGTGTGGATGGGCCCAGCTCACGGTGGATGGTGTACCCCAGGGCAAGTGGTCCTGGATGGGTGAGAAAGACACGGGGAGCAAGCCAATAAGAAGCACTCCTCCATGGCCTCTGCTTCAGTTCCTGCCTCCAGGCTTCTGCCTTGAGTTCCTGCCTCAGGGAACAGAGTCGGGAAGGCATGCAAGATTCCACAGAGCAGAGCTGTGACTGCCGAGAGAAGCCAAATGCCTGTAAGGACTCCTTGGTCTCAGGCAGAAGCTCGGTGCTGTCGCCCTGGACATGGCCCTGATACTCACTGAAAAGCTCCAGGGAGAGGAAAGAAAGCCATGTTTTTGTTATTCCTTGTTCAAACCTCAAGGCAGAAGCAGTCTGATAAAGCTCTGCCTTTCGCCCATGTAGCATCAGAAATCTTTACAGCTTGGAGCGGAGGTTTTAAGATAACCATGATTTCTGGTGCTTTCAGAAATAGCCCCATTTACACAGAACGTCATGATTGCCCAAGTGGGAGAGTCACTGGGAAGTTAAAAATCAACGGGAGTCTCTATTTTCCAGAGATATCTTTGGATTCTCTCCACCCTGTTCATGCAAGAATTACTTTTGAAATATACATGGCTTGTGCAAACACGGGGTCAGAATCACTAAACACCAGTGATGTTTTACTATCTGATTTTAAAACTGCTAAATTTGATTAGAATCATATGGTTTTCGTGTCCATAAGACTTAAGTTTAGTTCACCTGCGAACAAAAAAAGTCTGAAAACGACAGTTGTAATTGTGTGGATCCTGCCTGTAATTCAAGCGCTTGGGAGACTGAGGTAGGAGTAGCTCAACTCAAGAACTAGCCTGGGTTACATAGTGAGTTCAAGGCAAACATGGGCTACCAAGTTAGTCCTCTAAAGGAAGGAAAGAGGGAGGAAGGAGGACGGAAGGGAAGGAGGGAAGGAGAAGAAAGGAGGAAAGAAAATTGGAGCAAAAAGAGAATATATATATACATATATATGTATATATATACATACATATATCTCCCTCTAGTTTTAAAAAATGCAAGTTAGGGGCTGGAGAGATGGCTCAGAGGTTAAGAGCATTGTCTGCTCTTCCAGAGGTCCTGAGTTCAATTCCCAGCAACCACATGGTGGCTCACAACCGTCTGTAACGAGGTCTGGTGCCCTCTTCTGGCCTGCAGGCATATACACAGAATATTGTATACATAATAAATAAATAAATATTTAAAAAAAAATGCAAGTTAGCCCTGGAATGTGAGTATATTTTTTTATATTCAGCTATTAATCAAATGTGGCAGCTTTCACAAATTCATTTCATAAACACCATTACAATGCATATTTATATAGAATGTTCAACTAGAGTATTCAGCTTAGCAAAGAGACCTCAGAACTTCACTACAGTCAAAAGATAGAAACAGTTCCAGGGCTCTTGGTGAGCTGGGCGCCGAGTCGTCCTGAGGTGCTGCTTCCGCTCAGGCAGTTCCAAGGACCTGAAGTCTGAAGAGCACAGCATCAGCCGACCTTCCTCTGGGAAGGCTACTCCAGGCGCTGGCTCAGGCCTGGCCTCTGAACGATGGTAATGACTACGTTAATGTCCCATGTGCTCTTAAGAGGGTCATTTAAATGAATTCAAGTGAGCACATGTCCACTTCAATGAATTGATGCTGCCTGGTCAGCCGAGCCCTCTGCCAGGAGTGAGTCTGCAAGCCTTACACAGCCCCTTCACCGAGGGTGATCGAGAGGCCCAGCCTAGGTCCAGGTCCAGACTCACACAGTACCGAGTGTTAAGTCTAGAGCCAGGGTCCTGAGTGCTTTGAGGGTGCCCCCCTCCCACATACTTCAAGTGACCACAGTACTGAAATTAGAGCTCATTGTGCCAAGAACAAGTAGACATTCTTCGGTTCTTCTGTCATCTTAATGTCACCTGTTAATACCTTCAGAGTGGCATGGTTTACTCTGAATGCCCCTTCCTGCTCTGACAGGTAAGAGTCCAGATATCCCTGAGGCACCATGGTTTCTCTAGGCAAAGCTCTGAGCCTGAAGCGTCTCTCTCTCTCTCTCTCTCTCTCTCTCTCTCTCTCTCTCTCTCTCTCTCCTTCCCTTCCTCCTCTCTTCCTCCTCCTTTTTTCTTTTCTTTTCTTTTTTTGGTTTTTCCAGACAGGATTTCTCTGCAGCTTTGGCACCTGTCCTGGAACTTGTTCTATAGACCAGGCTGGCCTCAAACTCACAGAGATCCAACTATCTCTGCCTCCCAAGTGCTGGGATTAAAGGCGTGCACCACCCCCCAGCTGAACTTGGCTTTTAAAAATACAGTGTGTGGGGCGTGGAGCGATAGCTGAGCAGTTAAGAGCACGTGTTGCTCTTCCAGAGCACTGAGTTCAGTTCCCAGCAGATGGTGGCTCACAACCATCTGTAACTCCAGTTTTCAGGCAGCTGATGCACCCTTTTGACCTCTTCCACAGGTACCAGACCCATATGTGGTACACATACATCTATACAGGCAAAGTACTCATTCACAGAAAAGAAGAGAAACAAATCTAAAAAAACAGCCTTTAAAAAGTAAATGTGTCCCAGGCCAGAGATGGCAAGTATAATTATTCAAAGAGACGAAATAGCAGGATACAGATTCAATCTGTGAGCTAGAAATATAATATATATAACTCATATATGTTATATAGATATACCAAGCATATAATTAAGTGCTCTAATATGATAATATAGCATATGTCCTAGACATAGACAATAATCCACATGCATTTTATATAAGCAGTTTATATAATACCTTGTGTCCTAGAAATACGATAGCATAAATAAATATAAGTAAATAAATAATGAGATAGTGTATATCCTAGCCGGTGATTCCAGAAAGCCGTTGAACTGCGGTGACAGAGGCTCCCATCCCTGCTGCTAATTCTCTAATGACAGAGGTGGGATTGACTTTCAGAAGAGATTTAAAAGGCATCAGCCTCTAAACACAGCCCGGGCCTCTCCCTCCCTCCCCCTCCCTGCACCCTCCCCCGCGGTAAAGGTTGCACCAGTTAATGGATTTCAAAGTCAAGAATCTAATGCTAATCTAAGTATTTGCTTATACGCTCTCTGAAGTCTCGACAGATTAGGTTTGGAAGTATTTCCATAGATCATATCTGCATAATCTAATAGAGATGACTTCAGGAACGCAGAAGATGCCTTCCTGCGCTGCGCTTGCCAGCGCGCACCGCGCCTCGTCGGTAGCATTAGGGAAGCATGCGCTTTTTTGTTTGAATTTTAAAAATTGTTTGCAGCCAATTTCCGGAACAATGCTGCGGGGTTTTGGAGACTATTCTGCTTCCATTCGGGAAGCCACTGTCTTGGCTAAAGCGACAGGGGAGAGATGGCCGGCCCCAAGGATATACGCAAGAGACAGGCGCCCCGTGAAGTTTGTGTAATGTAATTGACTTTGTTAGAGGACGGTCAGGAGTCGTGTGGTTTCCATCTCCAGGGAGCCTCATACATCACCCACGAGATCCCACTTATTTAAATAGTTCCCCTTAAAAATGTGCAATGGGCTCATAACTTCGTCAGCACCCACCCTTCTCGGCTGCAATGGGATTTCTGAGCCCATATGGGAGGCCCACAACTCAGAATAAATGCAGTCTCTCTGCCTCTTGTGACAAGAGAGCCAGTGCAGAAGTGTCGCATTTCCCACTCCCAGGCCGCCCCAGGGGACTCGGGAGAGATTTCCCTAAGCTAATGTCTTTGTAGGAGATCAGAAAAGATTAGTCTCTTAAAACTTCAATTCTCCTAATGTAAGTAAGTTCTCCCACTGTGTAGAGCAGGTCACTGTAGGCCTGGTGGGTGGGGACGGAAAGGCCAGCGTCACACAAGCGCGAGTGCACACTCAAACACCCTGCAGCTCACCCTAAGTGCCAAGTTGTCACCTGTGTGGGCTTGGTTTTCCCCGCCTTGCCTTTTCCTTGAGTGTAAATTTTGCCCATATCTTAACCTTGCTCCACAATGACACAAGCCTCATGAACAGCACCAGGCCCTGCCAGCCCTGTGTGACAGAGGCAACCAGATCCTGACTTTGCTAAGCTCCATGGAGCCCACCTCCCTGTCTGCAGCTCTTTTCTCAACAGCACTCAAGATGGGGGTGGGAGGCAGATCAAGGAGCAGAATCTGAGACACCTGAAACAGCCATTACCAACGGCATTGAGTAGCAGGAAGACCCCAAACTGGAAGGATGGGACGAGGGCTTCTTTAGAATCACTGCGCTGAGCAACAGACCTGAAGGTTCAGCCAGGAGATGCAAAAGCAGGAGCCAGAGCTGAAGACAGGCCAAGCCGGTGTGATCCAGGCAGACACACCAGAACAAGAGAGAAAGTGGCACAGGAGTGGAGATGAGAGCCAGGCCTGGTGGCACAAGTTTGTCATCTCAGATACCAAGGAACTGAGAAAGGAGGGCCACGGGTTCAAGGTCAGCCTGGGCTACACAGCAAAACCCAATTGCAAAAGGGAAAGTAAAAAGAGCTGGCATTGTAGCCCAGAGGTAGAGTGCCTTCACAGGGTGCAGTGCCTTCACAGGGTGCATAAGGCCCTGAGTTCAGCCCTCAGCAGTGAAAAATAAACAAACAAATAGAAGAAAAGAAAGAACAAGGAGCAAGCAGTGGGCAGCTGGGAGCCCCTCAAAAGCTAAGTAATGGAAGTCAAGCTAATATATGAACGAATGGACATAAAAGAACGAGTGGGGCCCATAGAAAGACTTCTTGGTTTGCTTGTTTGTTTTTGTGTTTTTTCTTCAAGGCAGGGTTTCTCTGTGTAGCCCTGGCTATCCTGGAACTCCCTCTGTAAACCAGACAGGCCCTGAACTCAAAGGTTTGTTTGTTTCTGCCTATCAAAAGAAACTTTTTAAAGTTTTATGACAGCACACACACACAAGTATACACAAATATACACACACAGGTATGCACACATGCACACAAACAGGTATACACACACACACACACACTATATGTTCTCAACCCATTTATTCTTAGCAAGTCCAAATATGAAGGAAGTTGAGCCTGGCTCAGATGCGATGAGCTGGAAGAACCCCAGCCAAGGCTATGGAGGGACGCTTGGCAGCTGCCTGGGAGGAGGGCGGGGGAGTCTGGCAGACAATCAGTTGTCCTTCCATAGGGTAGAGCTCCCAATTCGATATTTTAAAGAAGCACCTTGACAACCACGTCACAGGACAGCAGAAACGACGAGCTCTCTGGGGAAAGCTTTTGTGAACGGGTCTGTGTCCTGTGAATGAGTCCCTGCAGCCTGGGCCTGAGAGTCCAGGGGACTCAGAGGAGTTCATTGGTGTCCAAGAAGCGTATGCATACATGCAAGTACATAGCACGCATAAACAGCATAGAGCAGACCAACCTCCATGAGGTCCACAAAGAAAAATACACTTTTACCAAAACTGGTTAATTTATTTATTTTAAAAGTAGCTTTATTACCTACTTTCTTAAGTATGTATTTAGAGTTGTTCATCCCAAGTTTATTTTGAAGCAAGCAAAACATTCCAAAGAGAGGCTACCCCTTTTTCCTTCCTTCCTTCCTTCCTTCCTTCCTTCCTTCCTTCCTTCCTTCCTTCCTTTCTCTTTTGCGCTCTCTCTCTCTCTCCCTCTCTCTCTCTCGGTTTGGTCTTGGTTTTGAGACAGGGTCTTCCTATTATACAGCTTCAGGTGGCCTGGAACTATGCAGACCAAGCTGGCCTCAGACCTACAGCCAAGTCTACCTCCCTGGTGCAGGATTACAGGGCACCACCACGCCAGCCCAGGGTAGGGCAGGATCAGTCCCCCACTGCAATGGTGGAAGTTATCAGTTTGAGAGAATCTTAAATCACCCGGGAGGTGGGCCTCTGCCCGCACCCAGCAGGGCTTACCTTGATCACACTCATTGATAAGGGAGGGCTCACCTGGGCAGGGTGGTTCTGAACTCTGGAAAACAGAGAAAAAGAGCTGACGTCTGGACTGGACAGTGTGTGCTGGGGGCTCTTGCTCTTTCATACATCAGTTCCTCTGCTGTAGAGCCCGGATCCCTGAAGAGGCTCTCCTTGGCCTCAGTCAGTCACAGCATGGGTACTTCCAGAGGTTGAAAGAAACCATTTCTGCCCTCTGTGCCCACGGGTGCCACACCTTCAGAAGCTGAGGTCAGTACTGGTGCCCTAGGCAGCCCCTCAGAGCCTCACTCTTCTGCACCACAGGGGCTGAAGCTGTCCCTGAGACTCCTGACTTCCTGACTACCACATTGGCTTCCCTGTGGTATGTGTTAGCAAAATCCCCATTGTTTTGAAAACCTCTGCGGCCTGCAGTGGAATCTCTGCCTGCTTTATTTGCTCAGCCCGTGTGGACTTTACCTGTGGCAGTGTCCACAGACTGAATGAGAGTACATTTCTCTAACCCAGCATGGCCAATGACCCTGACCTCAGTTCTTGGTCCCAGCGTCCCTGAGACACCTGCTCTTCTTGTTGAGGTCAGAGTCACACGAGATTCCGCGAATCACAGCGTCACTCTGAGACTTGAGTCCGAACCCAGAACTATGCTTAGGAGCCCTTTCACTCCCCAGCCCACATCCGTTTTACTCCAGCACTGGGAATTAGCCTGAGTCTGCCCAGCTGAGGCAAGTTCAAGTTCAATGTCAAATCCATCTGACCTGCGAACTTAAAAGAAAGCTGGAGGCCATCTAAAAACTGCCCAGGAGGATGAATGAGTGCCCTCAGCCCACAGCACACAGCCAGATCTCCAGGGGCTCCAGGCTAGCAAACCCCTTTACGCAGCACCCTCTCCTGGACAGCTCTCCTCCTTCCCTGGCAAGACCAAACTGGTACTTTTGCTTCTCCTTCCTAGCCCGTTTTCCCTTGCAGCACCTGCCGCTCAGACTCTGCCTTACAGCAAGACTCTTTTTCCAAAGCCAGTCTATATTCAAATGAGCAAGAAATGATCAATTTCTTGTGTTGCTGTGGCTAAACTCAAGTCCCACTTTGGGTCTCTATAGTAAAAGTCTGGTCACTGTGCTATGATGTAGCCCCCCTGCCCCGATAGGGTCTTAGTTCTCTCACACGTAACAACTGGAGCAATGAGAGAAGCTTTGCATTTCTCCATGGGACCCCAAGTGGGTGCCTACTTTGGGGTACGACTCCTGGTTGGTCAGGTGCACTTCTTCAGCCTTGAATCTGAAACTGCAATCCTGAGAAAGTGGGGGGGGGGGACACAGGGGACACACAGCTTCCATTGGATTCTCAGACACAGTTCCTGTTTTCATCTGCCATTGCCTATGGCACTGGGGCAGAATGGTGGCCCTGCCCATGTTTCAATCTCCCTTCAAAAACAGGGCCTGAGTCTGAGGACCTTGAAAGGAGACTTCCCCTGATCGCCTCTTGATGCTTGGAAGTGAGGCGCTTTCCTGGCCACAGTCGTTTTGAGGGGAAGAGCAGAACAGAAGGTCTCTGGGACACAAGGATGGTGAGAACTGGGGGGGGGTAAGAAGAGGAACTCAACCTAGAGTCTCCAGGACACCATGAGTCAGCCCAGGGACACCTGGAGCAGAATTCTGACCTACAGCAGTACAAGAAAGGGAAGCTTCTCTGGCCACTAAGTGTGCGGTGCCTTGTTCAGAAGCCATGGGAAAGTGTGAGCCTGGGCTCACAGTACTCCCCAGCTGTGAGGAAGCCAGAAACATAGACACTTCCTTGATTGTAAGAGGACCTCCTCCACCTTTCCAGGGACACAGGAAATGCAAAGGATGAGCCCGGGGCTCTCTCTGCAGTCACCCAGGTGACAATTACAAGTAAAGCTTTTTTCCAGCAGCACACCCCCCAGGACACCAAAGGAAGTTGGAGTCCGGGCATCCTCTCTTCTCAGGTCTACAAGCCATGTGGAGTGTCAGCAATCCAGTCTGGGAAGACAGCTCAGCCAGTAAAGTGCCGGCTGTACAAGCATAGGACCCAAGTCCAATCCCTGTCGTCCATGTAAAAACGCAAACATGGTGGTGCACACTAGTGATCCCAAAGCTGGAGGGGGAAGACACACCGATCCCAGGGGGCTCATTGGTCTGCTAGCCCAGTCTACTTATCAAGTTTCAGGCCAGTAAGAGATCCTGTCTCAAAATAAAGACAGACGGCCCTGGAGAATGACGCCAAAGGTGTTCCTCTGGGGTCTCCACACGCGTATCTGAACACACGCACACATACACACACACCTGTGCACACAAACAAACACACAAACGTTGGGTGTTGTCGTAGCATGTGACCTGGAGGCAGCATCCAGTCCATCACACCTCCATCCCCACTGATCACGTATTTCACTCATGTAAAGGAGGCAAGACAGCACGGCAGAACACACCTGCAGCGCTAGTAGATTGCTCCCATTTTGTGGATGGCAACACTGAAGCCCGGGGATATTAATCTCCTGCCTGTTGTCACACTGCCACCAGGCTGGGCTCTGACCTTCCATTTACTATTAACTTATGTGATTCAACTCATCTTGGAGATTGTCTGTGTGGGGGCATGGCTGAATGTTGGGAAAAGCCAGAGGGCCAGCCCACACATCGACTGAGTTCCCAGCACCCAGCCTTTCATTGCCAGCTCCGGGTAGTCCCTCCGTTCTGGGTGAGTGGCTGATCATCCCAGACTGTACTTCTCCGCCTGTGTCCTCTGGACCCTCTGTCCCCAATTCCCCCCATATGTGTTTATGAAAGGCAGGAGGTCAACAAAGATGCAGGCCACCTACCTGCACAGGACAGGATTCATTTCCCAAGTACTGGGACAGTGTGACAGCTCTGCTCTCTGTCTACGCATCCACTTAGATGATAAGTCAGCAGGGACATGGGGACAGACTCCAGACTCCCTAAGGTCATTGCCTCAGCAGGGCTAGCCAGATGATGGATTGATCTGAGTTCCCTTCGCTTCTGTCTCTCTCAGGCAGTCACCTCCTCTGGGAAGCCCTCTTACTCCTGTTCCAGTCCCGTGTCACCTCTTGCCCCTGTCATCTGAGACAAGCAGTTCTGGCAGGTGCTACATCCCCTCTCTGGGAAGCTCCCTGACAACAGAAGCAGGAGTTTGTGCCTTTGGATGTCAATGCCCAGCAAACGGGGCATGGCAAGAAACGGGTGCATCTGAGAGTGTCTGATTGCCCATAGTGACGACCTCCTACACATCCTTCAGGGCTTAGAGGCCACATGAGAGGAAGAGCCAGGAGTCTCCAGCTAAAGCCTAGGGCCTGGCAGAGTGGCTTTTGCTGTCAAATCTGCAGGGTCTATGCTCTCAGTCCTCAGACTGTCCTTCCCCTAAAATGTATAAGGGACACAATGCTGGGACCCTTTGCATACAGGAGCTGTGCACGTTACAGATACCCCAAAGCGCCTGGCCCAACAAAGGCAACCTCCTTCTTTCTCTTCCTTAGCCCTCAGTGGCTCTGCAGGTCGCTGGTGCTGGACAGGCCCCGGGGACAAAGGGAACTCACGAATAGCCTGTGCCCTCGGAAGGGCACTAACCGAGGAGCCTGGATGTTCCCTTTAATCCTCACAAGAGCTTCTCAAATTGGCTAATCTCATTCTGTTTTGCCAATGAGAAAAAAGGATTAGCCAGGCGAGCCTGCTTCGCAAGGTCATAAGCCACAAAGTGACAGGGCTTCCCTTTCCATCTGAGCTGGCCTGCTCTGCCAGCTCCTCAATAAGCCCCTCAGGGCATTTCCCTGTGAGTTTTGGGGCCCTCCTGTGGCTCCCCAACCTTGCACACTCTCCTGCTATCTTAGCCCCTTCCCTGTCTTCCATCTACCTGTTGGCTTAGGGACTGGGTATATCACCCAAGACATGGCATGGTAGCAGAAGCTTCTCCTGGTTAGAAACAGCATTCAAGCCAGCTAGGATTAGGACTTAAAATCTTTTTGGTGGTCAGCTTTTCACTCCACATCCTGTGAATTCTTGCCCACTCCTCCACAAATTACATTTAGTGACTCTCTAGTCTTCAAAGCAACGCCCACTTGTAGGCGTTTCTGGGGTGACTGCTGTATGTAAGAACTCCAATAGACACAGGGAAGCCGAAGAGAGGTGTCCTGTGCACCCTGCTCACTGTCAGGCAGGGCAAGCCAGCAGCATTCACCAGGTAAGGTAATAAGAGCAGTACCTGTGTGAACGCAACCCTATGGTGGACAGGCAAATGGTGGCACCAGGAGATTCAGAACAAGTCAACCTGCACGTGCCTAACAGAGTTCTGCCTGCTCCTTGGTGTCCAGACCCAAGGCTCCAGCTTGCTTCTAGCGCGTTCCTCTCTCCGTGTAAGAACAAAGAGATGTACGCCTTCATTAGTTAGACCTCTGCAGAGCTCTACATCAAACCCCGGCATTCAAATTTTAAAAGTTTGATCAGCTGAGAAATAAGGATATTAAATATGATTAAATATGATTGCAGCTGAGGGTACAGACTGCTCTTCCATTGCTCGCTTTGATTAAAAAAAGCTATCTGAGCTGCGAGGCTGAAAAGTTAAATGCGACAAGGAAAAAAAAATAAAAGCCTGCGAATCTGCTGTCAGTCTTACTTTTGGTGAGGAAATCGCATTGTTCATGAAGCATTCGTCACCACATCGAGAGCACATGAGCTGGCGTCAGCAGCGAATATTCTCCTCTCCCCCTTAATCGCTAAGAATAAGAGAGATCACGATGAATAAAAAGTTATCACTATGATTCTTTAGGGAACATGAGAGAGGCCAGTGTTTTGAATGACACGCAGACCGGAAGCCGCGGTTCCTATGCTGGGGTTTAATTGGTGCAGTATTGGAGTTTAAATAGTAATAAAGTTCTTTGTCCTCGAGTTATGAGGGGAAATTGCCCGTGACACTGTGTGGATTACAATACCCGAGTTACCACTCTTGTCCATCTTTTTGCCTGTAAATGGTTGGTTTGGTTTGTTTCTATAGCTGCTCTGAGCATCTCTCATGGCTCCCTCTACCCCTTTGAGGTTGCACCAGGGGTGCTGAACTTTGGGGACTTTTCAAGGTGGTTTGGGCATGACAAGAACAAAACAAATTTGGACAAAAGAGTACCGTGGGGGGAGGGCGGTGTCCTCATGCAATGCCAAACGCCATCTTGAGTCGCCTTAGAGATGAAATCAATGCCAAAATTTTTGAGAGAGAGAGAGAGAGAGAGAGAGAGAGAGAGAGAGAGAGAGAGAGAGAGAGAG
>NW_026067968.1:985619-1163060 GCF_014885135.2 Alexandromys fortis | reverse complement strand
GGGAGGGAGGGAGAGAGAGAGAGAGAGAGAGATCCTAGGTACTAACAGCTCACTTATCTCAACCTTCTAATTGAAGAGTTGGCTGGGGCTCAAACATGGTCCTGCCCAACTACAGCCCTCGGGATGTCACCAGAGAGGAAATGGGTCAACCACAAGTGAGTCTGTTTGTCAGGGAGAGATTGCTGTGAAGGGGAGGCGGCGGTGGGGGGGGGGGGTCTGCAATTTTTTTTTTTTTGAAAATCATTCAAAAACACACATTATGGAGATATCCACCAAAACCAGAATTCTTAGGTGGCTTTGGAAAGGGAAAAACTAAAAACCCTTGGTTTGAATTGAACTGCATGTGGACAAGAGCCAGGACAGCGGAGACTCTCATGCCAACGCTCAGGAGGCAGAGGTAGGACGGTCAAGGTTGAAACTAGCCTGAACTACAGAATAAGTTCTAGGCCTGCCTGGGCTACACTGCAAGACCTTGTCTCAAAAATCAAACGAAGGAGTAGAAAGGGGAGAGGATAGGAAGGAATCAGAGTGGTGAAAAATGTATAGCTCAATAAAAACGATTAAAAAATCAAACAAAGGTAAATGAATTAGATTTGAGCTAAGCAGCAAGTAATCTTTTATTGAAAGTCTGTCCTGTGTAACATTTGGGCCAGGCATCTAATCTGAATAGTATTGCTTGTTTAGCTGAGAACCAGGGCATCCTGTTCTTTACCTGCTGGCAGTCTGAGGCAGGAGGCCTGTGTCCATCTCTTTTGTCTTCCCTGGGTTTGTTCCAAGGAGCCCCATAATGAGACTCTGAAAACCCACAGGAGACCCTAGCAAGGCTGGATCTCAGGCAGGCTGGAGACAAGGCTGAGCCCACAGCCCTTGGGCCCTTTTTCTATGTCTAGATGAGGAAAATGCTAAGAATCCTCCTTGCCCCTGTGGGAAGTTGCATGTCTTACACATCAAATGCTGCACTGGGCTGGGGACCACAGGGAAGTTCCAGAGAGAGGGACTTGCAGGGCTTTCTCCTTAGCCTGCACTTCCCCACCAGGTGAATGACAGTGCTTACTAAGAGCACAGAGGCAGGAACACCAAGCTTCAAAGTGCCTCAGAGGGCTGAGGAGATGGCTCAGTCCATATAGCGCTTGCCTCACAAGTATGAGGATCTGAGTTCTGATGTTCAAGACCCATATTTTAAAAAAAACAAAAACAAAAAACATGGCTGTGGTGGTGCATGCCTGCAATCTCAGTGATGAAAGACAAAAGCAGTTCGAACCCCAGAGGCACACAGGGCAGTCTGACCAGTGCAACAAAATACCGTGCTGGTTAGAGATGTCTCCGAAAGGTAGAAGGCACCAGAAGTTGCTCTTGGACCTCCACATGCATGCTGTTCATACTCAGACCACACACACACACACACACACACACACACACACACACACACACACTCCACAGTGTTGTCAGGAAGGCTTTCTGTGAACCCACAAACCTGGGCCCCACCCTCAGAATTCTGTTGGTCTCGGGGGCCTCAGTAACCTACACATTTAGAATATTTATTATTTTAATTATGTATATGGGTATGTGCATGTCTATTTGGACATGTGCATGGTTATATATGGGCATGTGCATGGGTATATGGACATGTGCATGTGTATATGGGCATGAGCATGTGTATATGGGCATGGGCTTGTGTATATGGGCATGCACATGTGTATATGGGCATGCACATGTGTGTATGGGTATGCACATGTGTATATGGTTCATGCACATGTGTTTATGGGCATGAGCATGTGTATATGGGCATGTGCATGTGTATATGGGTATGTGCATGTGTATACGGGCATGTGCATGTATATATGGGCATGTGCATGTGTATATGGGCATGCACATGTGTGTATGGGTATGTGCATGGTTATATATAGGCATGTGCATGTGTATATGGGCACGGGCTTGTGTATATGGGCATGCACATGTGTATATGAGTATGCACATGTAAGTGCTGGTGTCCTCCAAAGCTAGAGGCATCAAATACCCTCGGGGCTGGAGCAGCAATTGTGACCCACCCAACATTAACCCAAGTCCTCCAGAAGAGTAGTAAACACTTTTAACTGCTGAGCCACCTCTGCAGCCCCCAGGAATCTGCATTTTTCAGCAAGCCATCCCCATGCCAGGAGACCCTGGTTCAAAGACACTTTCTAAGAAATGTTGTCTGTACAAGCAGTGGTGGTGCACGCCTATAATCCCAGCACTCAGGAGGCAAAGGTAGGCGGATCACTGAGTTCGTGACCAGCCTGGTCAACAGAGTGAATTCCAGGAAGGCCAGGGATACAGAGAGAAACCCTGTCTCAAAAAAACAAAAGAACAAAACAAAACAAGAGAAACAAGCAAACAAAAATCTGCCTGAGTTCTAAATTCCCCACCCAATCAATCAGTGAAAGGCTTTGTTTTTAAATATAATATTAAACGGCATTTTCTCCAAAGACCATGATTAGCCCTGCACAGTTTGCTCATGGGCAGTTTCTGTCTTAACAGTGTGATGTCCGCATCAGTGTAAGAAGTAAAATGTCTGTGCACACAGATCTCTCTTAGAGAAATCCGCTTTTTGTCTCCGCCTGTATTTTTGTTTCTGGTATGTAATATAATGTTCCCCATGATGAAGAATTATAAATTCCATAAAAGGGCTATGAATTCTTTGTAATGCTTTACTGATCGGCATATCTGATATTTCTGTACTTGCAAGATGAGTGTAATTACGGAATTTTAGAATCACAATAGAAAATTATAAGATGAAAATAATTATGGAACTTTAGAATTATAATGGAAAGGGAAGGTGGGGGCTTAGAATGTAAGTGTTGCTTGAAAAGGGCATTTTCCTATATTCTCTCCTAGTTAAGTATACAAGAAATGACACTCTTACAGACAATACCTCACAGATATTCAAGTGTATTATTAAACCCACATGGGGAGATGGCTCAGCGAGGAGGCCAAGCGTGGCAGTGCACACTTGTAATCTCAGTACTGGGGAGGCAGAAACGGGCTGATCCTTGAGGACTTGATACTCAGCTAGCTGAGGCCTGCTGAGTTCCAGGCCAGCTCTAAAAAAAAACAGAACTGAATAGATGGCCCCTGATAGACGATAGCCAAGGCTGTCTTTGGTCCTCCATGTGCACAAGCATGAAGCAAATGGACATGGGACATGAGACACGCTCTCTTGGATGCTATGACACAAAAACATCCTTCCACGAGTCGATCAGGATCTGAGCAATAGTATCATCATAGTGCCTGGAAAGTCCCAGGTGACCTAGAGTGTCCCGATAGGCATGACTTCCCATTGCTCTCAGGTACCTCAAGGCCCGGGACAAAGTCCCGTGAATGCCCGTACTGCAGGCAGATGGGCAGCAGGAGTCGTCTTTTCTCGATAGGTTGATGCGGAGTCTTCATTCCTATTTTAACATTTTTGTTTTGTTTTTCGGATTTGTTTCTCTCATTCTAGTTGTGTGGGTGTGTGCATGTGCCTGCGTGTGGACATGTGAACATGAGTGCAGGTGCCCACAGAGGCCAGAGACCTCTCAACAGAGATGATGCCTGCTGGTGAGCCACACTCAGCTCTTCTGCAAGAGCCGTGCCTGCTCTCATTCCTGACCCCCCAAGCCATCACCCCAGTCCCTTATTTAACATTTTCAATTTTTCATTTTGTTATTTCTTAAAGGGGGGCTGTGAGGTGACTCTGTGGACAAAGGTACTGGCTGCCAAGCCTGAGACACCAGGTGTGATTCCTGTAACGCACACAAAACAGCAGCTTCAGTGGCAAGCATCTGTCATTGCAGCGCTCCTATAGCGAGATAGAGGTGGTGACCAGACAATCGATCCCCCAGGAGCAAAGATACACAGACAGCTGCCTCAAACACCAGGGGTAAGGCTAGAATTGATCTCCACACCTCCCTCTGTCCTCCACACGTGTGTCACGGCACGTGCACGCCCGCACTCACACGCGCACATGTACAAATCAATAAGATGTCCAGGATGTGTGGAGAAGTGTACTTACAGAGGAGATCAACACATGGGACAGTGCCTGGTGGGGGAAGACCTGCCCTGGATGTGGCTGGCCCCTTACACGAGACCAGTGCCTGGGATGGAAAGAAGCTGGAGGAAGACAGAGCAAGCGTACATGCAAGCCCCTTTCGAGCCAAACATGTGTGTGAGTGTGCCACCATTTGCCAACAGTTCTCTAATTTCCCCAGCCTTTCTATGTGGACTCAACACCAGTGCCTAGCCAGGGAGCTTCAAGGCTTTCTATCCACACTGGGTCTGCTGAGGCATCCGGCCTCTTGGACTGACCGACACCTATTTCTCGGCCTCTCCAGCAAACAGCCATTTTGGGGTTACCCAGCTCCGTCGCAGGGGCCAGTTCGAGACATAAAATGACAGCGCATCCTGTTGGTTCTGCTCCTCCAGAGAGCCTTGCCTAACACGTTTCCCAAGGACTTGTCATCAAGCTGCAGCCAGAGAATTCCAGACTGTGACGCAGTAGACAGACGCCTTCCCATCCAGTGTTATTAGCGAGCCCCGGGGTTCTGTACATTTTCCTGCCGTGGGTGCAGCCAGAGGCTCCTTAGATTTGCGGTGCTCACTCAGGAAAATACTCAACTCCATCATCGCAAACAGAAAGCAGCCACCGATGCCAACCACAGGTGTTGCTGGACAGCCAGAGCATGCTACTACCAAAGGAGCTGGACAGTCGTCAGGACTAAAGAACAGCTAAGGAAAACTCAAGCTGACAGTACACTTTGAGTTGTCTTATTTTGTTGGTTGTTGTTGATTGGAATGTTGTTTGGTTAGTTTTTATTTGTTTATATGTGTGTGTGTTTGTGCATATGTGTATGTCTCTCTGTGTAAAGGTATATATGTCTGTGTGTGTGCCTGCACATGTGTATATGTCTGTGCATATGTATATGTGTGTGACTGTGTGTGTCTCTAGGTGCATCTGTGTGTGTGTCTGTGCATATGTGTGTGTCTATGTGGTATGCATGTGAATGTGTATGTGTCTCTGTGTGTTCATGGGCTGTACTTGTGTCTATGCATGTGGTGGCCTGAAGACAGCCTTGGGAGTCTCCTCAGAAACACCACCCATCCCCTTTTAGACAGAGTCTCTCTCTTGCCAGGGGCTTACGAGGCAGAATGCCTAGCTGACCAGGGAGCCTCAGGAACCCTTCTGCCTCTGCCTCCCCAGCCTGGAATTGTATGATATATTACCATGCTCAGCTTTTTACTTGGGTTCTGGGACTCGAACTCAGGTCAGCTTCCAAAGCAAGTACCTTACCAACTGAGCTGTCTTCCCGGCCTGAGTTTGTTAGTTTTTTGAGGCAAGATCGGGCTGTGTGTCCTGGTTTAGTCTCAAGCTCACAATCCTCCTGTCTCAGCCTCCCAAGGCCTGGAACTACAAGCATGAGCTTTGGAAAATCTCCTTTGTCTCTGTGAACCTTTCCTGTCTCCGGCTGGCCTGTGTGCAGACTTCTCTCCTTCTTGGAACTCCCTAACGCCCTGGGAGCCACTGATGAAACCAGCAAGCATTTGTTCTAGAGTCTAAACTGGGCATGCTCCGTTCCCGGTGAGAAGGTAGTAAGAAGTCTTTGACATCTACCATATGTGGCAATAAGTCACTTCCAACATTCCTGTGCTGCATACACACAGGGGACGGAGGGAGGCTGAGGAGTTA
Source organism: Alexandromys fortis (assembly GCF_014885135.2). Taxonomy (NCBI): domain Eukaryota; kingdom Metazoa; phylum Chordata; class Mammalia; order Rodentia; family Cricetidae; genus Alexandromys; species Alexandromys fortis. The sequence continues at coordinate 1,157,359 of NW_026067968.1, read as the reverse complement.
GACACGTCACCAACCTGGAACATATGTAAAACAATTTCTCTCTCCCTTTGGGTACAAAGCCTTCTCATAAATGTACAAATGGTATTTAGACATCGAAACTGGTAGGGTTTACAGAAATGCCATCACGCCTACCCGGACCCCCATTGAGAAGCTCATTCTCCCGAGAGCCAGTTCTGGCCTCCGCCTCCCTCTTTCCACCTCTACTGTGCTCACCTCTCCCCACTTCCTACCCACATTAGGACCCTGAAAACACTTGGCTCGTGGGCATCGCGGATAATGGGAGTTTTCGTTTTATTTATTTAGAGCTTGGCTGCCCCCACCAGTCTCCTGAGAGGAAGCATCTCATATTCACAGGGGTGCATGTACCTCTGAAGGAGCACACATTCCACGATCGTTGCCTTTGAGCCAAGGCTAAGAGCACTTTCTCAGACATAAAGGCCCGGGAATGCTACCATGGAAGTGTGCTGTTAGCACCGCTGTTTATATAATATCCTCAGCCCATTCAGACGAGTAGATCAAATCAATGCGTCTCCAGCCTGACTCAAGGCTTCATTCATCACAGCCAGAGCTGGCTATGGGAGAAAGGCTGCATCCTTCCTGTCTGCACCGTGATCCTGAACTTAAACGAGGCACCTCAGCCTCCCTCCGGCTCTATGGCCTTAAAGTTCACAGGGCCATGCAAAGAGAGCTCAATATGCCAAAAAAAAAAGAATGTTGACTCTGGGTAAACCGATCTGTGAGGTCCTTTGACAAAGGTGGCGTGGAAACATTGTTTGGGATCTGTCTGATCTGTGGAGGCACAGGGACCAATCAAAGAGAACAGGGCTCAGAGGATAGATGGCTAAGTCCACGGCGTGCCTGAGACCCACGAATGAGGACCTAAGTTCGATACTCAGAAGTCATGTAAAACTTCTATAATCCCATCACTGGGGACTGAGGAGGAGAGGCACAGTGACATGGAGTGGCCTGGGACAAGTTAACTCCCCCATGCCATTCACACAAAGTCACTGAGAAGATGAGCAAACCTCATGCCGTAGTATTGTTTAAAGCCCATTTCCTGGCGAATAATCAGAAGGAGAGCCATGACTTTAATGAAACGCTATGAACCACATTTTAATTATTGCCAGGACTTAAGTCTTTTAGTGAAATACATATTTATAAACCTTGGCGGGGCATAGATCATTTACCTAATAGAGCAAGACTGCTCGAACGCCGCCGTCCTAATCTATCAGGTAAATATCCATTTATAATTGGTTCTTTAATCCTTGCTCTCGCCCCTGATAGGCTGGAACAGCCCAGCAGGACTGCTTCATTCTTCAGGGACAGTCTGTTATCGTCCATCACAATGTCAATAGGAATATATACATTAAAGCAATTATAGAAGTCACTGCCCGACACAAGAGTCATAGCTCAGTCAGAGACAGGAAACCAAACCGCTGCTGGACAAAGAAAGAACCTGCCGCCGGGCGATGGTGGCGCACGTCTTTAATCCCAGCACTCGGGAGGCAGAGGCAGGCGGATCTCTGTGAGTTCGAGACCAGCCTGGTCTACAGAGCTAGTTCCAGGACAGGCTCTAAAGCCACAGAGAAACCCTGTCTCGAAAAAGAAAAAAGAAAGAAAGAAAGAAAGAAAGAAAGAAAGAAAGAAAGAAAGAAAGAAAGAAAGAAAGAAAGAAACTGCCGTACTCCAGAGCAGACGGGCAAAGATGCGAGAGGAATAAAAAACTTCCAAACAGGACAGGACCCCTGCAGTCCCCACCAAAGAACGGCATGTACTCTGTAACCCCTAATCCTTACCCTCAATTGTACCACCTGCCAATGCACCAGATTCCAGGCTCTACTTAGCAAGAATCCACTGGGTAGTACTGCCCCTTAAACGATTTCTCGGCATCTCCTGAGAGTCGTTCTGCTGAGAGGAAATTGGAAGTGTGGGTGCTATCACCACCCCAGGCCCCACACTCTGAAGTTTGGTCCCCTTCCCCTCTCCTATGCTTCTGGGCAGTGAGGCAGAGGTGCTCAGCCTAAGACCAGAGCACTGCCCCAGCCAACAATAACTGAGTATGACTCTGTTTCCTCCTGGTCATCTAACTGGCTCTCGACCGAGCCTCACAAGCCTCCATAGGGGCTTGTCTGTTTGCTGGACTCATTTTGTCCGTCATTTTTTGTTCTTTGTGGTCTCCCACCAGAGAGCACACTGACTACAAAAGCTTATGTTGAAAGGAATCCTGGGAGCCTGAAACCGGCCTCCCCAGGCCTCGTAGGATCCTAACCTTCCCGCAGGTCCCTGATTACCCTGAGACACATCTACAGGACCAGAGGCAGTCACGGTAGCCACGACTCGGGACACTGAGAAAGACTGGCTCTAAAGTGTCCGCGCAGCCATTAAAGGCCACGCCCACATAGTGGGCAATGGAGGGCAACAGCCATGCTCTTTCGGCACAAATGTTCTCAAAGTTGAAATACCCTGATGTTCGCCACGAGAGACAAACAGACCATCCTAGGAAAGGATGCTCCTGGTCAAAGACCAAGCAGCCAGAATGCAAGTTAAAAAGCTGACCTGGGAAGCTAGACCTGGACACTGTCAGTCTGACCGTGTGAAATGACTCTGTCTGAAGGCAGCGTGCAGAGGAAGGTGGAAGCGGCCACGCTAGGAAATGGCGTTCGCCAAACAATCATGGACTCAGGCGGGTCTCCTTAGAGCTTTGCTTTGAGAACTGCTGCTCCAGTATTGCAGAAGGAGGAAACTGAGGCACAGACGGGCTCTGCAGGACCAGGCCCCGTCTCCCTTCTAGCAGTCTTTTTGCAGTTTAAGTCCCGCTACGTAGAGAGAATACGGTAACCCCTCCTTTGTCTGGGCTTGGGAGGAAATGAACCGTCTCCTGCATAGACGTTCCAGGTAACTGAATGTATACCTTTGAGCCCCAAAACGTTTTCAGATTTTAATTATTTTAATGGAAACATCTTATCGTTCTTAAAACAGCCTATTCCGAGTGATTAACCTTGTCTCGTTGGCACAGGGCCATTAGCACTCACGGTAGCTTTGCGCTGTGATGTAACCCAGTGACAGGTCCTCGCCAGAATGCTTCCCCCGCTGCTGGCTGGCCACTTTCTGGACCACACAGCAGCTCCCAGCCCTGCCTCCCCACAGGCCTACCTCTCTCACCCACCACGCAGACAGAATGCCTTCTGGATGCCAGCTGCCCAACTCCTCTTCCTTATAAGAGGACTCCGCGGTACTCAGCCACCTACCGGCTGAAGCCCAGGACCCCACACTCAGATGCCCTGCCACTCTTAGGTGGCCCTGCCATTTGGTGATACTTGGCTGTGTGATTTACGCCTCACTCATCACATGCCGGGCCCTGGCTCCTGGCCCTGGCTCAAGCTGCTCTCTCCTACCTAGGAATATGGTTCTCGGAGTGTTGCTGAGGAGCCCTGGGGATCCTCAGAGCTTCCCGGGAATCTCCAGATTCTCCCTTCTCCTGCCTCCTAGGTGTAAGAAGAGGCCAGTATTCCTCCATACACAGCACCCAAGGCAACCTATCAGAGCAAACGAAGGGGCAAGCTCAACAGCAGAGCATGCTGTCTTCCTGTGTATGGGACACCAGCAGAGATGCATAAAAACACAAAGGGGGTTGTTTATACATTGTTTTGTCTTGGAGAAAGAAGACGTTTTTCACAAACTTATGTATGTATTGTTTATGTTCCTATATAGTGAGTTTGTCGTGAGTCTTTATAATGAGTCCGTGACTGTGATCTCTCTGCTTTCATTTCCATCCCATTTCATCCTCATCCTCCGCATAACAGAGGGGTTTTTGAGGTCCTAGCAGTACAAGGGTCCTAGAGGTTCAAGGGTAGTAGAAGGGTCTCCCAGCATGGACCACAAGAGCAAAAGCCCATCAGAGTGGAAGGGCATCCTAAGATCAAAGAGTCTGAGACCGGCTACATCCCCAATCCATCTTTTCCCGAAGCCACCTCCTCTGGCCTGAAGCCCTAGGCTAGGGACTCACTGTACCTCACAGCATCTCTTATCACCCTGGGTGAGCTATCTGGCCTCCCTGTGTGTGACTTCAAGTCTCCTAAAGATTGGAGAAGTCTATGGAGCCTTGCTCCTCCTGGCCTGTGCAGAACCTAGTCCCCAGGATGCCATCAGAGCTTAGCAAATTCACATTACATCCACCTAGTGCGTGCTGTGACATTATCCCTCTGAGTTATAACTCATTCCACTCACTTCCTTGCCTTGCATAAATCTCTTAAGCTTTCAGGGAGCTGGAGAAATGACTCAGAAGTTAAGTGCCCTGGATGCTTTTCCAGAGGACCCAGGTTCGATTCCCAGTACCCGTAAGCACATGGTGGCTCACAAACATCTATAACTCCAGTCCTAGGAGATCCAATGCCCTTTTCTAGCTTCCGTAGGTACCAGGGATGCCCACTGTGCACAGATACACATGCAGGGAAAACACTCATACACATAAAATAACCTGAAAATTAAAATAATTTTTAAAAAATCTTCTAAGTTTTTAAATCTTCAGTTTCTTGAGGAAAAAAAAACGATACTGATATCCAAGGACTGAATGATGCTGGGGTCGGGCAGGCAGTGTGTAGACTAGAAAACAAGCAATTTCCCCAGCCCCTGGCCACTGCGAACCAGCAGTCTCCCTCCCCCCAAACTGCAAGAATTCACTAATGGAATCCAGAACCCCGTGACTCAATCACGCCTAAATGTATCTCTCCCAAATATTGCTACAATAGCAATTCAACTTCTGCATGAGTCTTGGGGGAGCGGGGAGTGAGTCAAAGCATAGTTGTGGGTGTGGGTGACACCGGGCTCCCCAGCTCTAGAGATGTTAAGGCCTAGGCCAAATATGACCTGCCATGAGCCAGCTGTGCCACCGCTCTTCACAGTTAAGGACCTTGGTGGTTACACCGAGCCTACAGGATAATCTCCCTAGTTGTAGGTCGGCTGATTAGCAGCCGAAATTCCACGTGTGCCTTACTTTTGCCTGTGTTGTGTAAAGAAACATGCTCATGGATTCTGGGGATAAAAATGTGGACAATGTGGGGGGGGGATTATTTAGCAATTACAAGAAGTTGATACCAAGGAAGAGGGACCACTGCTGTTACTAAACTTTTGCCAGGTGGTTCTTAGAACTTTGGAACTAGGAGGTGTAATTTGGAAGAATATGGACATGTAGGCCATAGAACAGAGCTGAGATGGCCGGTGGTGGGGTTCACTTAGAAGGACACACACCACCAGCAGAAAGTCGAGCAGTGCTCATAGGATTTCAGATAAGAAGGCTTCTGGGAATTAGCTAGTGGCCGGAAACGTCTGAACTAATGATGGACTAACTGAATCGGTAGAGGAAATTTCCAGATAGCATTCAGGCAACAGCATGGTTATTGCTAGCTGACTTTAGCCAAGTTTAACAGTGAGAACTGGAAAAAAAGGAGGGGCAGAAATATTTTTCAAGATGCCATATGGCGTGTTGGAAATTGTAGGCAAAGTTGTTACAGAGGTTAGTTTCACTAAAAAGAAACCAAGAACATCATACTTGTACGATGGGAAATTGGCTAGGCCCCACCCACGGCTAGCTCCTGAGTACAGAGCTGTAAACCCAATTAAAAGGCTTTCTTTGACAATTAGAAAGCCTCTAGGATACCCTGCTCACACGGGATCCACTTAGGAAGTGTCTTGCCAGGTTCAACCACCCATGCATTCATGGGCCGCTCCAGCCGTGATCCCAGTGGCTGTGCAAGCAGGTGAATGATCACAGAGTCATTCATTGGGTACCAGTTTTTCAGGCATGCAGAATAAAAAGGTTATGGGATCATGGAGGCTTCTACTTAGGTTTTTAAGGATGGCCCAGGAGGCCTGCCAAGCTATAATAGAGCAAGAGTGTTTAATAAGATGGTACATAGAGCTGTGCAGGGCGGTGGGGGGGGGGGGGGGGGCAGGGGAGTATAAGCTCCAATGGAGACCACATGATGTTGGAGATGCCAGGAATGGAAAGGGTCTGTTAAGGAAGGCTGTGGGGATGGTCAGAGGTAGCCAAGAAAGAGATGTGTGGGCTGCAAACATTACCTACAGAGACAAGGCTGCCCAAGCCTTTCCGAGCTCAGGCCATGATGCCATGTGCTGTAGAAGCAGACAGCGCTACCGAATTCGACTTATGCCATTCTAGGCTTCAGGCTTGCTTTGGCCACACTCCTCCTTCTGTGCCCCTGTCCTCCTCCTTGGAATTGGCGTGTATTCTCTGTGCTAGTGGATGCTGGAAATACACAATCTTTTTGTGGTTTTACAGATGCCCACCACTAAGGATTTGCCTTAGTGCTTGAGTCACAGTGGAGACACTGAACTTAGGCTTTTAAAAACGTTGGAGTTTTCAAGGCTTGAGGACCCTTAGAGGTGGGTCGAATGTGTTTTTATGACGGGGTGAGCATGGTTCCAGACAGAACACCACGATGCAGAGTAATGCATTTGGGGTATCCGGTTGACAAGGGTGAGCTAATCTTCATTGACCACTTGAATAGATTAAATATCACCTACGAGATCCAGGAAGGCCTCTGGGTATATGAAAGTGAGGGAACTTTCAGAGAGAATTAACTGAGAGGGGAAAGCCTGTCTTGAATCTGTCACCATCCCATGAGCCCTTGAGCTAGAGGACCGCCACTGTTGTAAAGTGGAAGGAGGAGAAAGCCAGGAGAGCACCAGCACCCGCCCTCCTCTCCTTCCTGTCCATCATGGCATCCCCTGCTCTCCTCCAAGGCCCCCTCTCTCCCGGCATGGCACACCAGTGTAAACCTTTCTTCCCTATAACCAGGACCTGACTTCTGGTTTCCTATGAATCCCATTCCACATTTTTTTTTCGATGAAAACTAAGTCACAATGTTTACAGTGGTCCTTTTCTCCTGTACTGCAAACATTGGTGAATTTCTGGCCGTGTTGGGTACTAGATGATTTGGGCCTCGTGGGTGATACATGCTCTGCCCATGGAGCTCAGCAGCCACTTTTGACAAGAACAACAGATGAATGAACACTGCAGAAGCTAATAAAACTTTATGTGGACAGTGAAATGTAAATGTAAATGCCCTGGAGCTTCCAAGTGTCATGGCATCTTATTCTTCTTTTTCGTTTGCTTTCAACCACTTCGAAGAAAGGAAGGAAGGAAGGAAGGAAGGAAGGAAGGAAGGAAGGAAGGAAGGAAGGAAGGAAGGAAGGAAGAAACTGTGGGTCACAAGTGAACCGTAGCCATATGCCCCCAGGGCTTTGATTTGGTGACCCCTCTGAATTAACTGAAGGATGTATCTCCACAGTGCCTTTATCTCTTTAAGTGTCTCTGCAAGACGGCCTCTCATAAATGTGTAATTGCTTTTATGTCATTGGCTGCACACTAAACATCACCTGGAAGGCTATAATAATAATAATTAATACCATTAATGCCAATAGTGGCCCCACCTGGTTGAGTTACATCAGGTTCCCTAGAAAGGGCACATGGGCAGACATGAGGGACTCTCTCCCAGTGACATAGTCCCCTTAATCACAGACATATCAGCTCAGCTCCACCAGGCCCTGTGACTGCCCCCTAGGTCGGACGCTTCATGGAGCTCCAAGAAGCTACAAGACCTGGAAAGAAGAGGTGACATGCTTTGTTCTGATCTTGGGTCCCCAAGCTCTCTGCGAAGGAACTGGCTGTGAGCTCTCCTCCGGGGCGGGGACACACACACACACTCAGAACTCACTGTCAATTCCCTGGAAGTATAGACAGTAAGTAGACCTTTGAAAAGGCCTGTGGATTGAAGGGTCAGCTCAGGACTGAAGCCACGAGTACCTTAAGCCTTCCAGGGCTCAGGGCTCTCCAGGACCACTGTCTCCCCTTCAGATTCCCGCTGTGTGGACCTCCAGGGTCTGGCGTGGGAAGCCGCAGCTTCTTCCCGCAACGGAGGCTGCTGGGAGCAGATGTGAATCCCACCCAGCCTGTCCCCTCAGCTCCTTCCCCTCTCTGCCTTTCTTTGTAGATTTCAAGGTGATGACAGAGAGAAAACAGTCTTAGCATTTGTTAATACCCACTTGACCCACAAAAGAAAATTCGCCAGCATTGCGCAGCTTCTCATTTAAAAACCATTAGACCGTTCCGCTTGGCAGACCAGATCTAAATATTCTTAAAGGGGTGGTTTAATTTAATGATTACCTTAACAAGCCCCCTTTTAAAAATGATGATCCGCCAAATTCGGGGGATTTGTTTTGGAATCTGATCCAGTAAGCAGCTTTGTACAGAGAGGAGCAGAACGGAATCTGATCTGGTTCAGAACGCGGTGGAAATCACAGAAATTACTTTGCATATTTAATCACTGTAAGAAACACGAGTGCAAACTGCTTTCTAGAGATTACCTTAGTTTAAGAAAAAACAAAAAAACAAAAAACTGGAGTTTTGCCTCGGGCACGCCAAGTGCTACCTCACAGGGAATTGTTCGAATATTCGAGAATGGTGGTTTAGGTTTCAGCCCGCCCAGCCATTGGCAGGACACATTTTAAATAGCGGTAAAAAGCCGGCTCTGAGGAAGGGAGCCAGAAGGAAGAATCCTTCAGTCCGGCCTGGAGGGTGCCGCCCCCTCTTCTCTCCTTGGCACACTCAGAGGTCCGGAAGGGGCTACGAAGACTTAGGATAACGAAGCCCCTCTGGGTCTGGTGTCCAGAATCGGGTGGCAGTAGGGAGTGTGTGATGCCGCTCAGAAAACCTGGATTGCCTTCCATCTGCCCCCTAGCATGGAACCAGCAGAGAATCCCATCACTCTGCCCAACAGCAGCTTCCCTGAGCGTCCCGGCTTTGCTGGAGCCCAGCCTGCAGTCTTCAGGCCTCACAATGGCAAGTGGGGGTCCTCACCTTTGCCTCATGGGGCCATTGTCTCATTTGCTGCCCCCCTCCTCTGGGATTTTGCCAAATGTTCATCATGCCTGAAGCTTCCTCTATGCACCCCCCATGCAACACCCCAGTTCTTTGACCCCTTGCTGTTCTTTCTCTCCTGCACACTGTGGATCAATTATTAACTGTGGCACTCCACTCCCTCATAGGAGGAGACCCATAGCAATTAGTTTGTCCTGTCTGTTTGATGTTTCTGAGAATAGGGTCTGGCTGGGTAAATATTTGAATGACAGAATGAAATAGTGGCACTTCTCTGCCACTTGTGTGAGTATGGAGTGTGTGTGTGTCTGACAACACAAAGAATTGTCTTCCGGGGCTGGGTGTGATGGTGCGTGCCTTTAACCTCAGCACTTAGGAGGCAGGGACAGGCAGACTCCTGTGAGTTCGAAGCTAGCCTAGCCTACATAGAGAATTCAGGACTACATCATGAAACCCTGTCTAAAATAAATAAGCAAACAAAATCATATGCACAAAAGCAAACAAACAAATAAGGGCATTGCCCCTAGACTTTAGGGTGGAAGGATCGTGTTTGGCCCAAGTAATTTGCTGTTTGGGCAGGTCTCGGACTCACTCCTCTGAGCCTCAACTTCATACCCATAAAATGGGACCACGCTTATTTCACAGTTATTGCAAGGTGATGCAGAGAGGAGGACAAGAGTCAGTAATCAATGCTGTGACTTCTTCAGTGCGATGGATAATTTGGGATTTCAGCTTAATCCAACCACAGGATGCCTAGGTATCTGCTTGTTAATGTCACTTCAAGATGTCTCAGCAAGTCCATGGCCCTCTCCTGAGTGGGCTGGTGCCAGGCAACCTGGCAAAGGTCTAACTAGTACTAAAGACAGGACGTGGTGTTCACTCGGGCCCAACTAACTGGGGCCTCAGCCTTTGGCTGCCTTCAGACTCCAACCTACACTGTTGACACCGCAGCCCTCGTGACCTTGGGCAACATCACCAGCTCCCCTGGGTCTCCAGCTTGAGCAAGGAAGCAGCCATGAGGGACATACAAGGACTCTGGTCAGTTGTCACAGTGGATAGCCACCGTCATGCCTTATGGGGTTTCCTGTCTACTCCATATCATCCAGGGCAGGTGCGGGCTGGGTTCTGAAAGGACCAGGAAATAGCAGCCAAGAGCTGGACAGAAGCCAGTGCTGAGAGTCATCCAGGTCCCAACAGCTGAGACAGTGACATTGCATGCCCTGCGAAGCGGGCACATCTGCCTGTGTGCACACACCCTCTTTGAGGTGTGAACGCATGCAGTAGCCATCCCCCTTCCGGGTGTAGGTATTTGTGTGTGGCTCAAAGGAACGGCAGAGGCGAGACGTGCAAAACGCACGAGTGTGGAAATGAGGCCTGACACATACACAAGTGTGTGCACAGCTGCTTCTGATACCCACCGTGAAGCGTCTCAAAGGTCATGGCTTGGCTGACCTTTCTCCACTCAACCCACTCACGCACACTGACGCCATCATCTTTGGTTCTTTGCGCTGAGTTGAAGGCCTGTTTGAGTGGCGTGGCAATTTGTCAGTCAATCCCAAAGCAGAAGGGGATCCCTCTACATGTTTTTACACCCAGCATCCAGTACAACCTTGGGTGGTGCATTGAACTGAGCCAGCCAGGAAGTCTTGCAGGTGTATCAAGCCCACACCTTCTCCTAGCATCCAGACCTCTCTGCTCCAACGTGCTTCCAGACGGGCCAAGGAAAGCATGCCCCGAAAGGAGAACCTGTAGCCTCATTCCCCTAAATCTTTCTAAGCCAGGGGGCAAAGTTCTTCTTCACCCATGCGCAGCCTGGCTCCCCAGCTCCCTCCACCCCTGAGCTCCTCCAAGCCTGACTGGACTATGGCTGTCCCCAGTACACCATACTACAATCTTTTGTACTCCTCTGGGCCTGCCCCGGAATCCATTCACCTATCTATCAATGCCCAAGTAGGAAGCCTGTTTCAAATCAAGTGTTCCAATGCCTGGCACAAGGAAGGAGGTGGGCCAGTCCCCACCTCGGGGACACCTGACATATATCTGGCCAGCCCTGGTCTCCCAGGTTGGCTCAGGTGGCTACCATCCACCATCCGGAATCTGCTTGCTGTCCCCAGTGGGGACAGGCTGCTCCTTCTCCTTCTTCTCTCTACCCAGAATACCACTCCACACCTGTGTCGCCTTCCCCGGAGTGGCTTTCTCTCTGCCTTCTTCTATTCGGTCTTGCTCACCTACCCTGTGTACAGACCCCGGCCCGGTGCACAGAGCTCCTGGCACATAGCAGACTCTGGAAAATGTTTGCGCACCTGCCGCAACTGTCGGCCGCAGCTCGAGTGGCGGTGAGGCGCTTTTCTCTGCAGAACCCTGTCATCGTTATCGATTAATTAATTGTCGCCGCCATAGCAACCCTCCACTTCGGGCATTCGTAACTGCTATTTCGTTTTCCTAATAATGCTGCAAAATAGATCTAGCCTCCCGAGTTGGCTGAGGGTCAGAGAGGCTTCGCAACTCCTCTAAGGCCACATGGCTAGAAAGAAACAGAGGTTGGTCTGAAGCCATCGGCACTGTCCTTTCCCAGTCCCTACAGAGAAGTTTCTTCATTTGTGTTTCACCCTTGACGGTCGGTCATCTCAGGGCTCCAGCTAGGAACCCTGGGCTGGTCTCCTTCTTGGCCAGCTTAAGAGCCCTTCCCTAAAGAGCACCTGTACCCCTAGAACTAGCCACTTCAGGGAGTGACTTTGCCTGAGGCTGAATTATGGAAATCAGCTGTCAATTACCCCGGGTGGCTGTGTAAAAGAATTACTGCAACAGTCACGGAGAAAAGAAAACTTCGTTTTCACCACCTACCAGTAAAAGCTAATTCAGAATAACTCCATTTAACAGTTATTTTATGCTGAAATACCGAATACCTCGGGGAGTCTTTTAGGGATTTTATAGTCTCTTTATTTATAAATGATTCATGCTGCATTTTCAGAAAAACCTACAATTAGTGTGGGTAGCACAGAAGCTCCTTAGGGAAAGGTTAAAAAAAAAGAGAGGAAGAAGAAGAAGAAAAAGAAATAGAGAAAGAAAGCAAGGAAAGGAAAGAAAGGAAAAAAAACGTGTGTGAGTTCCCGGCCCTTGGTCAGCCACCTGCCTTTGTTTCTCCAGTCACCTCCAGAGAATTGAAGAAGGAGGCTGGGGTACCTTCTCTAACCTTTGACTCACGCTCCGTTGACAGTGTTTGTACAGCTGTCCCTGTCATCTTAGCAGCCCACAGAATTCCTTTAACCCACGTGGCACTGTGGCACATGCTCCCAGGGGCCTGCAGAAGTTTAAAGAGCTTAGAAACACTGGGCTCCAAACCCCATCTCGGCGGTAAGGAAAGGAGCCTATGAGACAGTTGTGGTTTGGGCACGGGGTCAGCCCTGGGCCAAAGAGCCAGACTTTGTCTGGGTTCTAGATCTAGAACCATCAGCGAGAGAGCTTGTACCAGACGGATGCAAAAACCCTTGCCCACGGAGATGGATCCTAGGGACCTGCGGGGCTCTGTCTTCCACCATCCATTGTATGGTCTTTCTGGACACATACTCTGTGTTGTGTTTAATATAGTTTCTGGATCCAGAAGGGCTCTTCTAGGGGAAAGATGTTACTAGAACTGCCCCATAGTGGACAGTGGAACAGCGGCTACACTAAGTTAGCCCCCACAGGGACCAGAAGATGCAGGAGTCAGAGGAGGCATCCCAGAGGAAGCAATGCCTATGCAGAAAGAGGGAGGCACAGGCACAAAGATTCCCAAAGTGGGACTGCAGCATGCTCAGCTGACCCATTCTACAGGTCAGAGCAAGGGAAGATTGGATTGGGTCAGCAGCTTGGGAGGAAGGTGGTCAGAGCACCTGGGGGCATCCACAAAATGATCATTTCAATGGGACACTTTACCAAGAGTGACGGGGCTAGTCCTGCATGGAGTCAATGACTCCCCCTGCAGATGGCCTGGGGGAGAGAGACCTGACCGAAAGAAGATTGGCTGGGTCACGGTCAGGAGACATAAAGACTTTTGAGTACTTTGAGTTGTGTGCTCATCACCATTGGCAGGAGTTTCCTCCCTCACCCATGTGTGATGTTGTGGGTGGTGCTGGGCTGGAGGTCCAGTGCCCGGTCTTTCCTTAATAGGAAATAAGTAAGGCAGATCTCAGATTCATTTAAAACATTTTCAAGAAGCCGAGCAGTGGTGGTGCATGCTTTTAATCCCAGCACCTGGGAGGCAGAGGCAGGGGATCTCTGTGAGTTCGAGGGCAGCCTAGTCTACAGAGTGAGTTCCAGGACAGCCAGGACTACATAGAGAAAACCAAAGAAAAAAAAACGAAGAAGGAAGAAGAGGAAGAGAAGAAGCAGCCTGCAGAATCTACACCCAGGGTCCCTCTTCCCCACTCAGAAGCAGCTCACTAAGTCTCTAACAACTGCTTCTCAGGGATCACAATGCACAGTGAATGCTGGAGAGAAACTTGGGTGTGGGGTCCCAGCTCCAAATCAGGTGTTTTTCTCCTCTCGTCTGTCACTTTCTTGTTGGAATCTCAAGCCCACTGTGATTGCATGACTTACTAAATGTGACTCTGAGCCCTGATGACAAATGATGCCTTTATAAATGAGAACAGAGGTAGAGACAGAGATCCTGCCCCTGCAGCGGTGCTGGGACACAGTGAAAAGTTGCCATCTATGACCCAAAAAGCTGGCCTCCCCAGGAGCTGGAGATGCTGCTAGCGTGGCCAAGAACTGCATGGAGACCTTCCAGGGCCATGATATTTTATCGGTACAATTCAGAAAGATTTCCTGATGCTGCCTAAGGGCTAATAGCCTGCTTCACACTCTACACAGAAGGCAGATGGGACTTTTGAGTAGCGAGTGTGATTTGGGATGTCAGGTGTGGCTTGGGGAGATGGATATGATCTTGGGCCATGGGTGTGGTCTTGGGATGGGTAATAAGATGTTGTCTTGAGTGATGGTATGCTGGTGTGCTCTTATGTGGTGGTACAATCTCAAGTGACAGGTATATGATCTTGGATGACACAAGCTATGTCTGGACCACTGTGGAGGCACAATGCTGCTCTCTGGTGACCTGGCAATTTGTGCAAAAAAGTGTCAATCACCTGTGGTTCTTATCCTTTATACAAAATTTATTCAAAATATGTCATATAAGCAAAACTATAAGATTTCTTGGGGAAAAGCAAAAAAAAAAACTTTTTGCAGTCTTGAGTCAAGCAAATATTTGTTACCTACAACACCAAAAACATGATCCCCACAAGAAAAACCTGCCAGGGTAGACTTTACCCAAACTAAGAACTTCAGTTATTCAAAAATACATCTCAGAAAATAAGAAGAAAGCACAAAAAGGGGGGAGACACCTGCAGAGTGTGTGTCTGATGAGGGATCCATGCTGGAAAAGGCATGAAGAAATCTGACTTCTTTTTCCCTTTTCCCAAGAACACTCCCATCTTTTTCTTTTCCCTTTACAGTTCCGTAGCTGGAGCCCAGGATCCTGCGCACGCCGGGAAAGTCCTCCACCATCAAGATATGCCCTAAGCCCTAAAGTCTTCATAATAAGAGCATCAGAAACCTAATTTAAAGAGAAATGAGAACAAGTTGAAAAGAAATGAGAAACTGGGCTTGATGGTGCATGCCTTTAATCCCAGCACTTGGGAGGCAGAAGCAGGAGGACCTCTGAGTTGGAGGCCAGGCTGGTCTACAGAGTGAGCTCCAGAACAGCCAGGACTACATAGTTAGACCCTATCTCAAAAAAGAAAAATGAAGAAGCAAGGGGGGGGAGTGAGGTAGGGCTGCCTGGCAGACCCCTCTGGGGGGGGTGATGAGGTAGGGCTGTCTGGCAGACCCTCACGAAGGATGCACAGAGGACCAACAAGCACCTACACAGAGACCCCGTGCACTGTGTGAGCGGGGCTCCGAGTTTAAACAATTAACACTGTAGACGCCACCTACAGCAGTAGCCCAGACACAGAGCATCCGCATCACCACATACCAGAGAGGGTGGAGATCAGAGGGACCCGTTCATTGTCACTGGGAGGCCAGTGCACAGGCGTCACTGGAGGACGGTTCGGAGTGTTCTTACACAACTGATGATACTCAGAACCATATGTGGCCATGGCTCTTTGGAATTCCCTGGAAGGAACTGAAAATTTATGTCCACTCAAAACCCCATGTTTATAGCAGCTTTATTCGTAACTGCCACAACTTGGAAGCCACCAAGACACCGTTAGTGAACGAGGGGGACAATGAAATGTGGCAAGCTCGAACAATGGGCTATTATTCAGCGTTAAAAAGAAATGAGCCATCAAGCCAGGAAAGTCGTGGCAGAATTTTAAATCCATGTTGCTGAGTGAAGGAAGCCAATAGGAAAAGATTGCATCTGTGGACACATAAATCACTGGGCCTTTGCCTAAAACCCTCCCGATATGCCTCCGAGGAAGTGGATCCTGATGGAAACTATGGGCTCCAGATAAGAATGCACAAGCAAATTCCACAGATTGTAACTGATGAACCCTTCTGGAAGGTGATATTAATAATAGAGGAGGCTGTGTCTATGGAGAGGCAGGGGCCGTGTAGAAAAAAAAATCTATATTTTCCACTCAAATGAACTGTAAGTCTAAACCTAATCTAATGGGGAAAACCTATTTTAATAATTAGCAAAAGGCTTAAATCAACACCACCCTCAAGAGATATAAAGATGCCAAACAAACTCTATAAAAGATGGGTGACAGTGTTAGTCACTAGGGAAATGTAATTCAGCACCCTAAGAAGATACCACCACACACGTCTGGATGGATAAAGCTAAACAGGGAAATGATACCAAGTGTTGGCAAGGCCTTGGACCAACTGGAACTTTCCTATATTGTTGGTGGGAATTTAAAATGGTACCCTGAGTGTTGGAGAGATGGCTGAGATTTAGGACACTGGCTGCTCTTGCAGAGGACCTGGGTTCAGTTCCCAACACCCACAGGGCAGTTCATGATCATGTGTAGTTCCAGGGATCCAGTGCCCTCTTCTGGCCCTAAAGGGTACTGCACACGTGGTACATAGACATACATGCAGGCACACACTCATACACATAATACAAAATGAGTAAGTCATAAAATGGTATTCTAGAGAAAAGCAGGCAGCATCTTATGCTTCTTACAAAGTGAAGCAGGCATTTGCCTTATAACCCAACCATGCAATCCCTGAGTGCTTGCTGAGGCAGAATGTAAACCTGGCTTCCTATGAATTCTACAGGAGAATTGTTTACAGTTGCTGGTAACCACCAAGCACCTCACCTGGGAAACAAACAAACACCAAAATTTGTTACATCTATATACCGGAGTAGTAGTCACCAATGAGATAGAAAAAAACTATGATCCATGAGAACAGACCTGAATATCTAAGTCACTTAAGTCAAGCACTATAACCGCCAGTCAGCGGACATTCTCATAAAGGCCAGACTATGGGGACAACCACCATCAGGCTAGCCAGCAGGGACTGGCCAGGGGCACACAGACTTGACCACGCAGGGCACGGGAAGATGTTTACCCTCCGTGAACTCACTCCCTCTGTGTGTGGTGGTGACACACCACAATACACATTCGTCACTACCCTAGGACTGACAGTCACTACTGAGCATGGGTTCCACCTCGACAATCACACTTCAGCATGGAAAGAGGGAAGGAAGTGAGGTCATTATAAAAGTTTTTTGCTTCTTTCATTTCTTTTTCAAATCCTTAAGAAGACATAAAGCACTCCTTTTGTGGAAAAAGCCCCTTTTAGAAAAGTAAATAAAATAAAAGGAATTGAAGGATCCTTTGAACGTGAGGCCCTTTCATTCCTAATATTAGAATTCATATTGCCAGAAACGATAATATATGTAGAGATCAAAAACGCATCAAGATGATGTTGCACTTAATTTTTTATAAGGCGGCGAGGTCCCCGTGTTCATCTGGCACCTCTCCACGCATGCAAAGTGACAGCTACGGCGGGCCCTATGCCTTGCTTAATTACGGGGGAGTGAGCAGTCGCCGAAGCCAACTCTCTCTTCCTTGCTTCCGAAGTTTGTTCCCCAAACTTCTTTGTCACAGAGCCGCACAGGGCTGAAGTTTCCCCCGCTCCGCCTCTGTCCCCCTCCCCAATAAACTCAGTCAATCAAGTGGGTGACAAGACAACCAACGCCGATTGCCTGATTTCTTCCCTCCCAAACTGACAGAACCCTGTGCTTATTTATTTATTTACTTACTAATAATTTATAGGCTGTCTCCTTCTGGAAAGAATGTGCCGGATATCTTGGCATCGTCTCCCAAACATATAAGCATCTCGGGGAAGAAAACAACCACTGGAGAAGTGGCCTTTGGTTCCGTTCCAGGCTCTGCAGAGTCACGGGGCCGATCTTAATGAGCCATTACTGCAGACTATGAATAATGGAGGGTCCAACGTGGTTGCTGTGTTAAAGTGGGGTGTCAGATAGGAAACCCCTCTGCGAGGCTGTCTGTGGCCATACGGGGAGGGGAGCCCCTGGTTAATTGGCTCAGAGACTAGAAAAACTGGTGCTTTTGTGTCTGGAGGTCAGGAAGCTAAGAACTTAGTGGCCACTAAGTGATATCTCTGAGCCAAGCTCTTTACACGCCATTCTTCGTCCTTTAGCTAGGCAGTCATTGGGACCCCACGAGTAAACAAAAACACACTCAGAGAGGGTGTGCAACTTGCCCGTGAGCATAGAGCTGAGAAGAGTTCAGGTTCTGCTGGCAATCCAGGTCTTTCTAAATAAATCCAGAACCTCTGCTCCCTCCCCTGTTTTGCCTGTGCCTCTGAGGTCTGGGCCCAGTCTACACGGCTGGCACTGTTTCTCTGTCATAGTCTGGATTATCACTGATATGGTGACAGCCTCACTCAGTTATAGACACTTTTCCGTGAAAGATTCATGCTGCCTGTTACTAGTCAGGATGAGTGCAGCCCTAAGTGACAGCAAACTCAGATTCAAACTGGCTTCAACTGAGATGACCCCAGAGCAGGCTGGATGCAGAGACAAAGGGGCTTCTCAGGACCATCTGGGGGCAGGTATCCCAGAGCAGGCTGGATGCAGAGACAGAGGAGCTTCCCAGGACCATCTGGGAGCAGGTATCCCAGAGCTTGGGTCCAAGACCCCCTTCTCCATGATGCTTCTTCCTTAGATGGGCAGAAGTCCTGGCAGGGATAAAGAAATGGCCTCATCTCCATCGGCATGAGACACCTTTTCCGCTTCCACAGATGTCCCAGCTTCCAGACTTACTGCCTGAGACCAGGTTGCCCCAACAGAAGGTGGCTCACATACCCATTCATAAACCAGAGGGACCAAAGATGGCCAATGTCTTCAAGTTTATTTCTCTCCTTTGGCCCCTCAGTGAATTACTATTCTCCAGTTGTTGTCACAGAATACTTAACAAAAGCAACTTACAGAAGAGATGAGAGTTTGAAGTCATAGTTCACTGAAGTGAGGAAGGCAAGGCAGGACCATGGGAACTGGGACTGCTTAAAACCTCAAGGCCCAAAGTCAGACCCTGGTGACTCATTTCCTCCAACAGGGCTACACCTCCTAAACCTTCCACACCCTTCCAAGATGGCACCACAAGCCGGGGACCAAGTGTTCAAGCACATGAGCTTATGGGAGATATTTCACGCTCAAACCACAGCACCTAGAAAGAGAACTTTCTCAGCCTTTTCTTGGGATTTATATGGGGTCATAGGAATCAGCTTCTACTGTTGGAAAACGTCCTGCATGACCAGCCATGCTCATGCAGCATAACTGAATGTAGAACACGCCATGTAGCTCTAGAAGTGGGCAACAGGCCATAGTATGCCTGTGTTGTTGGAGCTGCTTGTTCGTTCCAGACTGCCCAGACTCCCAAAATAATCACTTAAGCATATTTCTGGTTTACTCCTATAGCTTAAATTAACCCATTTCTATTAGTTTATATTTTACCACAAGGCTCATTACCTTCCTGTGAGGTTCCAGCTGGCAGCTACATGGCATCTCACTGACTCTGCCTTCTTTCTCCCAACATTCAGTTTAGTTTCCCCTGCATAGCTCTCCTCTGCCTTATTACAGGCCAAGCCTAGCTTCTTTCTTCATTAACCAATAAAAACAACACATATACAGAAGGACTTCTCACACCATGTCTGGATATCACCGATGTATTGGATGAAGTCACTCAATGGTGGGACTATTCATTACTGCAGCTGGCACTGGCCATCCTGACTACTGTGCATCTTTTAGTAAATGACCTAGGAGTCAACCATAATAGCCTCTGTCTGTGCTTTCCTCGTGGTAATGAGGGTGGAAGCAGGGTCTCCTGTGGCCAGGGGGACAGAGAGAAAGTTCAATAAAACAGCTTTGCAAACTCACTTGAGGCTTCAGGTGTCCTTGAATAAGTCACTCTCAAACTGACTTCCAGTGGGCCCGAGTGTCTCAAGTGGGTTGTGACAGCTTAATTGTCAACTTGATACACTCTAGCATCAACTGGGAAGAGAATCCCAATGAGAGATTGTCTAGACCAGGCTAGACGAACCTGAGCATCTGCACCAGGTTAGACCAACCTGAGCACATCTGTGAGGGATCACCTTGATCGCCTTCGTTGATGTGGGAAGACCCAGCCTGAAACCAACCCCTTGGTTTTGAGTGCTTCCCTATAGAAGAGTAGGGAAAGTTGGCTGAACACTAAGTATGCAGGCTCACATTTCTCTCAGCTCCCAGCTATGGATGTGATGTGGTTGGCAGTTTGAAATTCCTGAAGCCTTGACGTCCGTGCAGTGACGGACTGTACCCTGGAATCGGGAACTGAAGTGACCCTTCCTTTCCTAGGCTTTCTGTCAGGTGTTTTTATAATAACAGAAATGAAGCCAGAGCAGGGTTTGTCTGCACATACTCAGGGTGTGGCCGGATCAAAGCCCCACTTCCCTCTCCTGAGACTCTACACTGAGGAGCCCCAGATTTTTGGATAGGGGACATCTATGCGGATTGCTCCCTCCATCAAGGTGACTTTGCACTCACAAAAATAACCACTGTAGTGTATCTGCTATGACTTGACAAAACAGGATTTTCATATCTCTTATCAGGAAGGAATGTAACTCGTTCATTGTGTCTGCCTAGCTGTGGAATCCCCTAGCTGTGGAATCCCCTCAACTTACACCGGGTATCTGAACCCACTTGGATGCCCTAATTGCTCAGTCACATCCATTTTACCAGGTCGGATCCATTTCATAGTCTTTGCTATTAATGACGCCGTAGTAATAGCTAGCCACTATGCGGGAGCCTTCCTCTAAAGAGGGAGATCTCTGTAGGGAGTGTTCCTGCTGATGAGACCCTGTGTACGCACCAGCAACTACACAGAAACACGGAGGTAAACATTTTTGTGATAACTCATCCTACTAAGCACCAGGCTATGGCCAGCACCCACTATTTCTTTAGTCTCATCAGGGATCCTGCCTCAAAGAAAAGTGTACTGATGCTCAGGGAAGCCACGTAGTTTGTCTGTCTAAGACACAATTCCTGAAGCCAGCAACGTGTAAAGAGGAAAAGCTCATTCAGGATTGTGTTTCAAAAGTTTCAATGCATGCTTTGCCTGAACTACATACAACCTAGCTCAAAATAAACTGCTATTTAAGACAGCCAGTGTGAACAACTTTAATGCCCTTAAATGGATGAAAGGATAAACATAACATATAAATACAGTATGCACGTACTGGGGAGTATTATTCAACCTATAAAAAGGAGTACACTCCTGTTCAGTTACCACAGTGTAGATGAGCCTTGGGTACACGGTGCTGAGTGGCTAAGCCCATCACTAAAGTACAAACAATTTATGAGCATCGTAAATGAACATCTAAATATTAATGAGCATCTACAGTGGCCAAAGCCATAAATGCAGTCTAGAAGGGTGGCAGCTCTACGGAGGGGAGAGGAAACAGAAAGCTGCCAATCAACAGGGGCCAAGTTCTGCAAGTGGAGTGAGTGTTTGAGATCTGCTAGGTAGCATTGTATGCAGAGAACAATACTGTACAACTCACTGAAAATTAAGTTTCTATTTTTTAACCTACGCTGCTAAATTATAAACTCTTTATTCTTAGAACCAAACTCATTCCTAACACAGCGTCGCTCTGAGCTGTCACTTGTGCGTCATACCCTTTCTTCTCCGTTTCAAAACTACACTAAACAATGAGCCCTGGGCTGCAAAAGAAGAATGGCTTTCTTGCACCCGTCTTTCATTCCTTTGCCTATCAGCTGAACAAAGATGCACGCAAGGGTACCCTTTTAGGAAGAGAGAATTCATGAAAAAGAAAAATTTAAACTGGCAGCGAGTTGTGGCATACGCTTGTAATCTCAGCACTTCCTGAGAAGTGGAGGCAGGGGGATCCAGGCCAGCGTGGGGTATATAGTAAGACCTTATTAGGAACAAAGTAAGGGAAGCGGGAGGGAAAGAAACAGAGGAGGGAGGAAGGGAGGCAGGCAGGCAAGCAGTCATCTAAATGGCACCTCTGTTTACTGAACCTCAAAACATGTAAAAACCAAAGCAAACACAGGGAACTTGCAGCTGGAAGCAGAGAAGAGAAAAGGTCCCTCCACTGTGTTATGTCACACCACTGGTCCTCACGGAGGCGACTTTCAAACTCTGTTCCATTTGTCCAAGGCTAGACCACTCACACCACACCTCATGCGTGTGAGAGGTCTCTGCATCTCCCAGCTGACCAAGAGGACCTGTTAACCATGGGCTCCTGGGGAACTCACTGTCTGAAACCACTGCCAGGCGCAGATAAAAAAAAAATTACATGGGAATGCTGTCGCTGGGTTTCTGTCACCCGTTCATCTTCTGAATTCTAGAGCAATGAGGTATGGCGTGGCAGAAGGCACTGTGAGGTGTCAATGTGACATGAGCCCATGCAGAAGGATGCATGCCAGATGTGCAGGTGAGTGCTTCCTCCTGCCCACATGCTGGGCAGAGGGCTTGAAGTCGAGTCTGTAGGATCATGGTGGTCAATGACAAGATGAACCCTCCTTTCCTTGAGTTGCCTTTTCCTGGGGTGCACCACGCCGCCCCCACCAGCAGAATAGACGACCGCAACAGGATTCTTCTCAGAACACACTTTATTGGAGCACTTACACTTGAGGTTGTAGAGAGGCAAAGACCCCGTCCCCGTGAAGCAGAAGAATATATACGGTGCCAGACAAAGCCCTGACGTGTCATCAACCCAATGGCTCAGGCCAGAATGGAGTGATCGTGCTTAAATTATGATTGGCCAGATCGGATGGCCAGATCAAAATACTCCCCGCATGGGGGGGGCGCATGCGCACAAGTTGTCTGTCAAGTTGCACACAAGCTGTCAAGTTTGACGTGGAACAGCAAATGGCGCCCAGGCCCCGTGCCCCTGACATGACAGCGCCATGGTGCGCGCTACATCTCCGCGCGCTACACTGGGGCACCGAGGACAGTCCACGGAGTTCACACCATCCTGACCCAGCAGTGACTCTCTGAACCACAAAGTCCTTTTAACTCTCCAGTGACCACATATGTACAGCACCTTGTCACCACTTGGGTGTTCAAATTTTCGCTAAAATTACAGTGTGTGACTTTTCCAAGGAAACTAGGTATATAAGGTTATAAGAACTAGCCAGGTGTAGTGGCATCCCTGCACTCAGGAGGCAAAGGCACGCAGGTCTCTGTGAGTTCAAGGCCAGCCTGATCTACAAAGCAAGTTCCACGACGGCCAGGGTTATATGGTGAGACTCTGACTCAAAGAAAAAAAAAAGTAAAACGTAAGAACTTCCCAGCATTTCACTGTTTTTACTATAAATAGAAGTGTCTGGACTACTCACTAAACGACAGATCACATTAGCCCTCAGCCAGGCTCTACGATAGTCTAGAACCTCATCAAGAGTCCCCTTTGAGCCTCCAAACTCCCCCTGATACAAAGACAGGCTGACCAGGGCACTGTGGGAGCAGGAGCTTGCTTCTCTGACACCCTACTCTGGAGTCTAAGCTACTCCAGCCCCCAAGGCTTCTGTGCCCACCACAGACCGGTGGCCCAGTTTCAGTGCAAAAGTCCCGAGGTGCTGTGTAGAGCTCCCTTCAGGGATATGTGGAAGGCATACATATAACAAATAAGTTTTGTGTTTCGGATGTGGGCTCCACCCCCTGTATCTCATTATGCAAGCAATCTGAAATCCAAAGGAATCTGAAGTCCAAAACCTTATGAACCCAAGCCTCTCAGGTAGAAGACCTCTCCCCCTTCATCAGTGGGCATTCTCTTTTGCGTTCAAGCTGTTGAGGCTCACAGAAAGCAGCAATGGCGACACATGGCTCAGTGAGCAAAGGTGCTTGCTGCCAAGCCTGGCAACCTAGGTTCAATCTTCAGAACCCACACGGAGGAAGGACGGAGAGATCTGACCTCCACACATGCATAATAGAAGTGTAAAATGAAAAAAATTTAAAAATTAAAGCAACGCCAATTTAGGGTCCGATTAAGAAAGAACTGCAAAATTCAGTCCACAAAAAAGAGCTGTTTTCCTGTGCCAACCGGCTCCTAAAAGCAACTCAAAGGCTTTGCTTTCTGGTCCCTGCATGCAGACTCCTCTGGTCTGCCTGTCATTCTGATGTCACCCAGTCATCACACAGGACCCAAATTTGCTGCATTAGAGTTACATAGCAAAACAACTTGGAAATGTTGGCGGTGGGAAATGTGCTTTGACCAGTACAGGTCTACCAATTGTCAAAGCGGCTGTTGTTGTTGTTATTGTTGTTGTTGCTGCTGCTGCTGCTGTTGCTGTTGTTGCTTGTAGCCTCAAATGAGGCTTATTTGCAATCAGATTCTAACTTTGTTGAAAAAATAGTGTTGAGCCAAAACAGCTCATAATAGGGTTGGGAGAGGACAACAGAGAGGGATGGAAGGAGAGGAAAGAATAGAGGCAAGGGATAGGGGAGGGAGAGAAGGAGGGACAGATGGAGGGAGGGAGAGAGATTAAAGAGAGGAAGAGGTAGGCAAAAGGACAGGAGGGGGGAGGATAAGGAGGGAGGAAGGGGAGGAAATCAGGTCGGAACAATGGTATTGATGAACACGCAGTTTCCTGGACTTTTCAAATGAGTGGTTACCCTTAATTTCCCAAAGCCTGCACGGCACAGCTTTTATGCACATTTTTCTTTTCTTTTTTTTTAAAGTTTTAAATAGCTTTTATTCAACTTAAACAAAACATGCCCTTACTGAAACACATTATAATGACTGTTTTTTTTCCCTTATTATGACTCCTGTTTTAGAGCATATTGAATAATATAACCTTCTAGTCCCAAAAAACTAACACCCACAAGGTTCCGAATATTATTCCCTCGTAATTCTTTATATATTGAGAATGTACATTGAAGAACAGATTTCAATGCTGTGAATATAAAATTGTCTCATTTATTTATTTATTTATTTATTTATTTATTTATTTATTTATGATTTCTGCCTCCTGCCACCGCCTCCCATTTCCCTCCCGCTCCTCCATCAAGTCCCCCTCCCTCATCAGCCTGAAGAGCAATCAGGGTTCCCTGCCCTGTGGGAAGTCCAAGGACCACCCACCTCCATCCAGGTCTAGTAAGGTGAGTTATGCACAGTTTTCAAAGGAAGTTCAGTGGGATGGAAGGGCTGTCAAGAGCAACCCAGCAAGACAAGCCCCAAACCAGGCTGTCCTAACAGGACCTTCTCTTCACGCCACTCTAGGGGGCACCACACCTTCTCTCTGGAGGATGAAGCGACCGATCCCTGAAGTAAGTATTAACTATGATACTCCGTGGCATCTGCATTTATCAGTCACTGATCTAGAGCAATCTAGAACCTTCAGAAGCACCAGTCCCAGAGACGTCAGGGCAAAGCCATAGCAGCCAGAAAGTGACCTGTGACTCACCCCAGGCAGCATGCATGACCCTGCTGTCAGAGGTGTCACCCTGTGTGCCCCGCGGTGCTGGAGGAGATGGTGACAGCCCTCCTGTGTTTGCTTGGCTGAGTGGCCTTCTGCTCTGAGCATAGTTGGGGCTCGCTGAGGCAAGGCCAGCTGCCTGAGCTCCCCTAGGGAGAACACTGTGCTGTGGCCACAGGGTCTGCAGACAGAGGAATTACAGCCTAGTGCCCTACCCTGAAACCCAGGAACATCAGAGCAGGGACTCCTGCCAGGGCTCTGTGACGGAACCCGGGGTCTCTCTTCTCTCTAGAGGGCCTGCATTCGTGGGTGGGACTGTGTAATAGCTTACACATCGATTGGCTGGAAAACTACAATCAGGGGAAGGCCACACTTATTGAAAAGGCTCTGGAGTGTGGCCTTCCCTCCTCCGAAGCCTGGTGGCCAGGGGTACCTAGACTTGTATGGTATCCACAATCTGTCCTCTTGGGGGGGGGGGCAGGGGATATCCTCCCCCTGTGTCTTCGTCAAGGATACTCCAACTCCGTCTCCAAGTCCTTAGACCATCACATCTGCCACCACCCTATTCCCAGGGAAAGCCACACTCTGAGGTCCTCAGTGGCCATGAATTGCATCAGCGGAGGGACACTTCGCAGCATCCTATACATCCTCGGGTCCATTCTAGTTGAAAGAGAGCTTATCGGTTGATAGCCCCCGTTGTCAGACCAGGGACATTGCTCAGTGTAGACAACTGTCCTCATGGCTGAAACATCCAGCAAGCACCAGTGCCAGTCCTGTGTCACCAGTATCCGCACAAGAAGTCAGACAAACATAACACAGTGGGGAGTATGAGACGCAGCCCATTTCTAGTCAAGTGCCACCACTGCACCTTTCATCCCTGAGACCTCTAGAGCAGCAGTCTCAACCTGGGGGTAGCAGCTTCTCTGGGGGTTGAGTGACTCTTTCACAGGGATCACCTAAGACCATTGGAAACTATAAATGTTTGCATTATGGTTCATAGCAGTAGCAAAGTTGCACTTGTAAAAGTAGCAACAAAAATAATATTATGGTTGGGAGGGGGGGTCACCCCACCATGATGAGGAGCTGTATTAAAGGGTCACAGCATTCGGGAGGCTGAGAACCGCTGCTCTAGAGGAATCTGTGCTTGCCAAGAGCCATCCTTGGGAGAGACTTTGTAAGGCATCGAATGAGATCTGATGATACGTTCATCTTTAATCTGCACCGCTCTTGTGAATTCTTCAAGTTGCTTGCTTCTCATGACGCAGGAATATTTCTGTTAAATTCCCAAATGCCTGCGGCCTCTGTGGAGATGGAGGGAGGGAAAGTCAACAGGAGAAGGGAGGGGAAAGGGGGGAGAGAGAAAAGAAGGGAGGGGATGGGAGGAAGAGAGGAAAGGGGAGGAAAGAGAAGAAGGGGAGGGAAGGGGAGGGGAGAGTGGGACAGAGGGGAAAGTGGAGAGGAGAGAAGTGGGGAGGGGAGAGGAAGGGGCAGAAGAGGGAGGAGGGAGGAGTCGGCTCAGGAGGGGAGCTGCTTGCAGTTCCAGCAGGGCCCCCTGCCCTGCCCGTGCTTGGAAATAGGGGAGGCTTACAGCTGCCTCTTCCCTGAGCTTGGAATTAATCCCTTGAAATAGAAACAAGTCACCAGTTCTGCAGCCTGTGCCCTCTCCCGTGTGCTGAGATGTGACCCTGGCTGGAAACGGCACAGGGCATCCCTGGGTAGAGCTTGAAACAAAACCCCTGCCTACCGCGGTTAGTTTCTCACAGGGATGGAATGGCTTAGAAATCCAATATTCAGCACTCAAGAATGCGTGGGGCGGGGGGGGGGGGGAGATCACGTCGCCACCTTAACATCCAACTGACAGGAACTTTGCAAAGGATGCAGATTCGTACAGGTATGAGCACACACATGTGTGCACGTGTGTGGGCATGTGTGTGCGTGTGCATGGATATGTATGCACATATTTGGTGGGGGCAGTGGCTTTGAATCCCCACCCCGCACACCAATGTCACATTTTAATGTAATATCATGTCCAATGCATATTCATGAAATAGAATCTTGGCAGTGGCACAAGGAGAGTGGGATGAAGTGTGTTTGGCGGAGTGCGTCACGTTTCCAGGCCAGCGGATTTTTTGATTAAAGTCCCTTATCCGTTTTATCATGCATATCCACTCTCTGATTAAAGTGATCTGGGGCTGACACTCACAATGTCAGTATGCACTGAGACCCTTCACACAAAACATGGTTGGAATTTATATCTTAAAAAAAAAAAAAGGACCCTGTACACCCGACAACTGAGCTGAAATAGGACCGCGTTCATTTAAATCTGAGTCGCCTCCGATGCTCCCAGCCGCCCATTCCCTGGTTTAAAGAGGTTGAACCCAGGATAACTGTCAGTCCACACACACCTCGAGATGTTAAATTTTATAGCTTTTATTTTTTAAGTTAAGCTCCTTTTTCTCATTTTTTTTTTTTGAAGCTTTATCACAATCATTTCCATTTGGGAAAAGTAAGGGCAAGGCCCCCACCCACACACCCAGACACACACACACACACATACACACATATAGCGGAATTATCAGTAACGACACTCCCCCTGATGCTGGGCTTCCACACGCCGTAAAAGGCTACATATTTTATTTTCCTGATGCTCCCGGCCACCTGGCATTTGCAGAGGGTAGCTCTCCCATCAACAGGGTAGGGGCAAGACAGGATCACAGTCCACTCCACAGTGGCAGAGAGCAAGCATTCTTGAGGCTACAAGTTGGGTAGAGCTGGCAGCAAGTCCCCAACCTCCCTCCTGCACTGATATCTCCTTCAGAATGGACACCAAGGTCAGCAGTCGCCTGTTGAGGTGACAGCCCATCTCTCCTGAGAAGCCAGCAGCTGGAGAAGGTAGGGAGACAAAGTAGGAGCTAAGGTTCCAGGTCACATCAGCACTGACCACCAGGGGGCCTTGGCAAGCCCTTGCTTCCTTCTAAATCCTCAAGGCAACTCCTCAAGAGTGGAGCACACATGTGCCTAGCGGGTAAATCAAGTGAAAGGGGCCAAAAAACCGGCTCTGTGTACACAGGAACAGGCCTACCTGCTGCACAGAGAAGCCCGCTTTCGGAAGACTAAAGACAGTGTGGTTTCCAGCTCAGTGCCACTCTCTGCTCTAGGCAGGCTGCTGTCCATCTACTACAGCAAGAAACCACACAGTTGTATTTAAATTGTGACTACCCCAGAGATCTGTACCTCCAGTCTGCTGAGCATCTTAATGCAGAGTCAGGATGTTGTCCCTAAGGGCAGTCTCAAACCTGTAGTCACAGCCGGGGATAGAGATGCCAGGTCTACTCTTCTGTCTGTCTCCCCAGGGTCCTCTCCCCAGCCCAAGAAGGACATTTGTTCATTACCATTGCTGCAGACTGGAGACCTAAGCTGGAGCTACCCTGTCTGCAGGCTCCCCAGAGCTCCGTGCAGGACAGACCATAGGAGGGCTCCGCCAGAGCTTGACCAAACGGGTGAATTAATGCATTCATTCATGAATACACTGCACAGGTGGAGTGCCCCTCTTGTTCCAGATTCTTCTCTCATCCGCTCTGTTCTGTCTTAGCCCACCCTCACAATTAGGTTTCTAAAGTAGACTCATTAAGTTCAGCTTGCAAAGGAGCGAGTGGGGCTCAGAGAAGGATGGTCACCTACACAACATCAAAGGGCAGAGGCAGGAGCACAGGTACTTTGAAGTAGCCTGGGCTGAGATTAATTAGTAGCCCCTGGGAGGAGTTGGGTGCCTCTGATTCACGGAACATCCAGGAGACAGCTGAAACAGTAGGGCCCAGACCTGCAGATGCCAGCGAGATATAAGTGTTTAAAGGAAAGATAAGAAATCCAGATAGGTGATAGGAAGTGAAAGAGAGACAAATGGGTAGAGAGATTATACACAGATATGGATGGGTGGATAGACATGTGATAAATAGGTAAGCAGATGATAGAGAGATTATAGATGAATGATTGATAGATAGATGATAGATTGGTTGGTAGATTTATGATAATAGAGATAGATAGGTAGATAGATAGATAGATAGATAGATAGATAGATAGATAGATAGACAGATAGATATAGATAGACAGACAGTCACATCATTGAGTTGCCAGACTTTTAACTGGCCAAAACTTAAAACATAAATATCGTCAAATCTTCCTCTTGCTTCATAAAAGATTTTTCTCCCATTTTTAACTGAGTCTCTAATAGCTCAAAGCATTCCCTTCTCATAAGGCCTCCTTCAAGCTACTCAAGGAGAGACTTTTGGCATCACAGTTGTAAGGCAGTCTCAGTTCTGTCTCAGAACAAAGGACAGCTCTTTAAGATAGCATGTGGCCTCACCATCACCTTGTTATTCTCTCAGATACAGTGACCTGAGGAAGTCCCTGGCTATATTGCTCTGAGGGACACTGTAGAGGGGTTTTCTGTGTCCACCCAACCCTGGCCAGAGTCACAGCTGGGCCTCTAGCACTTGACCTTCAGCTTCCCCTCTGAACCCAAACAGCAGTGGGCAGGGCCATCTGTGAGGCCATCGTACTTCTAGTCCACATGGTAAGTGTGTGGCTTTGAAGTGGGTGAGAACCCTTCTAAGTCCCTTGAATTTCTTATTTGGACAGAATGGGTAAAGAGTCCCTGATTGCATGGCCACAGGATGACAAGCATAGAGGTCCGTCCGTGCTCACTCCCAGCGTATCTGCCAAGTTCTCAACCCCATCCCACATCCCCTCCCTGAAGAACCTATGCACGCTGGATCCTGGGGTCAGCAGACCTACACGGAGCCCCCAGAAGAACCAGGTGGACTCCAACAGCTTACAGACAGTGAAGCCCAGGCTACATGACAGAAACATGTAGGAAACAGCAGCCAGATGCCGCTGGGGCTCATCTCTAAGTTCACAGAGCTCTACATGCCCCTGTGTGCCCTTTCTCTGCAAACATCTGCTACTGTCTACCGAAAAGAAGAGGCAGGGAAAAGGGTTGGTATCTGGGTTAAATGCTTGTCTATTGAGTGTTTCGAGGGGCAGATGGGTCAGGAAGAGTCCCTAAGGGACACGAAATGCTTGTATCTACCACAGAGAGGTGGGGGTCAAGAGAAACTCTGACACTGGGGCCTAGGTAGATTAGGAAGATGCTAATTCTGACTGTAGCCTTCTCAGGGTACCATTTAGTCTCAGGATTGGTACTGATATTTTTAATCTGTTTCTAATTCGATCTTTTCTCTTTCCCACACCCACTCAGAACCCCACTGAGATCTGTCTTCTACAGCCTCCAACTTTAACCTCATCCCGAAAAGGAGGAAGAGGAAGGGATGGGAAAGTGGGGAGAGGAAAGAGGAAGCAGGGACTTGGGCCTCTTGGAAGGTCTCATGGCAGTCCTCAGAATGTTCCTCCAGCCTGACTCACCCCCAGTCCCCACGTAGCTCCCTCCGGCTTCCACTCCTCATCGCTGGGCATGTGCATAACCTCTGCCATTTGGACCAATCTTTCATATAATCAGTAAGCGCTGGGGGGTGAAACTGTGGGCGGGGCCAGAACAAATTCAGACTTCAAGTTGAAGAATGGGTTTAACAAGTACCTTACCTACCTGAGTGAAGATGCTACAATACCTCAGAAACCTCAAAGAAAGACAAGGAAGGAGCCGGACAGTGGCGACGCATGCCTTTAATCCCAGCACTTGAGAGGCAGAGGCAGGTGGATCTCTGTGACTCTGAGGCCAGCTTGGTCTACAGAGCTAGTTCCAAGACAGGCTTCAAAGCTACAGAGAAACCCTGTCTCAAAAATCCAAAAAAAAGAAAAAGTAAAGAAAAAAGAAAAGGAAAGAAAGAGAAACAGAGGAAACAGATTCCCGTGGAATACTCTAGGAAGTAGACACAGTCCATTCTACATGTGAAGAACTGAAGCCCAGGCATATTGGTGAAGGCCCAAGGCATCAAGCTGCTGAGGGAGACTCCAGACAGAGATCGAATGTGTCCACTGTCTTTCTGTATCCCCAGGTCTGTCCATGCCAAGGTCTTCTCATGCATCACAGTAGAGCATCCAGGGCCATGGTTTGGATGGTAAGAAATGTCAGCACATGGTAAGAGCTGGATTGTGAGTCTCTAAAAGCGCTCCAAGTCTGGTGCCCTTATACCGTGCATGCGGGGTTGATGTTTTCTTCGGTTTCCTCAAGTACCTACTGAGCTTGAACAAGCACTTACTGAGCCAGACCATGGACTCAATGACAAAGACTCACCCTTGATATCAAAGGTTCACCAAGGGACAAAGTGGTGAACACTACACATAGCCAGTGACAGGTGTGAAGAGACGGATGTCAGTGTGGTCCCAAGCCTGTGGGGCCCTGGGTGTGCAACATGGCTACTTCATAAATCCACCAGTGAGCATCTAGACAAAAGGACTTTCCTTGTAGGGTTTTAGACCGATGCGAGACCAGTCCTGAAATCTACCTAGTGTAGGAAGCAGGACCTCAGGGTGCCAGCCAGCGTCTTAGTAGTTGGAAAGGCTATGATACCGAAAGAGTAAGCCTGCATGCAGTGTGGAGTACACAGTGTGAGCAGGGGCCAACCAGGAGCTGAACTGGGGCCCCGTGCAGTAGCCACCATGGGCAGGAGGCATGCAGAAGAGGATGGAACAGAAAATGATGGTACTCACAGGTGGAAACACAGGACAGAAAGTACGGCCTCCACAGCAAACAGCTGAACGTTCTCAAATGATTCTCTCTCGAGCTGCCACTTTCGAGACAAGTTTTATTCTGAGTTCCATTTACAAACGCGTAAACCGTGGCACTGAGAAATCAACTTCCATAAAAAACGCACAGCCATGGGGAGAGCCGCATTGGGTTGACACTCAAACCTGTCCTGTGGGCCAGGAACAGGGACTGGTTTCAAAATCTTTTAGAGACCGTTTTCATACGTGAGCCAAGAGTCATGATGAATTTCCACTCTGACTTCCTCTCGGCTCCTAGCAACTTCAATAATGTCATAACAGCAAAGGGGAGGGGGAGGACTGAGGCTGCGAGCCGGGAGTTAGCTAACCACGCTGTCTGCTTTCACACCTTTTTTTGACATTTGCGCTGCTTAATTAAAGAGGCGACTGGCTGCCTCGGCAGGCTTCTTGTTTGTTCTACAGCAGCAGGAAGCCCAGGAGAAGTTCCTTAAAGGGCCCCAAAGTGGTCACAAGGACTCAGAGAGGGGTCTGAGCCACCAGCATTGATGTAGGAAGCCAGCTTCCTTCAGCAGGCTGGGAGGCAGGCAGACAGAGCCCCCCATCACAGGCCAGGAACAGCCTGGAGCCTGGAGCAGTGGGAAGACGGCAGGCATTGAATCAGGCTGACCTGGGCTGAGAGCTGAGAACTCACCCCCACACCCAGCCCTCCCTACTCACTCCACACTGGTCTGAGAAGTAGCCTCTTCTAACAGGGAGGTGGGGAAGCCCTGAGAGCATTTCTAGAAAGCCCCTTCTCCCCGTGTGCAAGGGTCAGACTTAGAGCTGCACTCTGCGCTCTCCATGGCTGCCATTCTACGTGCCGCAGACAGGGAGACTTGCGTGTTTTCTTTCGCGGTTCTGAAGCAGGAACTTGAACAGTTCAAGGCCAGGAAGTCAGCAGGGCCCAGTCTCCTTTGGTTTGTCAGTGACATCCCTCCCTGCGTCCAGCTTCACATGGTCCCCTCAGTCTGAGTCTGTCTCCTTTTCTTACTGGACACCAGTCCCATTGGATTAAGGTCATCCTAGTGATGATCCCATTCACCTTGTGCGTGCGTGCGTGTGTGCGTGTGTGTGTGTGTGTGTGTGTGTGTGTGTGTGTGTGAGTGTGTTTGTACATGCAGGTGCACATATACATGCATCCATGTGAAAACCAGAGGACAACCTTGGGTGTTGTTAGTCACATGCCAGTCACCTTATTTTTTGAGGCAGGGTCTCTCGCTGGCCGGGAGCTCACTGAGCAGTCAAGGCTCTGACCCCAGGGAAGCTGTCTTTACCTCTCCCCAGCACTGTGATTACAGGGGTCCAGAGCATGCCTGATTCTCCACATGGGTTCTGGGTGTCAAACTCAGGTCTTGCACAGCAAGCAGGTCCTTCAGCCACTGAGCCACGTCTCTAGCTGCCTAATCCACTCTTTATACAGCCTCAGTTCCCACCTGCAGTCATAGCTGACGTGGGTGGAGGCTGCACAGAGGAGATAGAGTGGGACGTGGGCCAGCCGGGCATGGGGAAGCTAGAGTGAATCCCAGTCAACCTAGAATCCTTTAGACTCAGTTCCCCCGTGTCAGCTCAGTAACCTACACTGTACTGTCCTTTCAGGAAGCGGTCACTGCAGGGAGTAAGTGGTGATGCCATCAGATATCACAGTGACAAAGCCAAGCTAGCCACTGCCTCTACCACCAGCTGAGATGTATGGCCTAATTTACATTCATGGCTCACTTGTGGCATCCATGATGGCCACAGTCATCCAGGTCTCTGAGGGAAGATTCTAGACTTCTCTTTGTTTTTTAACTACAGAGACTGAAGCCCAAGGCCGAGTGATGGCTCCAGACTGAAGCAAGCATGGGCTGCAGCGGGATTGAGGTCTCTTAACTCCAGCCCAAAGCAACCGCACTCAGCAATCTTCTCTCTGAAGCTGAAATTGTGACACCCTTGGCCTGCCTGCAGAGTTCAGCTGTACTGTCTCATGTCGCAAGGGCTGGGTCATGAGAGGTTAAACTTCAACCTCTCAGACCTAACTCACTGGGGATGAGGATGGGGAGGGTCATGGAGACAGGTGGGAATGTCACCTGATACAGATTCGGGGAAGAGACAGTGAGGAACCAAAGGCAGATCCACGCCAGAACCAATGTCCAGCACGTTCCATTCACGGACCACTGAAGACTTCTGCCACCTGCAAAGCCTGAGTCTTAAAAGCAGTGACCTCTCGCTGATGTCACAAGGACTGGATAAGCCTGTGTGGACTTAGCACTTCCAGCATGGCCCAGTGGACACTGTTCTGCCTGGCCCCTCACGGCAGCAGCTCAGGGTCCATCAGAGGTCTCTGGCAGCGAAATCTGGGGCTTCGTGGCTCTGCTGTCACAGAACGCTGTCATGGACTGCACGTCACTTCAGCCCACCCAGGATCCTCACTGGGAATCAGCTGTCTGTGTGTGTCATCGCCTCCCGACTATTTAAAACCTGCAAGTGCAAGGGACCATTAAATGCTTCCTATTGTTGTTTTGGTGAATCTGTTCAGAGACGGCAGACTCAATTCAATCAAAATTAGCGACAAGAAAGCAATTTTCCCGTCCGTTCAGCACCGACAGTTTTTTGTTCAGCTTTGTTTTAGCAAAGGTGTTTTTCTCGGCTTCCTCCTCCTCGAGGTGAGCCAGCAGCCCCAAGGATCCCTTTGTCTAGATAAGCGTTATCCAGTAAAACGGACATGGTGTGACTTAAGTTTACCTTGATGCCGCTTAAGAATCATACTACAATAAGAGATCAATAGCTCGCTACAACAATTTACCAAAGACCCGGCTGGGGAAGAGAAATTCAAATCGCATCGATTTTTTTTCCCAGTGTGTGCGCGGCAATAACAGTCCATGAGCAAGTGCGCTGGCAGCGCAGTACATGAGCAGGGAGTGGAAAACGCTAGGGAGCTGTTCCCACGTGGGGTCTGCCCAGGTCACAGCCCTGGAGCAGGGAGGCATGGAACGACCTCTCTGGTGAAGGCAGGTGGACAGACAGAGGGAGCCATGGCTGTGAGGCTCCTGCGCTCCCGTATAAAGAGCCATGTGTTAGGTTTGAAAAGCAGGTGCCCTTGCTCGCTCATCTTGGATCCTGGCACACAGTGGGAGCCGATAAATATCAGGAATAACTGGACTGAGGCCAA
The DNA here is from genome assembly GCF_014885135.2 of Alexandromys fortis. Lineage (NCBI taxonomy): Eukaryota > Metazoa > Chordata > Mammalia > Rodentia > Cricetidae > Alexandromys > Alexandromys fortis. Next base: position 1,122,661 of record NW_026067968.1, on the reverse strand, counting down.
ACGGGAGGAGGGAGAAAGAAATGATTTGATGAGAGGAGGCAAAAGAAAGAGAGGGGAGAGAAGTCTGGCGGGGAGGAGGGGTAGGGAAGACAAATATGAAATTGCCCCAAGCTGGGCTTTGCCCCTGGAGGCTGATGACTTCGGCCCACTCCTTCAGCATCCCAGCTCAGTAATACCAGAGCTCTAAGAAGTATGAAATGATCAGATTCGCTTCCGGATTACAGTTGGTGCCCCAGTAATGACAAGACAGATTTGGGGCTACATGTCTCTCTTCTGGCCACAAACATCTCACTGGGGTCTTGATTATTCTAGGGGAAGGCGTCTTCGGCCAGTCCCACAGCACCCAGCTCCACTCTCCAGCGGCAGCGCAGGGGAGTATAGACGGAGACTCACCCTCGCCTTCACCAGGGCTCCACATTCCTCTTCGAACCACTTTGAAATATGCTTTAGAAGAAGAAGAAAAAAATTAATGCGGGTGGAGGAGGGGAAGGAAAGGAACGAAACGTAAGTGGGGGAATTATTGGAACTGGAGCGGGGTTTTAATGGCAGCGTCGGCATCCCGCAATTTCACACATTAAAACATATTTTTAAAGAAACGACTATGGTGTTGATTGTGTAAGGACGAAGCTTTCCACTCTTCAGACTATTAATAAGGGCTTCCCATAGAGAAGACAAATACATGCTTGATGCATTTTTAATCCTTTGCCAATACATTTGACTAAAGCTGTTTGCTGTTCCAATGACAGGATTTAACTTGCCCTTCTGTAGTCAACGTCCCTGATTATTAATGACATTTAGGGAACACGGCTATAAAGTTACATTGTGGTGGGATTGCAGCCTGTCCTCCGCATCCCACGGAAAGAATCACGCGCCTGAAGCTGGGGAAAGCCCTCTTGCGAAGAACCCCCCCGGCACTGTCAATCAGGAGCAAGAGAACAACAAGGAGCCGCAACCCTGAGGCTGTGCTGCCCCAAGCCCTCCCCACCCTCTCTGTGTTCCGCCTCCTTCAGCTTTCTCCTACTTGTAACCTTGACCGCCATTTCCGTGAGAACTGCTCCCCGCTAGGGGTTGATAGGATCTTGGCAATATTAAACCAAATTCACGAAGGGTATTTAGATTTCTCAGTATCCCCCGCATTCAAATGCCAATAATAAAATCTTCCAGGAAGAAGAGGCGGCCGGGAACGTGGATGACTTTGAAACAGGGATCAAGGGATCAAGAGCCAGCGCTCGGATCTTAATAGGATACAATCGGAGAGAGAAATCCGTACCTGGGCACGGCTGATCATTTTGTGCTTTTTTTTTATTTATTATTATTATTTTAAGAAACAAATTAATGCCTAGGTTAAAATGAAATTACATATGCGGGTGCCCTCCGGGCTGGCTTTATTCACCCAGGCTCTGGAATGTTAATAAGAGCGGTAACCAGTGAGCAGGCAAAATGGGCAAAACCCAGCACGAGTGGATACGCTGGGGAGGGGGTAGGCAAGAGGGGACACTTGACTTTGGTTTAAATGACTTCGGCTCCAGGGCTGTGAGGATTTGACATGTAGGTGACAGCCCCCCAAAAGGGGGGGAAAGGTTTGGTTTAGAGTTTCCAAACTGGACCCCGTATTCCATCCTCACAAAGTCACCCCCACAAAACCCTCTCAGTATTACATGTGCAGCCCCGACCCCCTATTGTAATGAAAAGCAGGTTCCCCTGCACATCGCAGAAAATCAATATTGCATCTTACTAAGTTAGCGTTAATTTTACACCTTTCAGCCTCCGGGTGGGAATTATTGTTGGAGAGAGAGAGAGAGAGAGATTCTGCAACCCCCACCCCCACCCCACCACCATATGTGGCTGTCTGGCCATCAGGTTAGGAAAACCCTATCACTGTTTTTAAAAGGGGGTGATGATTATAAAAAAAGAAAGAGGGGGCACTGAGGGGTGCTGCCGTTCGAGAGATTTTAATAGCTAATACTAAGAAGACAGAAAAGCATGGATCCAATTTGAGCAAGAGAATCCCTGTGTTAGTACTGCTTGTCAGTCTTGGGGTGTACTGTATAGGGGCCAGCTCACAAGCATGGCAGTCCAGAAATATAAAGTCCAGATTTAATTCTGATACAGAGAAATACAATTTCAAAACCGGACGCCTTATCTTCGGCGTGTCCCACTGGAGAACTCATTTCCCTAGCAAAAGGCTGTCAACGCCATTATGTTGGACACAGAAGCAATTTACCACTACAGCTAAACAGCGCTACCAGGGCTGTGGGAACTTAAGCATTTGAAGTTATCGCTATGGAAAAAAAAATAGCATTTCAAATGTCAGTGAAATGGGAAGGAATAATTGAAAAGTATCAATCAGAGAAGCGAAGGGCTCCCAAGGCCGGCCGCCAGCCCCGACCCGGCTTAGTGCCTTTGCCTTTTCTTTGCTACAGGCTCTCTTCCCTGCTCACCTTACAGCCGCCTCCTCCCCACAGTCTCCGTCTGACCCTAGCCCCTTCCCCAGTCAAGTTCAAATTCAACCCTGGGAAAAGGAGGAAAGTCCATTTGAACCTCACTGCACCCCAGAAGGATGATAGGCTGGTCTCTCCCTTCAGTACCCTTAGCCTCCACTGTACTTGGCATGAGCTCTGACCCCCCCCCCACATATACACACACACACACACATACACACACACATACACACACACACACACATACACACACACACAGCCATCACCAAGACTGAGACGCTAGCACAGTTCCACCTTGTGGTTACTGGCAGGGCTGCCACGAGGCTCGGCCATGTGGCACGGAGCTGTGCTTCCGTCTTGGACCCTCTACTGATGAGTCTCAGCCTCCCCCCTCCCCCCCCCCCGACACAGCAGTTCCTTCCCATCATGGGTTCTTTCCTAAGTGATGGAGAGAACCATGGGAGCATGCTTGTTTTATTATTAAAAAATTATTCCATCCAAGTCCAGCTTGGTGAAGCTGTGAGCTCCTTGGAGTTATTTACAAAAGTGTGAGGGGTTCAGATAAATGCAAAAAGCCGTCAACCACCTGGAACGGCATCACAAGCTTCTTAGAAGTTTCCGATGGCCTTGTGTCCCTCCACTAGGGAACATATCAACCCGGAGGAAACTCGCTCTTCGCCCCAGAACCCTTCCAGGTAAGAAGCAAAGGACTGCATCCACTTTGCGAGGTGGATATATATGACATCACTGGGGTCCTGCCCGGCTGGAGGGCAGCCATCCACGAGCTGCCATCCGTCTTCCCACCTTATGGAAGGTCTTGGATGAAGGCACACCCCTGAGAGCTCACTGCAAACCATTCTCTCCCATCTCTTCCTTCTGCTGACCTCCATGTTCCTTCCAGTTCTGCACTCTTTTCTCTGGGAACGCTCTCTCCAAAGGTCTTCAGGGGGCTGGCTGCTTCGCCATCTGTGCTCAGGTCAAGTTTCAGCTAACCCATCCCACTTAAGGTTGTTCTGATTATCCCATCTGTACTACGGGGTGTTACTGTCTTCCTTCTCCCCTGAAAACTCAGTCCAACCAGATCAAGGCCTTTGTCTATCTTGTTCCCTATTTGATCCTTTGTGCTGAGATCGGATTAAAAAGAGAAAGCTGGCGCGGTACCCCCAGCCACCCCACCCCAACAATCCACACAGACTACCTACCTTCATACTTAACTCTACTTCCATTCCTCACACCGTGGAACAAGGAAAAGCACCTGAACAAAAAGAAACCTAAGAAAGAACAGGTTTGCTTGGTTCACACTTCCAGGCTATAGTACATCACAAGGGGGGGAAGTCGAGGCAGAAACTTGAAGCAGCTACTCACATCAACAATCAAGAGCTGAATGAATGGATGAATGAATGAATGAATGAATGAATGCTTACTTACACTCAGCCTCCTTTCTATAGTTCAGGGTCCAAACCCAGGGAACGCCAGCACCCACAGTAGACCCGGTCCTCTCAGACAATCATCACAAACACGCCTAACCTCCTCCAGACAATCTCTCGGTGACACTGTCTTCCCAAATGATCCTAGACCATGACATGTCGACAACTAACTCTCACACACATTCCTATGGTCAACTTTGCTCCCAGAGATGTGTTCCAGAGGTGGAGTCTGCATGAGGAGGGTGGCCATGCTCCTTGCTGGACAGAGTTCTCTTCCTCTTCCTGAAAGGCCTTGATGAGGCTAAGACATCGGAGGACTCTTGTCTAGAGCCAGGCTCCAAGGCTGAGATCTGTGCCATGTGCTGGCTGTCCACACACAAGCCTGGCTCACAGTCAACCCCGGCAGCCATATTTCCTGGGCCTCCACCTTGCTGCCCACCTTCACCACTGGGTCCTCTCCCTTCCCCCATGGCATTTCTGCTTGTGCCAGAAAGGAACTGCCCTCTGACTCCTTCCTCTTCCTCCCCAGCTAGCGCCTGCGCTCACTGGACCTTGTGGTAAGCATCACCTCTGTCTTCGGGGTCCTCTCCTTTTCTCACTACTTAGAATTAATAGGATTTTCTGGCATCCTCCTCCTGCCTCGTGGGCTCCAAGCTCTGCCTCTGGGGCGCATGACTATCTTCCTAGCTGAGGGGCAACCCACGCTGAGAATCATCCAGAAGATGACAGCCCCACACCACTCCCACACATCAGGGTCATCAGGTGAGGGGACTAAGCCTCAGAGCTGTCCTTAGCTTCACTCCCTGTGGAGACGCTCAGCAAAACGAGATTTACAAGTTAACCACTGCTGACTGCTGTATTTCTCCCAGTTCAGAAATAACACAGCCCCACGTTCTAAGATTTTTGAAATTCAGATGCATCTTAGAACCGATGTGAATATTTAACACAGAAAAGTTTCTCTGTTCTAGAAAAATCTGTTGTTCCGTCTGATAGCGGCTGGCACTTCAAAAATGAGGGAACACAAGTACATGGACTCAGTGACCCTTGTCATCTCTCCTGACAAGCCGTTCCTGTTACCCTACCAACACTCGGAGGCTGCTCTAGGATAGTGTCACAGGCTCCTGCTGGGTGGCGGCTGTCCTCTCCCTTTGGGATGTGTGAGTGTGTGAGTGTGTGTGTGTGTGTGTGTGTGTGTGTTTATGATTCGACGTTATTCAACCCTCTCATTTTTTTCTAGAACTGCATCTCCCCACCCCGTCTCTGCGCTGCTCCTCCTCATTGGACCATTGTCCTGGCTGACCTGCCTCCCTGGGTTCTTCTAATATAGCAAAGCATCCCTCTGTAGCTTTGATGCATCTAAACAGAATAACACTGCTGGATGCTCTGCCCGCCAAAGTGGTGAGCAGGGGTCGTCTATTCGGGGGTTCTGATCTACATCTGTTAGCTCCTAGCACACTGATCAAGGTCTCCAGTTGAACTGGAGAAGTAAGTCTGCCAGGCGGACTGTGCTCCTCATCTCTTGACCAACAAAGAGAAACACCGTGCCCTTCTCACTCAGAAAGGATGCCGCAGAGCTCCCAGGTCCCCTGCGTGGTGAGACACACATGATCCAGTGTCTTAACTTAGCTACAGCATCCAGACCAACCCAATGTGTTCAATGGCTTTTTAAAAGAGGTACAGCTGGTAAGAAGGGGAGAAATGGGGCAGGTCATTTACCCAACCTGCATCTCATCACTATAAAACAAGGGTGTAGCATGAATAAAATAGATCATGAATAATAAAAACCCAGAGTCAGATATTGGGGTTCAACCAGAAAACCAGAAAAACAAAGCAGCCAAGCCACTAGATAAGTCTTACCAAGGCTGGGCGACCACAGACTAAGCCAACTAAGCTGACTAAGCAGCCTCTCTATCCTCCCATTTTATATTCCCTCTAGTGCTGGAATTAAAGGTGTGACTCCCTATGACTGGGATTAAAGGTGAGGCACCACCACCTAGATTTGTTTCTGGATTGATTTTTGCGTTGCTCAGGGTGGCCTTGAACTCACAGGGATCCATCTGCCTGGGATTTGGGACCTCTAGTGGCTTAGCTTTGCACTTCTGATTTTCAGAAAAGCTTTATTTATTAAAAAATAAAATATCACTATACAAGGGCCCTAACACTGGCCATGGTTCACGATCGCTGAAAACAATGCTATTCCCATGAGGTCAGATGCAGTGCCTTCGACCTCTCCAGCCAAGGAACAGTAGCTGTCAGATGCTCCCTAAGCTTCGCAGGCCAGCTTGCTCCATGCTCAAAGCACTCACCCATGGGGCTATGATCCCTACCGGGCTGTGGTCCAGTAAGCTGAGACTCTAAGACATACTGGGTCTTAGTTTGTTTCCTGTGGCTGTGATAAACACCATGACCAAAAGCAACCTGGGGAGGAAAGGGTTTGTTTGGCTCACGTGACCTGATCACAGTCTTTCAGGAAGGGGAGTCAGGGCAGGAACTCAAGGCAAGAACTGAAGCAGAGACCATGGAGGAACGTTGCTTACGGGCTTGCTTATCGTGGCCCGCTTGGTTTTCTTTTTATATCACTCAGGACCACCTGCCGAAGGGTGGCACCACCGCAGTGGACTGGTCCTCCCGCCAACCATTTACCAGGAAAATACCTCTCAGGCTAGCTTACAGGACAATCTAAGGGAGGCCGCGCCTCAATTAAGGTACCCAGGTGACTCTAGTTTGTGTCAAACCGACAAAAACCCTAACCAACTCACTCTGGAACCTTCTCAAAGAATTGGGAGAGTCTGAACCCGAGGAAGTGTGACTCCAGAGTCCACACTCTGAACCCATACCCCATGCCACTCTCCCTGTGTTCTGCCCGCATCTCGCCGGACACAGAACAGGCTCCCGCTAAGCATCGGCAGAAGAAAGAACCATCAACCTAAGTCCTAAAAAAGACGGGAAGTACTGTGACTCCTGCCAGCCTCGCTCATAGCAGGCTCTGGTAAATATTTGTTGTGCAACTGGGTGATCTGCCTGGAGAACAACCCTTCCTCAAGTCTCTATTAGCGACAACTGTGACAATCTATCGGCACCGGTGTTGGAGCCGGAGTTTTGCGAAGAATTTCAGCAAGCCAGGGGCATCCCCTGAACGTGCAAATCCAAGTCTGCCTGACCAGCTGCTGGCTCTTTCGGATTCCTCCAGGCCAGTGAAGCTTCCCTTCTTTCCATTAGCCCATACGCCATGACACATCACAGAATGCTTAGGAGGCAGGGAACGAAACAGCCTTCTACTTGGGAGAGCTGAAGGCCTGGCTTGTGTTTTGGAAAGTAGTTCTTGGACATCCCTTGATTCTGAATTTTAATGTGTGTTTGCTGTATGTATGTCTGACTGAATCTTCCTATCTCCCTGCTAAATTAATACGTTAATTTAACTGCACTTCAAAAAAAATTTTAAAGAAAGATAGAAAAAAGAAGGAAGAGAGGCCTAGGGAGATAGATCACTGGGTATAGAGCTTGCCAGGTGTGGGAAAATGAGTCCTGGTTCCTGATGCAAAGAGTAGAGACAGGGCAACCCTCAGAAGCTTCCAGCCCAGGTAACCATACACATGAAGAGGCAAACGAGAGACCCTGGCTCATACAAAGGGGCAGGAAAGGAGCCACGCTTGATGTCCTCTGACCTTTACATGCTATGACACATATGTGAGCACACACATAAGAAAAATAGGAAAGAAGAAAAGAAAGAAGAAGGAAGGAAGAAGGAAGGAAGGAAGGAAGGAAGGAAGGAAGGAAGGAAGGAAGGAGAGAGACAGAGAGAGAAAGACAGAGAGATTAATGTATCTCTTTCTTGAAATGGAAATTCTGTTTACACAACCCAGCTGGTAATGTTGGTGACCTCCCTTAATGTCACTGAGTTGCTGATGCATGAAAAGACTCAAAAAGCAAATAAACTTTGATTGAGATGCAACAGTCTTCTTCCCCCTTACAAGCTAAGTGTGTAAATCTTCTGGAATACCCTACATCCACTGTACTGCCCAGAGATCCAGGTTAACTCTTCTTTATTGTCTGTCCACACCAGCCAGGATCCGCCTTGTCAGTATGCCAACACCACACCCTCTTTCCTTCTTCTTAATTGTACCACTGAGCTACAACCACAGTCCTCAAAATATTGATGAATATTTTTGCAAATATCAAATGTTTGCTGAATGCAGGAAGCATCGTGCATCCCAGCGTGGGCCAGAGTGGAGAATGAGATGCCCTCAACCTCTGTTAGAACTGACACTTGTCTATTAGTGCCACAGCAGACACCATTAATAGAATTAGCTCTAGAAGCCGAAACCACAGAGGTCAAACCCCAGACCTCCTTCCTGTTCACAGATTTGTGCCTGAACTACTCATAGTAAGATATCGACTTCTGCTCTGCTGTAGGGAAAGCTGTCCTAAAAAGAACCAGTGAGAACCAAACCTCGCAGTGAATGAATGAGGTTGAGAATGATGCCTAGGAGAGAGAAGCTCGTGAAGCGACGGAGCAGAGGTCTCCCCAACAATGTCTCTGTAGAGACGGCGTCATAGGCTGTGCAGAGTCATGGGATCTCAGCTCTGTCGGCCACAGGACAAGAGCAACCACGGCTGACCACAGTGGACACTGGCCTCGACTGTATACCCAGGCATGTCTATAGACACTGAAATTTGAATGCCATGTGATGTCTGTGTCTTTTGATTTTCTTACTGGTGTTGTTCCTGCTGTTTAAAACCGTAAAGCTGGGGCTCAGTGGTCCATCGCTTGCCTAAGATGTGGAAACCCCTGGTTCAGTGTCCATAGCTGCAGAAGATGGAGAAAGAGGAGGGAGGGGACAGGGGAGGAATAATAGCAAAATTAATGAATGAATAAACAAATAAGGGAGGGTGGGAATAATGATTAATAGATGAATGAACAAATAAAGGGTTTTTTTTTTTTAAGATACTTACATGATTTATAGCTTGTGACAGAACAGGCAGCAGGCCAGCAAGGTTCCTCCTGGACAAGAGTTTAGACAACTTGACATTTAGTCCCACATCAGCCACTAACTCACAGGAAGCCTCCAGCCAAGAGCTCTCTCTCCTGCTTCAACAAGGCTTCGAGACAGGGGCAGGTGTTCCCAGAACCACAGAGGATCTGAGGACAGTCCTTGAACTTAGAGTTACAGGCAGTGGCGAGCTGCCAGGCATGGGTGCTGAGAACTGAACCTGGGTTCTACTAGAGCAGTGCGGGCTCCTCACCACTGAGCCATCTCTCCAGCCTAACTTTCACTCTTTTAAGGGGGGAGAACAATTGACAATAGGGCTTTACCATGAAAAGACATTGACCTAGAAACTCCACTTTTCCTCAGTTTTTATACTCCAAAGGAAATGATGGGCTGGAGGGAGGCAAGCCATGGGAACAGGAGGCTTTACTGCATAGAGGAACCAAGGTTCACTAAAAAAAAAAAAACATTAAAAGCTACTGAGATCAACAGCCCCAATGTCCTCCTCACTGCTTCCAATAAAAAAAAGCAGGCTCCCTTCGGAGGAAACTGAAACAGCCAGGTTAATATTGATGTAGTGACGACGGGGGGAAGCAAACAGACAGGCCGGGACAAGACTGCATCCAGCCCCCAAACCACATGTAAAGTTGGAGCTAAAATGTCATATGCATATGTAATTTATATGCAAAGCACTCCTATCACAGGGCCACTGGCTGCCAAGGCTCCTCGATACCGCGGAAATTCTGCAATTGCATCTTGTCAGTCACCTTCTGAGGGTAAAGTCTGTGTGAGGAGAACACAGAGACTTTCTTAAGGCCAGGGTATTAAATTCTCCTAGCACGTCACTTTCCCGGGAGCTCAGCAGGTTTCGGCAGGAAGACCTATTTTTGCTCCTGTGCGGGCTCTGTCCCTGGCACTGAGTGACTGGAACAGACTGCGCGCCACTCTGCCAAGAATCTGAGGCTCTGGTGATGTGAGCCAACCTCAGACTAATAATTTTATATCTCAATATAAGCAAAAGAGTTCCATAAAAATAGACCACTTTTAACAGGCTGGTATTCTGCGCTGAGAGGGCTGGAGAGCGCGGGTGCCATGTCGAACATCTTTCTCCTAGCTGTGGTACCTAACTTTAGCGGCTTCCAGATGGCTATTTGTCTGATCGCTGAACTTAGGGAGACAGTGCTGAATGAGATGTGACTTTAAACCCCATGCCTGGGCTCCTTTGGAGGTGAAGTACCTACTCATGTGTATAACACTCTTCCTTCTTCTCAGTTCCCAGGAGACAGAAAACAAACAAGCCCAAGGCCCAGACTCCTGGTACTCCTCACCAGGCAACGCCAGCTACAGACCATGAATATGTGTATTAACAAAAATAAAAAAGTACCTCTTCTGTAGTGTCCGAAACAGTGTTTAGCCTATCATTGTCTCTAAGACAGCCGCAGGTCCCCAAGTGTGCCCCCTCGGCAGGCTTCTCTAGTGAGTTTCCTTGGGTCTCTATGCAAAAGCTCCCCACCTCCAGCCCCTAAAACGATGCCCAAGTACTGACTTCTACAGATGTAGAAAAGCTCTTGTTTTTGCACGGTGGGAAAGAGGACTGTGCATCAGAATCTAAAGGGGAAATCAGCTGGATGGGGGAACAGGGAGGCCTTGAAGGATGGCGTGATAGCCTCTGCAAAGTTGTGAATTACTCTGGAAGTGCCCAGGGAAACAGAAGTAGTGAGATCCTTGCAGTAAGAGACTGGATTTAGGGAGTTGGGTTATGACGTTGTCTGGGCTGGAAAGCCCACAAGTTCAAGGGCATGCCAGCAACCTGTATGCCCCTCAGAGTTAATACTACCATTTAAGCTCAAACACTGCCCAGCAACCCTCAACCTGGGAACCCAGGCAGAGGTGATATGACTGTCTTCAGGCAGGGTGTCCACCCTTGCTCCTGGGATCCTCGGTTGTGGTTCCTGGGGCCTTCTGACCCATCTGCGAAAACCCATCCTGAGCAGTCCTCTTTCTGTCTGTGAAGTCCCTCCTTCCATTGCCCTCTGGACTTACAACTAAAAAGATGCCCCCAGCCAAGCTGATGCTCACTCAGAACGCCACAGAGAGAAGCTGAACCAGGCGTAGATGGGGGAACGGACCTGCAGGAGTAGGATGGAGGACCCTGCACCTCAAGAAGGAAGCAGGGAGTCGTGACTGTGCATCTAGGGATGATGTCTATTCTGGGGATCCTTCCACAGATGCAACCTGAGCTCCAACCACAGCCAAGGATCACACTTGTCAAGTCCAGAGGTTCCAGTCTAGGGTAAACACAGAGAGGTCAATCTGGGTCGTCCCGGAGGAGAAAAGATGGCATCCTGTCCTGAGAGGCTTGCTCTGGATTTGAGTATGTGTGAGCTGAGGGGAGGGAGACGTTCCTCACATCTGAGTAAGGAGTGGGAGGGGGAAGCTCACGGTGGAGGGCAAAGCAGCCATGATCACTTGTGGGGCTGAGAACAGCTCTCAGCTCCCAAATCTCTCCAGAGACACAAGTGCATCCATCACGAGCACCCTTTAAATATGTGCATGAAGCAAAACAGGCTGTGTGGTGGACAGGCATGAGAACTGTAACACAAGGCCCGGAGCATCTTACGCGAGTGGGGAGACAGACAGGAGAAAGTGAGCTTCTTTTGGCCTTGGCGTGGAAAAGAAGGCTGGAGGCTCATTCAGTAGAGCTCTTGGATTTCCAATCCTGGGGAGGCAGAGATGGGAGGATCCTTGGGGCTCTTGCCACCCAGTCTCACATGTATGTTGAATTCCAGACCAGTGAGGGACTCTGCTGAGGGACGCAAGATAGAGGGCAACTGAGCAACGACAGTGAAGGTTGACCTCTGGACTACACACACACGCACACATACACAGATACACAAAACAAACACATACACAGATACACAGCACACACATAACACACGCCATACCACACACACACTCATACACCACACACACCACAACACACACACCACACACACCACAACACACACACCACACACACCACCACACACACAACACATACACACACACATATACAACACACACACATAACACACGCCATACCACACACACACTCATACACCACACACACCACAACGCACACATACATACACACCACAACACACACAACACATACATACACACATATACAACACACACACATAACACACGCCATACCACACACACACTCATACACCACACACACCACAACGCACACATACATACACACCACAACACACATGCACACATATACACCACACACATTACACACACACCACACACACACATACACCACACACACACACACACACCACAGGAAGAAGACAAATCAATTAATACCCAATGCTCACATTTTCTCTTCCACCCAAACCACCTACCTGACTGAATGTTGTGGGTTACATTTCAATAACATGCTTTTTATAAATGGGATTTTGAATCCCCCCCCCAAGACTTCTTCAAAATAAGATCAACCCCTCTAAAAATGGCCTTGCCTAATATATGCATTTTCTCTTAACGGTTCCTGTCTACTTCTGTCTTGAGCCTCTAAGAGGACCAGGGAGGCCCATACTGAGCACCCAGCCCAGCACCTACTGTGCTTAGTAGCTATGACTTTACATATCTTCAAACGGAAATGATTACGATGAAGTCTGCTCTCTCTGTCTCTGACTTACTAAGAGTCAAACTTAACAATGTAAGGGCTGAAGAAACGGAAGGCAGACTGTGCAAACCATAAATGACACACGTGAACTCAGGCTCCGGGCCCAGCGTCCCAGGCAGGCAGAAGGACCAAGGTAGGTGAGGCCTGAAGAGATCCCTGGGCGCTGTCAAACTTCCCCAGAGCCCACTCCCACACCGCCGGGCCAGTTTGAGGGGTAGTGGCTCTGAGCTGCGTCTTGGCCGGTCGCCAACACATTATGTCCTTATTGATATCACCTTTATGTGCACGGGGCAGGGGACAGAAAGAATGGACAGCCTGAATCTGAGTCACCCTCTCCCGTAGCACTGTCGAAACACACTTCATTCTGTTCTCACTGCATTGATCGGTAATTTTCATTTCCCAATTTCAAATAAAACCTCTCGCTGCCGTCAGAGTGGTCGGCTCCTGGATGGAACTCCACAGTTCGTTTTAGCTTCATTGCTTAAAGTTGCGCTGTTACCATCAGTCTTAAGTGGTAATTCCACTTTTCCAATTAGACTGTGGGAACAAAGCAGATAAATGGACTCTTATCCCCCAAGCCATAATCTCAACCTCGCCATCAAAATGGGACAATGAACAGCCAGACCCTCCCCCATCACTGTGCCCCAGGGCTGGAGCCCGCCCCTGCTGCCCCTGCCAAGGAAGCCGCTCGGGGTGTATCAGTGCTGGAGGGTTACTGGGGAAGGTGAGACACCATAGCAAAGGCCAGGCTCTTTTCCAGCATAGTCTGAACAATGGTTGCCTCTGTCCTTATACAAGGAATCACTGAATTTAGAATGGAAGAGTGACATTGAGGACCTGAGTTTGATCCCGATCCCAATGCAGGGGAGGAAAAGCCTACCTTAGTGAGTTCCAGGACAGTGCGAGACTCTTTGTCTCAAAACACAAGGTAGACAGCACCTAAGGAAGGACAGCTGTTGTTGTCCTCTGACCTACACACACACACACTTATGCAACCACAAATATACATACATAACCACATACATACACATGCACACATACACAAAATGAACCTGCAAGATGGCTTAGTGGGTCCAGACACTGGCTACCCCGAGTCCAATCCCCTAGGCCCACATAGTAGGAGAGAACAAACTTCCTCAAGTTATTTTCTGACCTCCAGACATACACACAAAAATTAAATAAATAAAATTTTAAAATTAAAATAAAGAAGGGAAGGAGTGGCTCATAATGGCAGAGAAAGGATCAACTAATGCCACTGGGAGTCCACCAGGGTTTCCCACTCATGCAGAGCCAGCAATCCACCATGTGGACAATCCCTGGTCATGTTGAGAATGTTCTATACTATTAGTTACTGTTATTGATGACTTGTTCAACCTAATGTGTAAGGTAAGCTTCAGAGATTTTACTTTTATTTTAAAGTGTGTGTGTGTGAGAGAGAGAGAGACAGAGACAGAGACAGAGAGACAGAGAGGCAGAGAGAGAGACAGAGAGATTATGGGTCTGCACACACATGAGTGCAATGTCATTGGAGATCATAGGAGGGCATTGGATCCCCTGGAGCCACCACGCATGTTCTTAGAGCTGAACTTGGGTCTTCTGCAAGAGCAGCCATTGCTCTTACCTGCTAAGTCATCTCTCCAGCCTCCTGTAAATTAAGTTTTGTCATTGGTGGGTATAGATAAGAAAATGATGTAATGTCTCACTCTCGCCACAGACCTGCAAGCACCAAGGCTGAGCACCTGAGGACACAGCCCTGAGAGCCTTTCCTACGTTCGGTTGACTTGACAAGAGTACACCAAGGGTATGTGGGTGGCCCAAGCACAATGCTTAAGCCCTCTGGATCCAAACAAGAAACTTGATGATGAAACTGGGTCACAGGTACCATTGTCCCTCTTGTCTCCAAACCCAAATGCATTGCAGAAGCAGCCTAATTGCCTTACTGGTGAGTGTTCCAATGTTAAACCAATGACTTTTATGGGTTCCTGCCCCTCCCCTCCCCCACCCCGTTACCACCTCTTGTACAGTAGGGCACTGAAATCTGCACAATGTAGCTCATCCTCCCATGAGCTGGGGCAGAGAGCTCACAGCCCCTTCCAAAGCTGAGACAAAGTCCCCCCCCCCCCCCCCGCAGAGAGGGACTGGCCTGGAACCAGGTGGACATACACCTGACACCCACCATGACGGGCAGAACTTTCACAGTAGGGTCTTCCTCCTGCCTCAAGGACAATCTGTGCATGCTGATCCCTGAGTCCCCAGCTCTCTGCCCTGACTGGTCACACACCAGTGCATACTAAGTACTGGCTGAGTGCAATGAGCCCTCGGGTTGACAAGGACATATTCATCTGGGTATTTGCCTAATGCCTATCTCTGCCAGCAGCCTGGAAAGCCCACCTGGGCAGACAGAGACTGGTTTCTGTACCTTGCGTCTCCAGGCTTTCTTTCTCTAGGCCCTAAGCAGACAGTTGGGAAGGGTGGATAAGCAGTGTGGGGAACTTGGGGTCACAGCGTTACAGTCAGTATCTGGCAATTCCATAGGCACCTTCAGTCATGATAAAAAAAAAAAAAAAGAAAAGAAAATACATAATGCTTCCCCCAAGATATACCAGGAGTCAAGCAGAGATTCATGGCTCATGGATGAACAATACCAGAGGACATCAGGGAAATAGCGTGACTAGATCAGGAATGGTTTCCCCAGCTCCATTAAGTCCAGGTTTCTTGAACCCTCTGCTCAGGAAAGTCAGTGCCATCCCAGAGGGTTGATAGAAGCCGGGAATGAGGTTCATCTGCTGGAGACTTTGGCAGCCCCTACACACGCCCCCGGGCTGCTCACCTCAGTACCCTCTGAGCACAGCCTCCTGATCTGTGATCTCAGAGCCCCACACTGGTATCACGTGTCCTATGCCCTTTACCCCGACACATCCTTAACATACCCTCCCACCCCCACCCCGTTCAAGGTTACATGCAGATCCATCTGGAGAGACAAAAGCTGTGTACCGAGGGCTCTCACCACCCTTTCCTCCAAGATCATAAGTGCAGGACCCTTCCCCAGGCACAAAAGCGGTTGCCATGGGAACGAGGTAGGATGCCAACTTGACAACAGTGACATTCAAACCAAAAGGGACATTGACCTGACCACATCCCACACCCCACATACTTCCATCCTGTGCCAAGGGGAAAGGACACAAAAGAGAGTCCCTGCTTATGTGTAGTCATTAAATGACCGAGAAAGACTCAACTTCCATTACAATGGCCTGGGAGAGGCAGTGCCTGTGCTTCAAGGTCCCCTCTACTTGCCAGCTGCCCAAGAGAGAACATCACCCTGTCATTAGCACCGCACAGGACAACACCCTCAATCCAGAAAATCCCCATCAGCCAAGGTAATGAAAAGTCGCTGTTGCTTGTAAGATGTGGCTTCAGATTTTCCTCCTAGTCTAACGTCAGGGGTGTCTTGTCCAAAAACCCAGGCGATTAAGGTCAGTGGAGTAAAGAATGCTTTTTACACGGTTAAGAGAGAAATCCAAAGACCGTCTGACTCGAGGGGATTTGCTCAGCAACAATTGCTTCGCAAACTTGAGACCGCACGCACGAGCTTAAACCCCAGGACCCGCAAGCTGGGCATGGTGGCAGATGCTCCTAATCCCAGCGTGGTGAGGAGACAAAGGAAGAAAGTGGCTGGGGCTCCCTAGCCAGTAAGCATGGCCTACCTGGTGCTCTCCAGGCCAATATAAAATGGGGACACCAAAATGGGGACAGCAGGTAAGGGTGCATGCTGTCAAGCCTAAAACTGAGTTCAATTCCCGGGACCTACATTTTTGGGACCCACATGGTGAGAAGTACTACTGGGTCCTACGAGTTGTCCTCTGATCTATAGACACTGTGTGGAGTGGAAGCCTTACACACATACACACACACACACATACACTCACACACAGAGATACTTGATTAATTACTTAATAGGTAGATAAATAAATAAATGGGGGAGGTTGTTGTTTTTTTATTAGGTGCTGAAATGGTGGCTCAGCAGTTACGAGCACTGAATGTCCTTGCCAAAGACCTGGTTTTGGTTCCCAGCACCCACACTGGCAGCTCACAACAGGCTGTAACTATGATTCCAGAGGATCTGACGCCTTCCTCTGGCCTCTGTGGATACCAAAAGTACATGCAGTGCACATACATACATGCATGCAGACAAAATCTGTCATGCACAGAAAAGTAATAAACAGATATACAAAGTTGAATAAATAAATGGTAAATAGTAGCTCAGGAAAAATATCCAAGGTTGTTCTCTGAGCTCCGTGTAGAAGCTCACGTGCAAACATGCATCAACATACACACACACACACACACAAACTCACATACACACAAGAGAGAGAGAGAGAGAGAGATTTGGGAGACCTGAAAATTACAGGACAATGCCACTCTGTGTCCCCCAGGGTTAAGTTGAAATGCACACTACACACCGCCCACCACTGCAGAGGTGCCGGACAATGCAGGCCTGGAATGCAGGGCCAAGTCCCCATTGGGCATCCCAGGTCCAGGGCCAACAGCTTGGGCTACTTTTAGGGTCTCATGAAAATGTTTTAAGTTGCTTTTAAGCCAGAATAAGATGATTAATAACCTAAGCTAATAACTGAGCCAGCCTGGGTTATCTTCATCTTTGTACAATGGCATTTACAATCTCTCCTGCAGTGGGAACAACCCAAGATGGGTTCCCTCTGTGCCTACAGAGGGGACAGAGGGAACAGAAACCACAGCGCCTCCTGCTAGCCACTGACTGGCTCTCCATGAGAGGATGTATATAAGGGGACGCCCACAGCTGGATAGGGATCTCATGCCATCCATGCCGCATGACCTTCGATAACTGAGATTCCATTTCTCCTCCAAGAATATTCTGGGTGTGAGGCTGACCTCCTTAGGTCCTCAACTGCAAAATCCCTGATGGGTCCACTCTGTAGCGTTGGTGTGAGGCAAGATGAGACCCTGACTCAGTGCACTCAGTCTTCAGACTTAAAGGTCCAAGAGCGTGCCTCAGCCCTGGTAGATGAGGGACTGTGGAGGACACAGTGTCAGATCTGCCTGGAAATTCTGTCTCAAGGTGAAATCTGTTCTTCATACCCGTAAAGGAAAGCCAAGGAAAGTTCCTGGGGCAGGCGAGCAGAAACCCGGCACCTTGACCCTCCCTGTGGCTCCGCTCAGCCCGTGGTGACGGCAGCGTGACTGTAGAGGACCAGGATGGGTCTTGGCGGTTTAGGGGCCCAGTCTGGTAAGCTCTACGTAACCTTTGCGAGATGCCTGCATATTTCACCCTTCCAAGCGAGCGCTCCCATTTTTTTTTTGTCATTCCAATTTCATTTCCGGGGCTGTGTGGACTGCGGGCTCAGCAGTCACTCCGGTCTGAAGTGACTCCTGGGACCTCCTCACTGTTCTATATGCAAATGGCCTTGCACCTGGGCAGCCGAGCAGGCTCGCAGACAGTTTAGTTATGCAAATCTGATTGATCGAGAGCATATTGCAGGAGCTTGCACAAGGCCTGGGACACTGGCAGCTATATTTCACTGGCTAAATTCCTGAAGAAGGGGGGAGAAATTAAATGCCAGGCGTTTTGATGCATATTCCCTTCGACCCCTGTCGTGCGGCGATGCTTTACTTCTTGAATACGTTCAGCACTTGGGTTAGACGCCGCTAATGCAATTTTTGCACGCGGGGTGTGTTATTGCTGAATTAACAGAAGGCTTGTTTTCCGTGTAAAAAGCCAGTCGCTGTGATGTCGCTAGCACAATAGGTCTGTCAGTCGATTTGAAGTAATTCCCCAGGCAAATGCAGTAAAGGCAGTGTTTAAAAAAAAAAAATAATAATTAGGTCCTTCGGCCTCCAAATGCTCGCCCAAGTGAAAGGGACTTGAGCAAGTTCCTCTGACTCCCTTCTCCTCCACAACAAAAGGTAAAATACACCGCAGGGACTCTGATTACACATTGTCATCCTGTGTGGAAAGCGTTTGTCTGTTTCCCAAACACTGGGCTTGAAGAGCGGAGACGGAGCAGCGACAGCCGCAGCTGCCTGGGAGAAAATAAATTTTAAAAGAAGAAACTCGAATCTGCTTAAACTAATAAATTCCTCATCCGACACATTGCACTCATGCATGCTGAAGTCTGAGGCTCGAGAGGCCCGTCCTGCTGCACTGCATTCTCCGCATTGATTTATAATCACTGATAAATAAGATACACCTACACAGCACATGAAGGCTGCGGAAGGGGGAAAAGGATTTTTTTTTTGCCAGTGTTTCTCCCCAGCACCGTGCATCGAAATTAAAAATAAATCAATACTACGTTCATATGTTCAGGAGAGGAGGGTGATGGGAAGGGGTAGGAAGGGAGAAGGACAACGCTTTGCCTGGTGTGTCACCCATGGTGAACAAGGCGGGGGGCGGGGGCGTGAGAAACAGATCATGAACCTGCAGAGCCTGAAAAGAAGAGAGGGTCAGGGGGTCAGGTGTGCAGCGTGCCTCACGACTTTCTCCACTTGCTAACTAACGTCTAAGTTGGCAAGTACATACTTCATTTATTCTCCAGTGTCACTCCCAGAGTCCCCCTCAGACTGGACAGCTTTTCCATGGGCGTGAACATTATCAGCCGCACAGAAGAACTCACACGGACGCATCCTATGCATGTGGACGTCCACAACCACTACAGAGCAAAGGAGAGAAGAGCGAGAGGGGCTCATGTGCTGTGCACAGGAAGCAAGGCCGAGTATGGAAATGCATGTGTCTGCATGTTTATACATGGAGGCACATATCTCAAACACACACACACACACCTTTAGAAATAAAAAATGCCTATCCGACAGGCAAATTCCAGCCAGAGGATCAAATGCAAGGATCCTGGGAAAAGTCAAGTATAATCCCTCCCGACCATGGCCCAGTGTGCCCCTCCCATCACTGACTAACAAAAGGGCCTCAGCACTTTGACTGACAGAATTCTTAATTGTATCCACTCATTCATGACAATTTGATTAAAATATTACACCATAGTCTCACCCCCTGTTTGCTTCGATCCTCCAAATCTAATTTTGAATTTTCAGAAAGGAGATTACTCCCACAAGCATGACTGAGGCACTATTAACTTCTACTTAATCTTTATTACTGATGTGAATTTAACATATGTACCTCGTCGTTCTGCCCTGCTGTTTGCCTCCAAAGTAACGTGGAGGCAATATAGAAGCGGTGGGCACACATCGCCACTGCGTTCTTCTGTCCCAGCCAGCTCACCCATGTCTGTGGAAAAGCATCTCTCCACTCACTTCAGGGTGGGCATTCAGGACATCTGCCTCAGAGCTGCCTCCTCAGAGCGGCTCTACACTGTCCAGCCAGCCCCGGACCTCAGAGCTCCACCTGAGATAAAACCACAATAAAACACATCAGCGGATCAACAAAAAAAGAATCAGAACGTAAACCAGAGGCTTTACTTTTCAAAGTTTCTCGTTACCATGGTTTTAGGTTATCTTGTTTCTTGATTTGTCTTGCTTATTCTGTAGCTTTCTCTCTCTCTCTCTCTCTCTCTCTCTCTCTCTCTCTCTCTCTCTCTCTCTGTGTGTGTGTGTGTGTGTTCATTCAAAGTGACAATCAGGGATTATATCCTTAAAATCCAGGAGGCTCTACGAAGGAGATACACTCTATCCAAGCCTCAAGTTCAGGGACCTGCTAGAAGGGGTTGGCATTCTGTGAACAGTGGAACAGCTAGACACTTGAATTGAGTAATCTGATCACCAGAGTCAACAGAAAGACATTTAGGATGTACAGAACCCCAGAGGACCAGTGCTGGACTTAGGGTTAGGAGGGTGGGCAGCAATTGGGAGGATGTTGGGATAACAGCCAGGAAGGGTTCCCATCCCAAGCTACAATTTTTGCAAAAAGGACATGGCAAGCTTTCCTACCCAGAGAGAAGCAATTATTGTTTCTCTCCTCTCTCCTTCCTCCAGGGTTCCCATTGACCTGACACAAAGGAAAGTCCCTTGATGGAGTTCACAGCAGATTCATTTACATGGGCCCTGGGGCAGTGGGCAGTTAGAGAGAGGATCTGCCTGAAACTTGAGAGCAAGGAGTCAGCTTGTCAACTCAGAAGATTAGAAGAGGTGTGTGTGTGTGTGTGTGTGTGAGAGAGAGAGAGAGAGAGAGAGAGAGAGAGAGAGAGAGAGAGCAGGCTGGTCTTGAACTCACAGAGACCCACCTACCTGTCTACTTAGAAGAATCACTACTGTCAGAGGGCTCAGCGCTGAGCAAAGAGGACATGGTCTGTGCATGTGAGCGCTGATGATTAATCAGAAGGAGCTGAACCCAACCCAACTTGAAAAGGGGCAGCTGGCATCTGGCTAGTGTGGGCTATTTCAACCTCATTTTCCATTCTTTATAGGTGGGCTCATACCTCTAATAACAAAAACTACATCTCCTAGACTCCCTTGCAGCTTAATGTGGTCATATGACTAAGGAATGGAGAGGTACCTTAAACAGCCTGGAGGTCTTGCCTTTAGCAGGAAGGGTTTTGTCACTTTCCCTTCTGACTGAGCAGTCAGAGAGGGTAGAACAAGGGATTGAGGGAGTCTTTCTTCTGCCAAGGTCATTGTATTAAGGCTCTTTCAGTGGGAAATGAGCCACGTGCCTTGCCCTGACTGGTACCATCCCCACCAACTTCACTCACTCCACAGGCCTGGTTTAGATGGCGTCCCCCTTATCTTAGGGTACTGTCCAAGATCCCCAGTGGGTAATTGATACCATGGTTTTACTGACACTGCAAACTTTTTTATTTTACAGAGACACATATGCTACAATATATGCGTTTAGACACAGTATGAAATTAACGATGATAACAATATTATAAAGGCAGAACACCATGACAAAAGTTTTGAAAGCATTTCCTGATATGCGAGATTTCTTGCTGTGGTGTGGGGTAGCACAGTGGTGGCCATAGTTGAGAAAGACAAACCAGAGTTAAGGAAGAAGATCCAAGCTGAGTGGGGGCTCAGTGAACACACACTGGTCACACAAGCACGGGGTCTGTCAGTGAACACACACTGGTCACACAGGCACGGGGGTCTGTCAGTGTATACACACTGGTCACACAGGCACTGGGGTCTGTCTGTGTATACACACTGGTCACACAGGCACGGGGGTCTGTCTGTGGATACACACTGGTCACACAGGCACGGGGGTCTGTCGGTGGATACACACTGGTCACACAGGCACGGGGGTCTGTCGGTGGATACACACTGGTCACACAGGCACAGAGGCTCAAATCCTGAGCATCCATGGAGAGTCAGGCACAGTAGTGCCTGTCTATGGTCCTGTGGTAAGATAGGATTCCCAGAGAGATCAACAACCAGCTAGCCTCTGAGCCTAGCACAGCAGCAGAGACCTTTCCTCAAACTGGCTGCATGGTGAGGACTAATACCTAATGCTGTCCTCTGACCGTCACATGATGAAACAGCCTACCTCCATCTTGGACTTGAAAGCCATCTTACAGCAAAGACAAACTGGGCTCATTCCCACGTATGGCTAAACCTCTGACCCTCAAGGACTGGACCATGGCCTCCTGCAACCTTAACTACAAATACTTCTGCCTGTTCCAGGAAACAGCAACCATGTCTTTGTTTCAAAATGTTGTTATTATCATCTTGCAACCCTACCTTTGTTTCCAGAGGTTGTTGTGACTACTTTGTTATCAGCACCTTGCAGTGTTCTGCTTCTTAACCCCATCTATTTTGCCCCCCCCCAAATCCCCCATTTGGAAACCCCCTAGCCATGGGCTATAAATACCTTGTCTTCCTCATGTCTAATGCTAACCTGTCAAACCCCACCTTCAGGGGAGGCAGCCCATGTACACAAACAAAAAGCCTTGCTTTCATTACTTTGGTCATGATGATTTGGGCCTATGGCCTTTCTCCTCACATCTTTGGGATTAACACACACATACACACACACACACACACACACACACACACACACCCTGCATACATACATAGACACAAATATGTCACAGAGGGAAAGGAGGAAGGAAGAAGAGAAGTCGGGTGAGGGGAGAGAAAAGGCCACCACCAGTGACCTTACTTATGAAAGTTGCTGGAGAAAAGATGGGGTGTTTATTTTGAAAATAACCCAGAGGTCAGAGAGAGCAATAAAAGGGCAGAGAGAGGAATCTGCCATCACAGAAGCGATTGCAAAGGAGTGGACAGACTGGTGGCCAGGGACCGAGCCCAGTGCTGGGAGCTGCGCATGAGCCTCCAGGGTGTCTATAAAATATAATACCCATTAAAAGGATTTGCTCAAAGGGGAGGAAGGTGTTTTAAAAACTATGAGTTGTTTATTTCTGAAATTTCCCGTTCGGTACTATATTTCCTTTGCCAGTAACTGGAAGTGAAACCACAGAAAGTGAAACCATGGGTGAGGGGGGAGGGACCTGCACCCCTTTAAGGAGACCCTCTATCCAAGGGTAACCTTGTCCTTGCCTCTCTCCACGGGTTTCAAGAGAGAACAAAACAAGACCATACTGTGTGTGGCCCTTAACCCACTTTGCAGGCGAGAAACTCGAGACCCAGTATGGACAGAAACAAGGAGAGCTGAGGCCACTCCTGTGAGTGCCGAGACTGGACACAGAGCCAATGACTCCTAACTGAAGGGCTGAGCACACTTTTACAATGAGATATCCACTCCTGCTTTTATGAGCGGCACAAACTGTGGGCTGAGTCATTCGGAACCCTAGCCCTCGAGAGCCCATGCCCAGCCAGAGATGTGCGGCTCACAAGCGGAGATGCGCCGATAACTCGAGTTAATGAATCATATTCCCGAAAGACTGAGTAGATCTGAAATGTCCTCACCGGAGAGAGAATACACATATGTGAGGCGATGCGTATGCTAAGAGCTTGAACTAGCTATCCCATGATGCAGGAGTCCTTCAAAACATCACCATGTACTCCGCAAATACACACAATCCTATTTGTCCACTAAAACAAAAACAGAAGCAATTTTTAGAGGCCACACAGGAAATAAAAAAAAGATCAGATGTGTATAAGGTGTACCCACAATAAGTTCTGAGCAGCTGTGGATTCCTGTGATATGGCTGTCTGGCCAAAAGGAAGCTTCTTTGCTGACAAGGGAGAGCTACGCTTATCTGTGGGTATAACGAAAGTATTGAGAAGGTTGTTGGGAATGACACTGGCTTAGGGAAGTGGAAGTACAAGGTCCTCCTCAAGGGTACATGGCCTCAGGTTGTCGGCGAGGTTCACAGTACCAGACACAAATTCCCTCCTAGTGGGGGGCTTCTGGTTACCCCCAATACAGAAGTGCCGTGGGTAAATCGTGCCTGACTGGTCACTCATTGTTGTGGTTCATGGGCATTCCAGCTAGGTTATGTGATCGCGAGTAGTCAGCCCTAAAGACATTTACGTATGAGCGACACTAAACGGATTCAGTAGGTTATATGTGTGTGTGTGTGTGTAACATATAAGTGTGTGTGTGTATGTGTGTGTGTAACAATGATAATGAAAGCAAAGGTTATAAACCTAAGAGGGAGCTGGGCAGGAGACATGGGAGGAGTACAAGCAGGTAGGACGGACATATAATGATGTAAATATAGTACTCACATATGAAAACCTCAAAAAATAAGTATTTTTCTAAGGAAATGTGAAGTAACCTTTATTGTAGTAATGTGGTTTGTATGTTTAATTCTTTTCAATCAATATGCATGTAAAAGGTCATTTTAAAGCCAAGATGCATTAAATGGGAAAAGGCAGCTAGCAGCGTGTTATGCCAGTGGCATGCTGTCTGTGGTGATTCACAAATGCATGGTCCTGTGCAAGGGCTTCTGGGAGTTCTGGACAGAGGGTTCCATGTGACCAACAGGATAAAGGAGTAGGAGAAATGAGAAGGACCCAGAGGGGGAGCTTTCGCTTTCCACGCATGCACCATGGTTTCTGTCCGGGTGTTGTGTCGTTGTTGATGGTGGTTTGGGGATTTTGAAACAGAGTCTCACTCCATGGCTATCCTGGAACACAATTTGTAGACTAGGCCGGACTTAATCTCAGAGAGTTTTGTGCTGCGGTCACCTTCCCAGTGCTGGGATTAAAAGCATGCACCACCATGCTCAGCTTCTGCTGGGGTTTCAAGGACGTGAAGTGTCTTCACATAGAGAGGTGAGATGTCCCCAGCCGGCCATCCTGATCCTGATTCTAAACTGGTGCCAAGTTAAGCTACAGCACCAACTACGTCGGTGGTGGAGAAAAAATGGCAGCACATTCTTATTTCCTGGTAGGCACTCTGCCCACCACCACTCAGAGCAAGAGCTTATTCTACTCGAACCCGGAAGGTTGAATGTGGAGGAAGAGTACCAGCTGCTTCCCAAGTCCAAGCTGGAAGAGGCTGTCTCATTGGCTTTCACTTCTCCTGCTTGGACCACCTTTCTTAGACCCTGGGGCTGTCATGTTTTAGATCGGCGTAGGGAAGGAAAGGATCCCTCACCTTCAAGGTGTCTCTCTGCAGGTGCCAGGTACTGTGGCCCCTCCGTACAACCTTGCCCACCAGCTAAGAACCACTGGGTAACTGCATCTAACACCGTGTCTTGAAGGACAATTGCCCAGTGAGCCCTACCAGCATTCTCAACCCATCTCATGGGACAAAACAGACAATTGTTCACCTGTTGTCTTAGTAATATCTACAGTTGGAGGCATTTTGCTAGACACCTACTAAGCCCCCAGGAAAGAGGTCCTCATTCATGAATCCACAGGAGGGGTACTAACTGGAACCTTATCCCTGCCTTGGTGGCTTCCAGACTTAGCTGAGAAGTATGAACCCCGTGGTGGGAACTGAGGTTATTTCCTCGCTACATAAACACTCCAAGGACAGGGTCAAGGCCTGCCTTGCTCATTATATGTTCCTGTCACCTGGTAAATGTTGAGTAAATGTCACTGCATACTGTGGAGGCGGACCGGGAGGGCGGCCTTGGCTGTTCTTTGGCCCATCCGCACCTCTATTCTCTCCTGTCCCCTGAAGGGACATTTGAACCAAATATATGGGATAGCAGAGACTTAAACAGCCCTGAAATATTTCTGCAGGTGTGAGCTTTAGAAAAAGACATTATTTTTTCTATAGCCATTTTTTTATTAACTGTTTTACTGAGGCATAATTTACATACCATAAAATTTAGCCATTGTAAGAATGCAATTCAACAATTCCGAGTACATTTCCAGAGTTCTGCAGCTGTCACCGTCACCCAATCGCTGAGCAGCTACGAGCGCTCTGGGTTAGCCAGCCTATGAGGAACAGACTAGTGTCAAGGGGAGTTTAGTAGGGGGGCTTGGCAATTAGCATGTGACCCCACTGCAATGACAGAGGGGATAAAATCTTTCCAGGATGGGAAACCCAAGGGACAGCTCAGCAGTTAAGAACATGTGCCGGTCTCGCAGAGGTCCAGAATTTGGTTCCCAGCATCTGTACTGGGCGACTCACAATCACCGGTAACTCCAGCTCCAGAGAACCTGACACTGTCTTCTGGCCTCCTTGCACACTCCGCTCACACATATGGGCGCACATTCACAGACACATAATCTAAAAATAATGTAAAAACCTTTAAATAACTTCAGAATATGATAAGCTCTCCTGAAAGAAAAACATATACGCAAGGTAGTTCATCTTGGAATTTGCTATCACTGAGAAATGAGAAGATTCTGAATCCTGCCAGAGTCAGAATTATTTCTTTAATAGCTGTCACTTTGTCCTCACGGGGCAGTCTGCTAGCTCTAACGGGAATAATTACTCCATACATGTCCATGTGCAGATTTGGAAGATGCGGGAGGAAGGAGCAAGCTTTCCAGGGTACAGGGGACCTCAACTAACCATGTTGTGTTTGACTCATGATTTTTCAGCTTAATGATTGTCCAGAAGCAGCACATTCAGTAGAGAGTGCACTTTGGATTTGGCTCTTCTCCCAGGCTGCTGCGTTACGCAACCCTTCCTGGATGATGGGCAATAAGCAGACCCACGATCGTGCAGGAGAAACAGTGCCCACCTCCAGAAGGCTGTGTGGCTAAGCTGGGATAGCCTGTCAGCTTGGCATGGTCAAGTCAGTTTGTACTTACAATATTTTCAGCCCCTGGTACGTTTATTGGGATATAATGACTTTTATTGAAGGAGAATCTGTAATATGTCAAGGAAACAGAAGACACAAATCAGTCAAACGCGTCCAAAGATAACACTAAAAATTGAACTTAGGGGGAAAGAGGATGTGGGACACTGATTATACTCTTGGTTCTCTATTGCCATTATTCAGTGGGCTACTAATGAAAGTCTACTACACACTGCACACCAAAAGTCACTGTCATCACCCGTAAGGGTGCAGGCTCCCTTAAGTCCCACCTCATCATCCATGCATCTTGTTTTCCAGGTAACTTAGGGTTTCAAATACAGTGTGTGTGTGTGTGTGTGTATGTGCACGCGCATGCACGCACATACTTTAATTACATATGTGAGTATATATGCTTTAATTTAAATACATATATAATAAAAAGCAAGAGTCTGATGAGAACAATGACAGAGCAGTTCAATGCTGCACTGAAGTGGGAACTCGCCTGGGCTCTGCAGGCCACACCACACACACTTGGTGACAGCCTCCAGGCTCTGTACATGTGTGGGAAGTGTCCTCGGTTCCCTAGTCAAGGTACAACAAAGGTTTTTGGCTATTTTAAGCAAGGAAAACTTTTGTTTTGCCAGTTCAGAAATCCTTTCTATTGCCAGTCAGCTGACAAGCCAACACAGATTCCAAGTCGCTGGCGTCCACCTTCATGATCTCAGGCCTGGGCATGGTGAGAGGGGGATGCCCACGATCTGTAGTCTTCTACATCAAGGACCCTCTGAACAGCTGCACCACTGGCCTCAGACTCAGTGGTGAGAACCAAAAGCAGGACTTGCCTGTCAGATTCCATAGCAAACACAAAGACGGGAGAAGCCCCAGCAGCACTGACTTGAACATCTGTTGATTACAGATGGAACCCAACAGACCCACAGCATCCCCAGGAACACACAACCTCACTTTATACCACACCCTCTGGACCCAGCTTTGGAGGTGGACCGTGTCAAGTTGGAAAGAATCTGGTTCTGTTGAGAAGGCAGAGGTGGGCAGGGCAAGAATGAAACACTGGCTGCATTTGCATTTCCCATGATTCATCTCGCTTTTTGTAACATATGCATCAGGGCCCGAAATGTCCTCCAGCTGCTTCTTAGATTTAAAGGTCTAAAGGCACATTCAGGAATCTCTTTGCTTCCTCTCTCTACACTGTGACCCCTTAACACTGACTCCTCGTGTGTATTTTTTATCTTACGTGACCCAAGCATGTTAGGAAGGCTTTGTGTGGTGCCAGGTATTGTAGAGTAAAGATGGGTAAGACACCGTCAGTGAGGGTGAGCAAGGAACCAAGGAGACATTCGTAGGAGAAAGGAATTCTTGGGGCTGGGGAGATAGCACAGTTGGTAATATGCTTGTTGCACTAGAATCGAGGCCTAAGTTCAGAACTCAGGCATTCATGTAAAAATCTGGGCATGAACATGTGTGCATGCAACCCCAGTGCTGGGGAGACAAAGATGGAAAGACCCCGGGGCTTGCTAGCCCAATAGGGTAGTCAAATTAAATAGCTCCAAGTTCCATGAGAGACCTTGTCTCAAAAGAAAAAAAAAAGGTGTAGAGCAATTGAAAAAGATACTTTATCTCAACTGCTGACCTCCGCATGCACTTGCACACACGAAAACATCCCACACATATACAAACAAGCAAGATAGAAGAGCCTTAAGTCCTGGATTCCTGCCCTTTCTCCAACTGATGTGATCCTCTGAGCCAGCTTCCAGGTCTTTCAGCCTCTGCCTTGTCTGCCAAGCTAATTTGACAGCTCCCTGAGGGCAGGAACTCCAGGTTCCCTTTCATCCCTATTAGTTTGAAGCACCCACCTACAGGGCAGGGAACAGTTGCTCAGTGAAATAGCAGGCTTTACTGGAGACACTAGCCGGAAGCCCCCTTCTCACAGCCAAGCGTAGGTAGCCCAGGCTTGGGATAGTACAGCAATTTCTGCTCGTGTTCAGGATCAGAACTGATTGAAGACACTAAGACACCTCCATATGGAGTGACTCAACTCTGCACGTCAGCCAGGCTAACCTCCCTCAGACTACCCCTCTTAAGAATTCATTTGGGGATAGTCAGATGTGGGTGGGACTTGCTGAGCCAAGACTACACCTGTCTCAGGGGGCATGCCCAAGGGCTTGTCCTTAAAGGCGTTGTCCTGACTCTGACGGGTGAGGCACACTGAGAAGAAAAGAAGAAACACCTAAAGAAAGACTAGGATCCCCCACTACTCAAAATGCCAAAACAAGGGAAGGGCCATCAGAGGTCCAATGAGATGTCAGAAGGTCAATTCTGTAAAGGCTACAGGCATGTGGTATAGACGAATTCCCCAAGAGACAAAGGCATGTACACTGTTTCCAGTCAGGGCAGCTACTCACTCCATCAGGAATTGTGAGCACACACTTCCCAGTCCTTTGACAGAAACTCTTGATACAGCAACTGTGGAGATCCTCTCTTCCACCAAGCATAGTAGGCAGGGCAGCAAAACTGTCAATCACAGTGTTCCAACGCTCACACACCCATGTGTGCAAACAGACACAGCCACCTTGCTCGGAGGCAGAGATCCAACACAATGTAACCATGAGCCCCACTTGTTGGTCCTGGATACGACGGAATTTACTTCTTTATGTTATCGAGAACCATCAAGGTGAAGGTGTCACCCTACTCAGTGACCTTCAGATTTCTGGTGTCTCTCTCCCTTCACTTCTAGGGACAGGAAGATGGCCACAGGTTGTCCCCATCAGAGAATTCCATCTGCCCTTGGGCACTTGGCTTTTGCCTTTTTGTCTCTGAACTTCAAACACTTGAAAGTCACCTCAAGAAGGGAAGCAGTGTTCCCTCACACCTCCCCAACTGCCTCATCTACATATCTCCTGACCGGAAGTTCTTTGGAAATTGGGTTGGGACTATGCCAAATGTCCTCATCACCCGTTTCCCTTGGAGGCTGTGGGTGCCACAGTCCTCATGGCTCCCCTGCACGGGCAGACAGATCCAGGGTTAGCAGAAACTTGAGACACTCTTCCCAACTTTACCTCCTAGCAGCTCACAGGCAAAGAGACATCAGAGACATCGGCCCTGTCCCCAAGATTCTAAGCATAGAAAATTCTTTCTTCTGCCCCTAGGGATGTGCCCCCAAACCACTGACCAGCTTGCCTTAGCCCATTTGGGGAATGCCTCCTTTTCTTTCTTCAGCCAGCACAGGCTCCACAATGCCAGGAACATGGTACACTGCCATGAATCTGTCAGACTGTGACTATTTATTTATTTATTTGGAGATCCTGTGACCCTCTTTCCAGAACTAGGCTACTCATAGACACTCCCAGTGTTCCCTTGGTTATCAGCAACCAGGAGAACCAACATTGTTCAGGAAGCATTTGAGGGGGAAATCTCAGGTGTGTGGGTGCATGCGCACATGTATACACATATATACAGAGGTCAGAGGTCAACCTTAGGTATCATTCCTTAGAAGCAGTGTACTTTTCTGGTTTTCAGTTTGGGTATCTGGGGACGGGTCTCTCCGCGGGACTCGGGGATCACTGAGTAGGCTAGGCAGCAAGCCCAAGGATCCTTCCCTCTCTGCCTTCCCGGCACTGCTATCACAAGGACATGTCCAACCTGGCTTTCCATGTGGGTGCTGGGGACCAAACTCAGGTCCTCACACTTTCTGGTGTCCTAGTTAGGGTCCCCATTGCTGCGATAAGACTTTAGGACCGGAAGTAACTTGGGAGGTGTCTTAGTTGGGGTTTCTGTAGCTGTGAGGAGACACCATGATGGCGGCAACTCTTATAGAGGAGGAGAACATTTAATGGAGGCTGGCTTACAGTTCAGAGGTTCAGCCCATTGGCAGGTGGTGTGCAGGCAGACATGGTGCTGGAGAAGGAGCTGAGAGTTTTATATCTTGACTCACAGGTAGCAGGACATGGACTGTTTACCACACTGAGCATAGCATAAGCAAAGGAGACCCTAAAGCCCAGTCCCACTGTGACTCATACTTCCTCCAACAAGGCCACACCTACTCCATCAAATTCACACCTCCTAACAGTGCCACTCCCTCTGGGGGCCATTTTCTTTCAAACCACCACAGGGAGGAAAGGGTTAACACTCCCACATCACAGTCCATCATCAAAGGAGCAGCAGGCAGGGATTCAAGGCAGGAACCTAAACCAGAAACTGAAGCAGAGGCCGTGGAAGAGCGCTGCTTACTGCCTTGTTCCTCCTTCCTTGCTCAGTTTGCTTTCTCATAGCACCCAGGATCGCCAGTCCAGGGGTGGCACCTCCACAGCGAGTGGGGCCCTCCCACATCAAGCCTCAATCAAGAAAATGTCCCAGAGACTTACCTACAGGCCAATCTGGTAGGGGTATTTTCTCAGTAAAGGCTCTTTCTTCCCAAATGATTCTAAGCTGGGTCAAGTTGACAGCAAACTAGCCAGCTCATCTGACAAGCACTTTACCATTTAAGCCACCACCCTGCTCCCCTCGAAATAATCTTATATTTGATTTATATTCCAAAATCATCAAGGCAAACCTCCCAGGGTCAGTTGGGACTTCCTGATGTATTTACCCATGTTTTATGTGCTTGCCTTTTGCTTTTAATGATGTAAAGGAGGGCAGAAGAAGCTGCCCCTGATCCTGAGATGCTTTGTGCCTCTCACATTTTTCTACCATCCTGCAAAAACATAGCTAAAATAGGAGGCTAAGGCATGCTTAAGAATCAGGGCACCAGGGAAGAAGAAAACAGAGGCATAGGTCAGGGAAAGAAGAGTTCTGGAAGGCAGGTCTCAGGGCCACTGGCTGCTCCGTGTGATGGTGCATTTAGGAGTCAAGCCAATGGATGCATGGGCTGGATAGGTGACCTTGGGCACACTGCTCTGTCTCAGCTCAGGAAGCTTTTGGAAGGAACTGGTGTGAAGGAGGAAAAGGGAACGTAAGACAGATGTCTTCCCAGCTCCTGCCTGGAACAGGGAGTGCACTATGAGCCATGGCCAATCTGGCAGGGCTCTGCTGCAGGGGTGCACACCATGTGTGGGGGGGGACTTGGGTTCACAGCTGCCTACGATGGGAATCCTCATCTTGAGTTCCCTGCTCTCCTGACTGTTCAACCTCACCCAGCCTTGGGACTCAGAAATTCAACCCCTGCCCACTGGCTTCATACAGCACAGCAGCGTACAGGTGACCGTAGCTCCAGTTTGATCTCAGAGGCCTGGACTCTATGCCATCCCTCCTGGTTCTGCCCACAACCTCTCTGTCACCCCTTTCAACCCTGCAGAGGGGTAGGAGCCCCAGCTGCTGCTAGCCCAAGCTGTAAGCTGGTTTACTCCACACTGGCGCTGACTCCTTTGTCTATGGTAACAGCCCTTCTTTGATCAGCCGACCCCACTGGTCTTTATCTTTGTGCCCTGCTGGGGTTCCTCTTCCTCATCTTCCCTGAAGCTACTTGATGTTAGTTCAGGGCTAAGAACAGACGTCCAGGATCCCACCAGGAGTAATAAATAGCAAGCACAAAGGCACTTGGGGTGCTAGTGGAAAGAGGGAGATGTTCCTAGGGCTGCTGTAGGCCTAAGGGTTCCACGGCCACTGAGCAACAGAGTCCCAGTGGCAGAGCTCAGACTGGGCACAGGTCAGGGTCACGAGGGACCTAAGGCAGAGGGTTCTCAGGGGTGAGCAAAAGTCAATGCTTAGTGAGTGTTACCCCTCAAAAAGTTAAGGCTGACCTCAGGGTCTAGCCTTCAAGCAAGGTCCCTAAGAAAGAGGGTGTCATCCTCTAGACACAGGTGATAACAAATACATAACTGGGCCTAGCCCCAAATCCCACAAAGACCATATATCCTCAGAAAATACCCTGATATGAGAAAGGGTTACATGACCCAAAATCAAGTTAGTGTTTTCCTTAGATCTTTGTCTCCATTGCCATTAAGTCATCTGGAGGCTCACTGGGACAGAGGTAGCCAGCACACACTCCGTCCCCTTCCGGGCAGAAGCCACCTCCTCTAATCCCGGGTCTTCTGTTCTACCCTCAGCTGCCTGGAAGCTGCACTCCGACTCCATTCCTCCCTTCTCTTTCACATTTGATCACTGAGAAGCCTTATGTTGATTTACATGATGTAGAATCAGCTCGGGACCAGTCTCGGGGCGTGCCTGGGTGGAATTTCCTAGATTGGGTTAGTTAGCATAGGAGGACCCAGAGTGATAAAGAGGATAACCAACATTCTTCACTCTGTTTCCTGACTGTGGATGCCACATGACCAGCTGCCTCACATACCTGCCCCCACGCCTCCCCCACCGTGATGGACTGGACTCTCATAACTGTAAGCCACAAGAAACCCTCCCTTCCTTAACTTGCTTCTGTCGGGAGACCCTGACACAGCATTAAGACAAATGGCTGACAACTCATGAAACCCATGTTCTCCGGCATGGCCTTGATCTCTCTCCACGGAATTCCCTTTTTTCCAGCCAGCCCACACCATCCACCCACACAGCACCCACCCACAAGGCTGGTCCTAGCCCTGTGAGCCAGAAGCCAGACAGACTATAACTGTTCCCTTTGTAAGTCCCATCCCCAGAGATCTAAATGGAAATGTGGGAAGGGCCAAAACCACTAAACTAACCCCACCAACGACTCGCTTGCTTCTTGTCCCTGGAAGGATCAGCCCATTACATTTTAATGTACTTTGATAGTTCTTATTGCAGTCCATAACAGCTGTTATGAAAATGCAAGATGCTTCAGCTGAGTATCCCAGCCTGGGAAAGTGTGCCAGGCCAGGGCCCACTGCAGGTGGAAGCTCTGAAGCCCCTGCCCCATGATACTAGCTTGCTTAGGAATAAGAGCAGCCACTCACTCTGAGCACGGACACTGATGTGCCCGGAAAAAATGAAGCCATTGGTTCCTGACCTTGATCTCTGGGGTGTTAGTGACAGCAGCTGTAGCCATCTGCACTATCTTTCCGTGCACGCTCCTTCTGCAAGGACCTGTCAACACACACAGACTGAATGTGACACTGTGGAGTTCTCGCAGCTGGAGCCAAGACAGACACACCACCCACAGACAGTCATGGAGCCCGTCATGCTAGCCTACTCTCCAGAGGATAAGTCAGAGTTCCTCCCTGGAGAAGCCCTTTTGCAGGAATCATTGTGGCCCTTGAGAGGCTAAGCCATATGATAGCCTGTGTGGACTCCTGCCTACACAGCCTTGGTTTCCTCCCCTGAAATGAGGTGCTTGATTCATCATCTCAAGGGGATCATTTGAGTCTGAACCAAGCGTGGCTCAGACTCAGAGGGCTGAATTGTCAGTCATGAACCCCAAGTCATACATTCATGCTAAAAGGTGGTTGTGTGCGGTGATGACATCCAAACAGCATGGAATATGTTTGTTGTTGAGAAATTTCAAGGCTGCAACAGGCCCTGTTAGGTACAGATACAGGGAAGTTGGGGGAGAAAGAAGGAAGGAGAAAGGGAAATACAGTGTGCACATTGTAAAATGCATCAGCAGCCCAGCAAGGGATTAAATGGAGATGCAAGCATCTCTCCAGCCCTTTGCAAACCTGGCTTCTCACATCTTCCTTAAAGCTAGGGTCATGAAAACAAAATAAATGTTTTATCCCAGTTCTAGCATTAACTCAAACATATGCTCACTCAAAAGGGAAACATATATACGTGTGTGTGTGTGTATTTGGCTTTCTACAAACTTCTCCAGACATACAGAAAATAATGTAACAAGTATCCATGTATGTATAATCCAGATTTAAGATATATTTGCCTTCTTTTGTTTGCTTCCAAGCCAAGAAGGAAGGAGAGAGAGAAGAAGAGAGGGAAAAAAGAGGGGGAGAAAAGGAGACGGGAAAGAGAGGAAGGTAAAGGAAGGAAGAAGGGCGGGAAGCAAGAAGGGAAGGAGAGAAGTGGGGCGGGAGAGAGGAGGGAAGGGAAGAAAAGAAGGGAAGGGGCGGAGAAGGAAGAAAAGAAATCCAATGCTTACAGCAGATCTATAAATAAAGATTCTAGACGCCACTCTGTCTTTCCCAGAAGTGCCCACTGTCCTGAAGCTCGGCAGGGTGTGATTACACACACTTTTACCTTGTGTCACAGGATTCCATATCCATAGACAATGCAAGGTGGATCTCTGTGTTAGATATTTTGTAAGTCGAGTGCTATCAACCAGAGCTTTTTAGAAATGTATTTATGCCAACTGGTCCTTGTTGACACAGAGCTAACTCATAATTCATGACAAAAAGAAATGTCATAGATTAGGTGGTTTAATCATGCATTTACTTACCAAGGTTCTGGAAGCTAGAAAGTCCAAGTTTAAGAAGTCTGGTGGTCAAGCCATTTGGTGACTCAGTGTCTGCTAAAGAACCATTTCCTGTGGAGGTGGGTGGTCCTTGGACTTCCCACAGGGCAGGGAACCCTGATTGCTCTTTGGGCTGAGGAGGGAGGAGGACTTGATCGGGGGAGGGGGAGGGAAATGGGAGGCGGTGGCAGGGAGGAGGCAGAAATATTTAATAAATAAATAAATATTAAAAAAAGAACCATTTCCTGGTTCACAGAAGTCATCCTCTAGCTCCTCCCTCAAATGATGAAAGGGGCAAGAGAAATCTCTGGGTCCTCTTTATAAGGGCACTAATCTCACTTTTGAGGGTGTCACCCTCATGACCCAATCACCTCCCAAAGGCTCCACCTCCTATGTCATCACAATGAGCATCAGGATTTCAACATATGAAACCGTCAACCCCTAACATACTGGTTACAATGGCTTCATAGTATTCTGTTGTATAACTAAACCGTGGGCAGTTCATTCCACTCCTCCCCTAAAGAAAGCTAGAACATTTCCTGTGTGGTTTGGCTTTTGGAAGTTTAAACATAATAAGAAGCAATTGTGTGAATTCTCCTGTCAGATCTGCACCCACCTCACTCTCAGCCATCAGTGGAAACAGTGGTGAACGGATATATAAGCAGTCCCTACTCCAGGCTCATTCTGGTTGCCTTACGTATACAATGAAATGGTCACATGCCCACCACTCGACTTCTAAGAATATATTTTTCTGAGAAAAAATCAAACAGTGGAGTAGCTGAACTAATAAATGTGTATAACTAAAACTTTTGTGCATCTAAAAAAGATTGAGGCAAATCATTTTCTGACCAATAACACAAATGATGGGCTCTTACTCCACAACTAGACCAATGCTATCTAACTTTGTCAACTTGGGAGACAAAATGATGTCCCAAATGTCAGGTTTAGTTTCTCAATTTAACTCCTCTTGCATGAGCCAGAGAAGCTATTGTAATGCTTCTTCAGGCGACTATAAGCACGCCACTTTGCAGAGCTCATATTCTAGAAGCACATCAGGTGAAGTAAGGATGAGACTGAGGGTAGAATTAGTTAGGACTATCCCCCAAGGAATGATTGTCTCCAGTTGTGAGCCTGGATGGATGATGGTGAGTAGATGGATAGGTGGATGGGTGGACAAGTGGAGGATGGATGGATGGATGCATGGATGGACAAGTCTAGTTGATCCATGACATGGAAGTGCTCAGGCCTGCCCAGACCCAATGGCTTGAGACTATCCTGGCATCTCTGGGGCTTGCAATTGTCCTCTCTGCTTCTCTTTCCAAGCCAGTCTCACTCTTTCTTCTTTAAAAGACAACCAAGTTGAGGTAACCCTCAACTTTGGTCTTCTGCTATCCAAGGATGAGGCCAAGCAAAAATGAGCCAGTCACCACCTCTGCCTTCAACCAGGTTCCTAATCCAACCATTGCATCTAGGTGCACAAGAGGCCTTCTCTAGTCATATAAAGATCAAGGCCTGACCTGTGTGCAGATGAGGGCACAAGCTGGTATTGGTAGACCCAGAAATCCCACACTGACTAGGATGCCATTCCCCAAAGAGAGGTGGGTGGCAGATCCAGTGGTATGATCAAGCCACAGCTCCCAGCAGGCACTGCATCAGGACTGGCCAATCCACAGCTCCCAGCAGGCACTGCATCAAGACTGGCCAACTAACTATACTTCCAACTCCAGTGGAGAAGCTCCATGCCCGGAATGTTTAGAAACTAAGGACCACGGCATGGCTATCCTGCTTTTCTGGACTGTTCTCATCTCCCTCTCCCACAAGGGTATCTCCATTTCTACTGCATGTGAACTCTCCTCCCCCAGCCACCATGACAAACCACCATAGTCCCTTGAATGATATCTGCTGGTCCACTCCTTTCATTGGTAACTTCTTGAACATTGACTCTGTAGCATACCCTGAAGGTAAGAGACAGAGAAACATAGCTTCTATTCCCTAGGAGCCCACACTTTTCTAAAGGAGACCCCAGAAGACCGAGAGAGAGAGAGAGAGAGAGAGAGAGAGAGAGAGAGAGAGAGAGAGTCAGTCTTAGTCACTGTTCTGTTGCTGTGAAGCGACATCATGACCATGGTAATTCTTATAAAGGAAAACATTTAATTGGGGATGGCTCACCATTTCTGAGGCTTGGTTCATTAACATCAAGGCAGGAAGCATGGCAGCACATGGGTAGACAGGGTGCTGGAGAGGTAGCTGAGAGTTCCAGATTGGCAGGCAGCAGGAAGAGAGACACCCTGGGCCTGGCTTGAACATCTGAAACCTCAAAGCCCGCCACCAATGACACACTTCCTCCAATAAGGCCACACCCACTCCAACAAGGTCACACCTACTCTAATAAGGTCACACCTACTAGTCCCTGTTAAGTAGCACCATTCCCTAATGACCAAGCACTGAAATCTATGAGCTTATGGGGCCATTCCTAGTCAAAGCACCACATACAGAGTCACAAAGGATGTCCTTAGAATGAGCAGTCCTGGCGGAGGACAGAAGGCTCAGTTTGCCTGCATGACTGGTCATCCAATCAAGACTAGTCCCCAAGAAAGTCATGTGAGCTGAGCCTATGGTGAAGGTAGACATTTCCCAGCAAGACCCAAAAAAGAAAAAAGAAAAGAAAATCTGAGAAGGGCTAATTCTTGAAACATGGATTCAGATGCCTGTATCATCAGGAAGGGGGCAAAGTGACTCACCATCAAATGTCTGGAGCTTCTCAGAATGTGAGGACTACAGGAAAAGGCCCCATTGGTACTGCTGGGGAAGGGCAGGACTTTGAGCCCCAGATGGGAAAGAGATCCCCTGCTGGTAGCTCCCCCCATTTTTTATCCATCAGCCCATCCAGGTCAGAATTCTCAGGTCCCTAGCAGATGCAGTATGCATGTTGAAGCAGGGAATCGTTCTACGGACCCCTGACTGGCCTCTGGCTTCCACTCCCTCCTCTTCTATCTTCTCCTCCCACCCAGGCCTCATTTCTAACCCCTGGAAACACCACACTCACTATATCTGGGACCAAGGCCCTGCCTGCTCTTTCTCTCATGAGTGTGATTGACTTCCTTCCATCTTTCAGATCTTGGACCAACCACCAGTTTCCCTAAGAGAGGCTTTATATGGGAGCTTAACTCTAGAGCTAGTTCACCGGTGGACACTTCCACACGAGCCCAGTTCATTTCATTACCAAAATGACCTCCTTATTCTCAACACTAACTCAATTCTGTTTTTTGAGCACATACTGAATACCACACTCTATCAGGTGCATAGATATGATGATGATCCTGACACAGTTGCTGCCAACCAAGAATTGTTGTTCCATTGGTGAACATCAGAAAGCAATCTTAAAGAATAAAATATTCCAAAGGACCTAGATCCTCAAAGGAAGAATTCAGAAGGATGCCAAGACAGAGGTGTAGATGGAAGTTTCTGTCCTGCCTGGTCCCACAGTCATTCAGTCCCAAATAAACATATAGAAGCTTATAATAATTATAAACTGTTTGGCCTATTGCTTAGGCTTATTACTAACTAGCTCTTACAACTTAAATTAACCCATAATTCCTATCTATGTTTAGTCACATGGCTTGGTACCAGAATGTAAGGTATTCTCATTTTACTTCCTCTGCATCTTGCTCACGACTGTGTCTCTGCCTTTCCTCTCCTCAAAATTCTCCTAGTCTGGTAACCCTGTCTATACTTCTTGCCTGTGTACTGGTCAATCAGCATTTTATTAAACCAAAACAAGTGACAAATCTTTACAGTATACAAGAGCATTCTCCCACAGCACAGGGGAAGCATGCTATTTTAATTTGGCTCCTTGGGAAACAAACTTCTGAATAATGACAACAGTAGAGTCATGGAGGGGCAGAGGGAGCAAGCAATGCACACACAGGAAGAGCACTCCAGGCAGAGAGTACAGCAGTGCAAAGGCCCTGAGGCAGGACTGGACTTGGAAACTTCAAAGGACAGCTACTGCTAGGAGGATGTGATGAGCGAGAAGGAAAGGCAGAAAAGGATCAGGTGGGGCCTTCATAGTCTGTGGCCATGGGCTTTATGGAAAGCAAGTGTCACAAGAAGCCTTCTGGGCTCTACTGGGACTGTGACCTCTGCCCTGCTAGAGTGTGAGATCCATGAGAACACATCCATCAAATCCCAAAGGGCCCCAAATCACAGTCCAGCAGTGTCTAGCCCATTAGAGATGTCACATAAATACTGGTGGGTGATTGATTTCTTTCTTTCTGCTGAATCCTTTCGCAGGATGGGCAGACACACACTAACTGAATGTCTGTGGAATATTCCTGTACTTCTGTGACTATGTGTCACTCTGATTGGTTTAATAAAGAAGTTGACTGGCCAATAGCTGAACAAAATAAGGTTAGGTGGGAAAGCCAAACTGAGAATGCTCGTGTGGTGGGGTGGAGTCTGAGGAGTCACCAGCAGCAGACGCAGAGAGAAGTAAGATGGGCATGCCATACTGAGAAAAAAGGTGCTGAGCCACGTGGCAAAGCATAGATAAGAAATAAGGGTTAATTTAAAATGCAAGACTTAGCTATTGAGCTGTTGGCTGGGCATTTATAGTTCATATTAAGTTATAGCTCCCAGTTGGTTATTTGGGAGCTGGTAGGTGGAAAAGAACATCCACCAGCAAATGTTGACATTCCAGTCTCCTGTCTGACCACACCCCACTTCTCTTGTGTCCCATTTGACCACTGTTCAAGACAGGAATGTTTTCACAGGTCTAGAGCAGCAGAGAGAAGGACTCCATCACTTACTCTATCAGGTTCCTTGTGTGAGTTACAGGAGCACTGGCACACATTTCCTCTCAAAGGGATTAATGCAAATTTGAATTTTAAAAAGCATGATTGGTTTCAATACCCAGCACTCCATAAACCACTTGGGGTGGTGTTGCAAGGGCTTCAGTTTGATTTTCCACAACCTGAGCTCGGTGGCTTCTGGAGAGAAGATTCTCTTCCAAGACCCACTTAGAAACCTTTAGACTATTTATGCACATCTGGAGCTGGCCAGTTTTATCACTGAGTTCATGACTGTCTTTTATCATATTGTGAGATACTGGAAGTTGGTCAATTTTATCATGGAGCTCATTCTTTTTCTTTGTCAGTTTATCCAGAGATGCCAGGAGAAACCAACCAGCATCATCTTTTTCCTTATTTTCTCACAAATGGTCAAAAGTTTTATATACAGAGTCACCAAGTCCAATGCTT
Source organism: Alexandromys fortis (assembly GCF_014885135.2). Classification (NCBI taxonomy): domain Eukaryota; kingdom Metazoa; phylum Chordata; class Mammalia; order Rodentia; family Cricetidae; genus Alexandromys; species Alexandromys fortis. The sequence goes on along the minus strand of NW_026067968.1, from coordinate 1,082,443 downwards.
CTCCCAATTGGTAAATCAAGAGAGTCAAGTGTATTTGTCTCCTTCAGTTTGTAAAATAGTTCACACCATAGGTTTTCAGTAAATTCTGAGCTTCCAAGAGAGGCTTCAGCATCTGGAGAGACTTCAGTAATTGTAGGTCTTGGCAAATTGGAAACTATTCTGGATACTTAAAATTCATCTTTATAAATCTGTTGCTATAGACCTTCTTCTGTATCAAAATTTGTATTAGTGGGCTGGAGAGATGGCTCAGAGGTTGGGAGCGTTGTCTGCTCTTCCGGGGGTCCTGAGTTCGGTTCCCAGCAACCACATGGTGGCTCACGACCGTCTATGATGGAGTCTGGGGCCCTCTTCTGGTCTGCGGGCATGCACGCAGACAGAATATTGTATACATCATATATATATATAATTTATTAGAGTGACTTTAGGCTATGGTCCAACAATGTTAGTCTACCAACAGAAGGCCCAATAATCCACTAGTTGTTCAACCCACAAGGCTAGATATCTCAGCTATTCTTCAGTCTACACTGGAATCCCAAATAAGCATGCTCTAATGCCAGTGAAGGAATGAGCTTGCCAGTGAGAATGAGGGCAATCAGGCAAAGAGCAAGCATCCTTCTTCTGCATCCTTTTTAAAGGCAGACAGCAGAAGTTATGGCTCAGATTAAATGTGGACCTTCCTACTTTAAAGATCTGGATTACAAGTAGATCTTCCCATTTCAAATGATTTAATTAAGAAACAAATCCTTCACAGGTGTGCCCAGCCATTTGGGTTTTAGTTAATCCAAGATGTAGTCAAGTTGCCAACCAAGAACAGCCATCACGATCCCACAGGAAACACACACAGATGCTCCCAAAGCCAAATAGAAAGTCTGTATAGGTGGCCAGTGGCTGTGCAGAGAGCTCGCCCAAATCAAGCAAGAACATTAGCAGGAAGCAGAACTACAGAAACTGAAAAGCAAAGTTAGCACATTTAGGGACTCTCCTGAATCCTGGGACACTGGATTACATCTTTGCTCCTGTTTTGGCAGGTGCTGGGACCTACAGGATGGGTTCCAAGGTCAACATGGTGCCTCCAGCATGGCATCATTTGTGCTAAGGACCAGGGGTCCATGACAGTGCTGCACACCTGTAATCACAGCACTTGGAAGGAGGAGGCTGGAAGATCAAAACTTCAAGGGCATCCTCAGCTAAATAGCAAATTCAGGGAGAGACTTTAGCTGCATGAAACCCTGTCAAAAGAAAGAAGGGAAAAAGGGAAGAAGGTAGAAGAAGAAATGAAGAAAGAGGAGGAAAAGGAGGAGGAGAAGGTATACCGCCTTCTATTTCACGATATTCAAAAATCCGTTCCTACTCACGGTGTCTCTTGGGTCCCTTCATTCCTTTGAGGTCCTACCACCTATAGGCCTGCCTCCAGGACCACAAGGGACAGAATCAGGGTATTTCTGATGTCTAGCACGCACAAATGTCCTCATTAGCACCTAGACACCAGCCATCCTCTGTAAGGTGGTGACAATGGCCTTCTGAATCTGCCTGCATCTCTGCCAGCCTCATAAACCCTGCACACTTAACTGGGGACCTTAAAGGGGAGCACAGGGGCGGGGACACAACAGCCATCCTCCAACCAACCAAAATGAGATTATACCTGCACAGCATAATTGGAGTTAATGAGTAGTTTTATGTTTTGCTAATCAAGTCACCGTATTGGCGGGGTTTATCAGCAGAAATACAATGTTAATTACTAAGGAATGGTAAAAATTAATGCGGCTTTGAGGCAGCATCCCATGCCATGGGCGAGAAGACCCATGTGGATGATAAGAAAGCTGACCACTACTCCTTTTTATGAGTCCAGTAGCCTCTGGGCACAAAGGCTGGGCAATGTTTATTTGCTATCTACAATTAAACAGGGTTCAAGGAGCAGAGGGTTCGAGAGCCATGAGTTTCCTGTGTGAGCCAACTCAGGTTTCCACAGAAGGAATAAAGCTGTTGCTTTTGAGACATTCCCCAAAGTCCTTCTTGTGGTAGAGAGGCTGCCCATTGACAGCAAGAATAAATCCAACATCAAAGGGTAAACTGAGCTCAGACATTAAAAGTCAGTGACGTGGATACTCTCCCCACCAAAGGAAGCGTGATGACTAAGTTCATTGAGATGGAAGAGCCGCCCACTGTGGGTAGAACTATTCCCTGGGCTATGGCCCTGGACTGTATAAAAAGGAGAAAGTGAACTGAGCACCAGAGTCTACTCCTCTGCCCCCTGACTGCAGATGTGGTATGACCAGTTCCTTCAGGCTCCTGTTGCCATGACTCCCATGGTGATGGACTGTACCTGGAACTGGAAGATGAAATAAAACTCCCTTAAATAGTTCTAGTCAGTCAGAGTATTTTATCAGCAACAGAAAAAGTCATTTCCTATGGCAAAGGACAAAGCAGGGCCTGGTATTGCTAGGAGTTTCTTAAATCAGTACCACATCTGGTGTTTGATAGACTAAACTATGCAACGCCTCTCACAGCTTTCCCCACCGGTCTCTCAACATCACAACATCCTACAAGAGAACAAAGTCTCACTGCTGGGCCTCCACTCTGTTCCTCAAGGAACCACAGTGATATTTGTACATCTTCCAAAACTAAGGGCTGATCAAGCAAACATTAGCAATAATGAGAAAAGAAAAAATCATGATGGTGGGGAGGAGAATTAGAACATACACACACACAGACACACACACACAAATGTAATAAAGAAAAAGAGGCTAAACACTTGAAAGGGGCATGGGAGGGGTTCAAGGGAAGATATCTGGGAGGAGCTGGAGGGAGGATAGGGAGGGGGAAATCGATGAAATTCTGTTTCAACAAACATAGCCAAGTGTGGTGGCAGACCCCTCTAATCCCTGCTCTCTATAGGCAGAGGCAGTCAGGTTTCTGAGTTTGAGATCCTTGTCTACAGAGTGAGTTCCAAGGCCACACAGAGAAAACAACACTTTCAAAAATGTATTTAAAAAATAAAAAAGAGCAGGGAAGAGGTGGTACATGCCTATAATCCCAGCAAGTGGGAGGCAGAGGCAGGCAGATCTCTGAGTTAAAGGCTAGCTTAAGCTGCAGAGCAAGTTCTAGGATAAAAAGGGCAATACAGAGAAGCCCTGTCTTGGAAAACCAAAAGAAGGAGGAGGAAGAGCAGAAGGAAGGAAGAAAGGAAGAGAGGGAGGAAGGAAGGAAGGAAGGAAGGAAGGAAGGAAGGAAGGAAGGAAGGAAGGAAGGAAGGGAGGGAGGGAAAAAAGTTTTTGTTTTTGTTTTTTAAAGTTGACTGTTGGTTGAATTAACAGAAAGTTGAAACTTCTAATTTTTTGTTTTCCTTTAACAACTTGGGAATCTCTTTTCTATTTTTCTGCCACCTTTTCTATAAAGCCAAAAAGAATACAAGATCCCAGGGTCCACAACTGCCCATGGAGTGCCTGCCCACAGCATTACTAAGCAGGCAAGTACACCCTGCCCTCTTCTCATCACCAGGCTTTAGGACATGAAGGGATTTTGATGGTTACCTGCCCAACCTCCATTCTAAGTGTCTAGGGCCCCAGACTTTGCGTTGACAAAGATGGCTCATACATATCATCTCATTTAAATCTCACCATCCCACAAAGGGAGTGCTGGCTTCCTTGGTCTTTTGGCAAAGAGCTGAATTCTGCCTACAGCCTGAGTAAACTGGATACCTGATAGTTTGCAAGAGAAGTCCTCACTGACAGTACAGTGTCCCCACCCACTGGTTGTAAGAAGCTGAGCAAACAATGCAGCCCAGACACCCACAGAAAGCATGAAATCCTGCTATAGAAACCCAAGAGTTCAGCGATATTTCATTTGCATTTTAATAAACAAAGCTTGCCTGAAGATTAGAAGACTAAACAGTCACACTACTCAGCCATACAGACCAGGCAGTGGTGGCACACACCTTTAACCCCAACAGCCACACTAGTTAGCCATAGAGGCCAGACAGTGGTGGTGCATGCCTTTAATCCTCACACTAGAGAGGAATATAAGGCAGGATGAGACAGGAACTCTCTCTTTCAGTCTGAAGATTTCATATAGGTAAGAGCTCTCTAGTAGCATGGCTGCTTTGCTTTTCTGATCTTCAGGTTGAACCCCAATATCTGTTTCTAGTTTTTTATTAATCGTGCTACATTTGGTGACCAACATTTGGGGTATGAATTCACGCACAAAAAAAAGCTGTTTGCTTGTGGCTTTTTAGCCACCAGCACAGGCCAGAGCTGCACATGGGACTCCAGTCCCACCCAGTTAGACTTTCTTTTCTTTCTCCCCAAGCTTCTGAGAAAGTTTGGGATTTTCCTGTTGTAGCCTCTCTGATACAGTCTCCAGCTGCCCCCCAAACTCCAGAAGCATCTGGGCTCCAAATGCCACAGGATTCACCCACACTAGACTGGCTGGTTCTGCCTTCAGGCAGCCCCCTCATCCCCACACATATGCTTTTTCCAAAAAAAAAAAATCCCCTGTGCATTTTTCAGACAGCCAGCTCTCTGTCTCTCTGTTTCTGTTTCTGTCTCTGTCTCTCTCTCTCCACCATGGGTTGTGGACTCTCCCTGAACCCCCTTCTCAAGCTGCTGCCAAACTAGGTAGGTGTCTTGAAATCCAGTCAGGCTTTTACTGTTCTATGCAGCAGCAATAAGACTTACATCTTCATCAACATTATTGGTGGATTTGGTAAGACAATTGGGAATTTTTAAAGGGAGGACTTAATTAAAAGAGAGAGGTTTTTCCCCACATTAAAAATAGGAAGAAAACATTACAATGGAGGGATTTGAATCTCTGTATGATAATATGCTAGACAGTTTGAAAATGGAATGATTAAATAAAAGCATATCTAATTTAGATGGGATTTATGTAACATTGATTGTAAACATTATTAGCTTTGTCATTTTTGTCTTATCACTAAAAAAGTTGGTTAATCTGAGTGCTAAGTAAGATATGGTCCTTAAAAACAATCTAATAAAATAGATCACAGAGATATTCAAATACAGACAGAGGAATTTAATGGAAAACCAATTTCAATCTTGCATTATAAGAATAAAGAGGAACAGCCCAAGATTTTCAAACAAACAACCTTAATATATCCAGTAACCTTATAGAAATTGCCAAATGGCAGAGGCTCTGTTACAGATAACAGTTGGACTCCCATGCAATGTTAGATTTAAAATTTCAAGAAAGCAATAGTTTCATATGGCATGCATTCATCTTTTGTGAGCAAATGTTAAACTCGTGGTCAGTTTGTAATAGAATTATCCCTAAAGACTGGATAGAATCGGTTAAATATGTTTTAGAGCCTGGTCCACATTACAATGGAGTATGTGGTTCAGAGAAATGGCTAAGATTATTGAACAACAGGGTAAAGCTAGAGGTATGGAAATCTCCCAAGACCAAATTCTTGGAGAAGGAGATTATGCTATTATTGAAAAACAAGCTGTATATGATGACCACACCCTGGATTTATACCATGCAGCAGCTTTGACTGCTTGGGACAGAATTGGAGAAACAGGAAAGAAAATTGAGTCATTTACTAAAGTTATACAGGACCCAAAGGAAACCCTTACAGATTTGTTACAAAGATTGACTTCAGCAGTAAATAGAATGATACCAAATTCAGAAGCTAGACAAATAATAATTGAGTCTCTGGGTTTTGAAAATGCCAATTCTCTATGCAAAAAATGATTAAACTATTAAAGGCAAAGTTAGCAACTTTGGAGGAATAGATTCAAGATACAATTAATATTGAATCTCAGACCATGATGATGCATGGATAGGAAAGATGATTTCCAAAGGTTTGAGGAAAAATTGAAATGTCAGATTTTATAATTGTGGTAAACAAGATCACCTTAAAAGGGATCAAAGACAGGGCATTCCTATAAAGAATGGTTTTTTTTCTAAGAATAATCCATTCCAGCCGGGCAGTGGTGGCGCATGCCTTTAATCCCAGCACTCAGGAGGCAGAGGCAGGCGGAGCTCTGTGAGTTTGAGGCCAGCCTGGTCTACAAGAGCTAGTTCCAGGACAGGTTCCAAAGTTACAGAGAAACCCTGTCTCGAAAATTAAAAAAAAAAAAAAAAAAAAAGAATAATCCATTCCAAATGCTCCTCCTTTCTGGATTATGTAGAAGTTGTGGCAAAGACAGGCACTGGACTAATGAATGTAGGTCAATGAGGTGTGTTCATGGTATGCCTTTGCTATCGGGAAACTCCATGAGGGGCCTCTCACAGGTCCCTATGACAAATCCAGTTCACTTGTTTCCTGCCATCATAAAGGAAACTCCTTCCAAGATCAATTAAAGAACCTAATGCCTATTGTAAGAAATCATACTTCTCTGGATAATAGAATAACTATAGAAGAGAGAACAAAAAAACATTCAGGAGAAACCACAAAGTAAGTATTTTGGCAAACTTCTATATATGAACAAACACCAAAATTAAAAATACAAATAAATGGCATTGTCATTGAAAGTCAGACACAGATACAAATGTAACAATAATTTCATCAGAATCTTGGCATCCAAATTGGCCTCTTCAGGATGTAAATGTTCAGTTCTTAGTGACTGAAACTTTATCTCAGGTAAAGCAGAACTTGAGATGGGTCGAATGTATAGGGCCAGAACAGAGAGGAATAGTAAAAACATATGTGGTTAACATAGCAATGAATTTGTGGGGATGTGATTTGTTACAGCACTGGAATACTCAGATTTGCATTCTCCCAATCTTAGAAACAAATCACAAATTAACATATGTTTCTGGGAAAATATTACAAAATATTATAAAGAGCAGTCACTAACCATTCAGGTTGTACAAGAACAGGGCACAACAACTGCTGATCTTCTACAGGCACCAACAGCCATACCTTTAAAATGGTTGACACACAAACCTGCATGGGTGTGTAATGGCCTTTAACAACAGAGAAAAAGCAGGCCTTAGAACAGCTGGTGCAGGAGTAACTAAATGCTCAGCATATTGAAGAGTCAGCCCACCCTTGGAATTCCCCAGTTTTTGTTGTTAAAAAGAAATCTGAAAAATGGAGAATAGTAACAGATCTAAGAGCTATTAAGGTGATTCAACCAATGGGCTCTCTGCAATCTGGAACTGCTTTGCCTTCTCTATGACTGAAAGGATGGCCTTTTATAGTTATTGATTGAAAAAACTGTTTCTTCATTATACCTTTACAAGAAAAAGACAGAAAAATTGTCTTCACATTGCCTACTTATAATAATTCTCAATCTCCTAAGAGATATCCATGAAAGATTCTTCCACAAGGAATGTTAAATAGCCCACACTGTGCCAATATTTTATAAGTCTGACACTGGAAATGATACATAAGCAAGTCCCTGAATCAATAGTTTATCATTACATGGATGACATTTTACACTCTGATTCAAATGTAGATACTTTAGAAAGAATGTTTGAAGAAGAAATTTTTTGTTGTGGATTACAGATTGTCCCGGAAAAAAATTTAAAGAGGATATCTATTAATTATTTAGGCTATGAAATAGGTTTACAAAAATTAGACCCCAAAATGTATGAATTAGGAGATATTGATTGTAGACTTTTAATAACTTCCAAAGATTGCTAGGAGATATTTACCATCTGTGGCATACTATTTGGGATAAAATCTGATGACCTGATTGATTTAAACAAAACTTTAGATGGTGACAAGGACTTAAATAGTCCCAGGGAATGATCAGCTGAAGATGAGAGAAAATTGACTTTGATTGAAGAGAAATTACAGAAGGCACATATTAATCATGTGGATCCAAATTTTAACTGCATTCTGGTCATATTACCCTCCAAACATTCCCCTACAGGAATTTTAATGCAGAAGAAAGATATTCTCTTAGAATGGATCTTTTTACCACATAAACCAAGTAAAATATTAAAAACTTGCCGGGTGGTGGTGGCACATGCCTTTAATCCCAGCACTTGGGAGGCAGAGGTAGGTGGGTCTTTGTGAGTTCAAGGCCAGCCTGGTCTACAAGAGCTAGTTCCAGGACAGGCTCCAAAGCTACAGAGAAACCCTGTCTTGAAAAATCAAAAGAAAAATAATTAAAAACTTATGTGAAAAAGGTTCTCTGAGTTAATTCTAAAAGGAAAATTGAGATTTCATCAATTAGCAAGAATAAACCCAACAGAAACTATTATACCTTTTAATAATGATAAAATTGACAAATTATAGGAAGAAAGTGAACCCTGGCAAAGAGCTTCTAGTAATTTTCTAGAAAAGATTAGCAACAACTATCCCAAAGGCAAGAGAATTCAATTTATAAAGAGAACCAACTGGATCCTTCTCACATTGCACAGGACACACCAATAACTGAAAACCCTTAAATTCTATGCTAATGCAAATAAATCAGGAATGGAAGGTTACAAATCAGAAAATTTAATCAAAGTGGACCAAAGCCCTTATGATTCTGTCCAAAAGTCAGAATTATATGCTATTCTTATGGCACTAAGGGATTTTAACGAATCTCTCAACATAGTTACCAATTTACAATATACAGAAAGAGTTGCTTTGCATATTGAAACTGCTGAATTTATACTGCTGAATTTATACCAGATGATACAGTTAACTTTATTATTTATTAAGTTATAAGATACAATCAGGAATAAGAATCATCCCATACACATAACACACATTTGATCCCATATTGGTCTACCAGGTTCTCTAGCACAAGGTAATGCAAAAATTGATCAATTGTTGATTGGAAATGTGCTGAAGGTCTCAGAATTTCATTTAAAAGCATCATGTCAATAGCAAAGGTTTTAAAAAAAAGGATTTTTCATCATGTGGCAACAAGCCAAGGAAATATCCTCCTTGTTCTTTATATAACCAAACATTACTACCTTCAGGAAGTAACCTGAAGGGTACTCAAAGGAATGAAACCTGACAGATGGATGTGTTCCATTTTGTAGAATTTGAAAAACTAAAATATGTACACCACACCATTGATACCTATTCAGGTCTTCAATGGACAACTGTTTTGAGTTCATAAAAAGCTGATTTGGCAATCACACATTTGCTAGAAGTGATAGCCATCATGGATATACCTGTACAAATAAATACAGACAATGCTCCAGCATATGTCTCTAAGAAAATGAAACAATTTTTTTGTTTTTCATAATATAAAGCATATTACAGGTAAACCACATAATCCTACAGACTGGGCAGTTACAGAAAGATCAAATCAAATTCTAAAAGATAAGTTAAATCGACAAAAAGGGATGATAAATGCCCCCAGAAATAGATTGCATAATGCTTTATTAACTTTGAATTTTCTAAATGCTAATGAGAAAGGAACAACAACTACAGAGAGACATTGGATAATCGAAAAATTATAGAATTAAATCAGCTAATACACTTTAAAGATGTTCTGATCTCAGAATGGAAAACAGGATTTGTGTTATGTTGGGGAAGGGGTCTTGCTTTTGTTTCCACAAGAAAAGAAAAGCTATGGATACCATCAAAATTGATAAAGATTTGATTTGACAAGAGACTCCTCTTAATTAGAAGAAATAATAGTTCATCAAACAGCATGGCTATTCAATTTAAACTAACCTATACATCTAACAAATGCTTTCCATTTGCTTAGATATAACTTGCCAAAAGAGAATCTTCCCAAAATCAGGGTTGGAGAAGGGTTTTGTTTCTGTCTTTTCAGGATATTAAAGATATCCAGCTAAGGAATCTGAAGACCACCTAACAATGAGACAACTGAAGAAAAAGGACAAATCATTCAGAAAAAAAAAGTCACAAGAAAAATAGTAACTTGGCCTATTGGTATATCACATTTCCAGCAGGATAAAATTTCATAAATCTTCCCAAATGTTTCTTTCTGCTGTTTTCTAAAGACATATAATGGTCTTTTTGTAGTCCCAGTCCTATTAAAGATTAAAACTACCTTGGAGTTGGAATGTGACTCTCTCCTTCTCTAAACCAAAACATGATGATTAAAGTGAAATTCAAAATCTCTATCTCATGTCAGAAGAGCCACCCAATATGGGACAGAGGAAGGACAAATATTTAAGGACTATTATATTGCCACAAATCTTATAATCCTTTGGTTTTATATTGACTCTTTAGTACCTTTTCTTAAGGTATGATATATATATACTTTTTGTGATAACATTAATGGTTATATAGAGTACTAACAAATCTAGAAAAAGGTTTCCTCTACCTTCCTGTACATGATTTCAGGTTTGAGTCTCTATCAGTTTGATGCACTTAAACATAAACATGCCTAAAAATGATCTTTGAAGTCTCCAAAAAGAAGATGGGGCCCCACAACAAGTATTCCTTCAGGACTACCATAACACCACTAAGCTGAAAAACACCACCTAAAGATAAACTTTGGACTACAAACTGCTGAGAAGAATTTCAAGGTCACTAACTGAGGTGGTCCAACCTAACAAACTACTTTAGCCGGGGCTTGAGACAAGCCCTGAACTTTCCCATTATGCAGAGACAGAACAACAAATGATACAGCTACATCTCGCAGGACTTGACAACAAGTCCAATTTTTTTCTTTTCAGGATCCTCTAAAGATTCCATCACCCCTAGACAGGAGGAAGTAAATTTAATAACACAATGCCCACATTCCCAAGAGGTAGGGTGGGTGTTTTTTGGTTGTTCAATGGGCTATGGGTATTTGTCATTGTTTAGGGGAATTGGTTACAAACTGTTATTATAACAGTCAGGAGAAAAGCTAAACAAAGGAAATTAGATTCAAGGTTTTTGTTTTGAAAAGAAAAAAGGGAGATATAGATATGATATGATAAAAGGGTAGATTATTGAATTTATCTGAAAAGAAAAAAGGAGGATATAGATATGATAAGATTAAAAGATAGATCATTGAATCTGCTTTAAAAAGCAACTACTAGTTTTAAATGTTTTGCATTGGGCTGGATTTTTCATATTATATACAAATTTTGTATATTGATACAAATTTGGGATTAATTTTGTTAGAATATACTGTACATATAGTATATAGTCATTGTATTTATTATATATAGTCTTTCTTATATTAGTTATAGCCTTCTATTTTATTTTAGACAACAAAATGGGAAATGTAGTGGTATTTTGTTTATATTTATAATAAATAAAGCTTGCCTGAAGATTAGAAGACAAAAAAGCCACACTAGTCAGCCATACAGACCAGGCAGTGGTGGCACACACCTTTAATCTCCTTAGCCACACTAGTTAGCCATAGAGGCCAGGCAGTAGTGGTGCATGCCTTTAATCCCAGCACTAGAGAGAAATACAAGACTGGCGGAGACAGGAACTCATTCTCTTTCAGTCAGAAGACTTTGTAGAGGCAAGAGCTCTCTAGCGGTTGGCTGCTTTGCTTTTCTGATCTTTAAGTTGAACCCCAATATCTGTCTCTGGGCTTTTTATATTATTTGTGCTAGACCAGAGTCCATTTCTTTCTCCTGCAGGTTGTTGGGCTGCACAGCATGCATAGCTCTCCTTGCCAGGAATGCAGCAAGGTTCCCAACTTGCCTGGCATTAGAAACTTGCACAGTAATGCCAGGCAAGGCAGAAGTCCTCTTCTCACCCTTCCCTCGACTCAGAGCCCAGAGGAGCCACAGAGCTGACAAACAGCAAAAGGCCGACTGGCTAATGGAAACCAGATGACACACCTTTGGACCTCACCTGGGGTTTCACAGGGGAACTATGTCTGGAGCTTATCAGTTGCTGCTGCTGTTGAGACCCTCACTCATTCAAACAGGAGGGTGCACGAGGTGTAAGGAGAGCACTCACGGTACACCAGGCACTTCAGTGAAAACTTGACATATGCTATCTCATACTGCGCCTGCCCAACCTGCATCATACTCTTGTTTGTTTGTTGGATGGTCTCACTATGCAGTTCAGGCTGATTTAGAACTCTCAATATAGCCCACATTATCCTTGAACTTGCAATCCTCCTCATTCAATCTCCAAGGTTACAGGAATGCCCCCACCACATCCACCTTACAATGTGGTCTGGATCCTCCATCTTCCGGTTCAGAAAATAATACTCTAGGAAGGTCAATAACCTGCCCTCTGGCAACTACTAGCAACTACATGCAGAACTGGAAACAGGTGAGCTTCAAAGCCAGTGAGCTCTCAGGAAGAGTTTGCTACATAGAAGACAGAGACAAGGTCCTCAAGGATACGAAAGTGAAAATAATTAACATCTGTTTGATGATATTTGTTTATTATTTTATGTATATGTGTGTCCATGTGAGTTTATATGCATCATGACTATGCAGTGCCCAAGGGAGCCAGAAGAGGGCATCTGATCCCTTGGAACTCAGATTACAAGCAGTTGTGAGCAGCAGGTGGTAGAGATGATGGGGAATGAATCCAAGTGCTCTGAATGGGCAGCAAGTGCCCTCCCAACCACAGAGGCATCTCTTTAGCACCTCAGTTCTCATCTGCATCTCATCAAGAGGGCTGGTGACTGACAGGAGGAGGGGACCTTGAGAGGCATTAAAGAAGAGCCAGGATTGACCCTTGTTAAACCAATGAGCAACACAAAGTGGCCTGACATCACAGAGACAGGATCTCTGTGATCCTGTCAGTCAGAGAAGGGAGAGGACAGAGCTTGCTGAGTCCAGTGTGCACAATAGGAGACAAGAAGGTGGCTAGAATGTGGGTTAAATCAGGGTAGATCTAGTCCAAAGCAAACAAATGGAAAAATTTGCACTCGGGGCAATAAAGGTTTGTGTGTGTGTGGAGGAGTTCCATGGTCCTAAGTGTGCATCACATCCTAGGCATGTATCGAAGCCTATGGTGCATACTGACCATATGACATATGCATACTGACTGCAAGCATGAATGGACTCACCTGCTGCTTGGCTCAGTGCAATGATAACTCGCCCTTTTCTTTCCACAGTTAGAGCAATTCACCAGAATTGATTTCCATACAGAAAAAAAAAAAAAAAAAAAAAGCTAGGCAGCCAGGTTTGGTGGCATGCTCTGTGATCCCAGCACTGGAGAGACAGAACTGTGGCTCCAGGGGCTAGTTTATCAGTCTAGCCTACTTGGTAATGTGCAAAACAATCCCACACCAGTTAGGATTTAAAGGGGTATTTATTTTGGGGGGTAAAACTCACGAAACACCAACCGTCAGGAAAGGAGCCTAGTCGTCAGAGCAGGAGCTAGAACCAAGCGCAGGAACCAAGAGCAGGCCGAGGCTTGCTGAAGGTTGGATAGGGGAGCAGGGAAGCACATATCTTAGTTAAAAGAGCCACCTTAGTGTTGGCAAGAGACGTGAACCTAGAGTGGCTCCCAGGAGCCCAAGGTGATGTCCCCAGTTAGTCCCTTGGGAAGCTGAGGATAGGGAACCTGAACTGACCCTATCCTATAGCATTACTGACGAATATCTTTCATATCACCATAGAACCTTCATCTGGTGAAGGATTGAGATAGAGACAGAGACCCACACTGGAGCACTGGACTGAGCTCCCAAGGTCCCCATGAGAAGCAGATGGAGGGAGAACTCGAGCAAGGATGTCAGGACCACGGGGGGTGCACCCACCCACTGAGACAGTGGGGTTGATCTATTGGGAGCTCACCAAAGCCAGCTGGACTGTGACGGGAACAGCATGGGATAAAACCGGACTCTCTGATCATGGCGAACAATTAGGACTGATGAGAAGCCAAGGTCAATGGCAAGGGGTTTTGATCCTACTTCATGTTCTGGCTTGGTGGGAGCCTAGCCAGTTTGGATGTTCACCTTCCTAGACATGGAGGGAGGGGGGAGGACCTTGGACTTTCCACAGGGCAGGGAACCATGTCTGCTCTTTGGATAGGAGAGGGAGGGGGAGAGGAGTGGGGGGAGGGGGAGAAGAGAGGGGGGAGACGGGGAGAAGAGTGGGGGGAGGGGGAGGGAAATGGGAGGCTGGGAGGAGGCGGAATCTTTTTTTTTTCTTATTCTCAATAAAATAAAAAAATGGAAAAAAAAAAAAAGATAAATAGACCACACCCCAGTGGGCTGGTATTTCAGCAGCTATTGGCTGAAGGAGCGGAAGGTCCTCCCGCAGCAACTTGGTGAGTTGCAGGCCAATGAGAGACCCCACCTAAAAAGCAGCAGTGCCTGAGAAATGTCCTCCAGCTTCCACACCGACAAGCACGCGTGTCCATATATACCCCACACATGTGTGTACCTCCACGTACTTGGACAGTCCATGGATAAAGGATGCTCTGTCCAGGCCAGCACTGCCAGCTCTTCATCCAGGACAGAGAGTGACAGCAATGATAATGGCTGTGCTCCTGGAAGGATGTGTGTCTCATCCACATTTTACACAAGAGCAGTTAGCACCCTGCATTTGTAGCTCTGTCATCTCTGCAGACACATGATAGATTTCCTTTCTATCAGCAAAAGACCCATGAGCCCACCCGTGACTATGCACGACATGCCTCGGGCCACTAGGTGGGCGGTCGGAAGGGCCAAGGCATTCTGAGCTCCAGTAGAGCACTGGCTAGCTGGCTCTTATGGATAGAGCCACCTGAGGAAGCTTCCTGCTGGAAGAGGGCTCTGCCCCTGTCTGTGGATAGCTACAGTAGAGTGGCCATAGCTGAGGGACCGCTGCAGAGACAAAACCCAAGATCAACAGACCCAGAACTTGCAGAACCATCTTCAAGGTGGCTGTGATTCTGTTTCTCAAGCCTCCTCCCTCCCAGCTCCTCCCCCAGAGCCTGGCTCAAGCGGAGAGGAGATTGGAGCTAGGATCCTGAAGACCTTACAGCCCAGTGGAAGGAAAATGAAGTTCAGCCTAGGTATCTGGATTCTAGCCGGCTCTCATAGTACCTCCACTCAATCACATGTGACTAATCCTCTCTCTCTCTCTCTCTCTCTCTCTCTCTCTCTCTCTCTCTCTCTCTCTCTCTCTCTCTCTCTCTCTCTCTCTCTCTCTCTCTCTCTCTCTCTCTCTCTCCAGGGTGCCTCTGTGTAGCCTTGGCTGTCCCTGTAGATCAGGTTGGCCTCTAACTCACAGAGACCCTCCTACCTCTGCCTCCTGAGGGCTGGGATTAAAGGAGTGCGCTACCACCACCTGGCTGACAATTGATGGAGACAAGGTTGGTTGAGTTCAAGGAGACTGAAATTTACTAAGAATCTAGCCCATTGAAAGCATGGTTAAGTACAAACTGCCAGTCTCCACAGTCCATTCCTTAGTGCAAACTGAACTTTAATAATAATGCTGACATTCTTGCGGGGTGGGGGCAGATATCGCAGGAAGCCAGGGAACTTCTGGGGAGTATGTAAGTTGTCTGAATAATTTAGAGCTAAAGCACCAAGCATCATGATCCTTCTGAGGCTTGAAGAGGCAGCTAGTGCATCAGCAGCCCCTCCTCATGTCACTAGTACAAGTCCACTACCCCTTACTTTGAGTAGTTAAGCAAAATGACCGGCTAGACTGAGCTAGCACAGAGGCCTGGAAAAAGCTGCATCCCTCCCTGTGTGAAGGCTTTGTCTGATCATTGGCTTCTTCTGGATACAGGGGTCGAGTTAACAACCCCAGTACTTCCTCTCACACTCATGGCTATGGTGTGGATCTTGCATGTGCTTCTAGGGCCCCTGTGTCATGTGATCTGGTCCCCAAGGCAGTGCTATCAGGAAGTGGTGGCACCCTGAAGATGCAGGGCTTAATGGACATCTTTAGGGCATTAGACCCACTCTTGAAGGAGGTTGTGAAATCTCGTCTCTTCTGTCTTCTGCTTTCTCTTCCTCTTTTTGCTGGCTATTAGGTGAGCCATCTTTCTCTGTCATGGTCTTTCCTTATGAACTCCACCTCATCCCAGGATTAATGCGATGGAGCTGACCCTGGACCAGAACCTCTGACACTGTGAGCCCTGATCCCCCCCTCTGTATAAGTTCACTGCATTGGCCATTTTGCTCTAGTAACTGGAGCTTATCACACTCACCTCATCTGACAAGGTTTCCTGTGGCATGTGGACTTCAGCATCAAGGATTCCAACAACCACCATGCCTATGAAAGTCCCCAAGATAAACACAATCAGACTTTCCTCAGTGACACCCAATGAGGAATTCCCACTGCCAGGCAAGCTTTTCTCAAGAAGCTCTATAGAGATTCAAGCCTAGACCAAGACCACAAACATTCCAAAGGCCCCGATTTCCTTGATTAAAAAGTAGAAAGTTGGGGCTGGAAAGATGGCTCAGTGGTTAAGAGCACTGGTTGTTCTTCCAGAGGACCTGGGTCCAATTCTCAGCATCCACATAGCAGCCCACAACTCTCTGTAATTCTAGTTCCAGGGGACCCAACACCCATGACAAAACACCAATGTGCATTAAATAAACATAAATAATTTTTTTAAAAAAAAAAAAAAAAAGGAGAAAGTTGCCGAAGAGTTGGCGAGGTATACTGAGAATCTTAAACTGTTCCAGGCCTGGCTTTTGCTAAGCACTGGCACCTCTACCCACGCAGGACAGCTTCTAGCCAGGACCACGGAAGGGAGAGTCACACCTCGGCCCTCCTAAGCCATAGGCTCGACACTGTAAAACAGCAGACTTCAGAAGGCAAGAAAGAAATACGAGCCCTGGGACTGTTACCACAACCCTTCCTAAAATCACCAATACTTCTTTTCAGAATGGTCTATTGTCTTGACTGTCCTCAAAAAAAATGGCATTTGTCAAAGGACATCAGGACAGGACACATGAGTATATCTGAAACCTGAGATAATTCTGGCCAGGGCCAGAGTCCCACTTCACCCTGGGGGTTCCCTTCCTAATTACCACAAGGGTGTCAGGGTCTCATTTGAATATTCCAGTCATTAATCCCAGGCACTAGCTGCAGGGCTGTTTCAGCTCTTTGGGTATTTTGAATACATTTTAAGGATCATTGCAAATTTGATTGCCATCAATAAAATTGCAAACAATATAATTATATTTGTTTGCTTGTGTCTAAATAGGTGCACACATGTGAAATGTGAGCATGGTAAGATAAGCCACCAGGAGCGCCTGCACCTGTCTGTGCCCTCGGATGCATATAGATTCACACCTACACAGCGCACAATGCACTTATATAGCTTGCAAAAATAATCTACTTCTTCTGTGCTATACTGGGGGGAAAAAACATCAAATCTAAGCACGGAGGAAGTGCAAAAAAACCCATGTATCATTCACCTGATTTCAATTGTGCCTCCCTTTGAACCTCAGCCAAATCATTTTGTACATTAAAAATTGGTCAGGGATGATAAGATTCCATTTTCATGGTTGGTAATGCAGAACCAGGAAAAGAATACAATTACAGACCCCTGAGTAAACTCTGCGAATGTCAACTTGATGTAAGTGATCAAGTGTCGACAAAGGGGCCTGGGGATGGAGGGGGCTGGGAGAGGAGCAG
The DNA here is from genome assembly GCF_014885135.2 of Alexandromys fortis. Classification (NCBI taxonomy): domain Eukaryota; kingdom Metazoa; phylum Chordata; class Mammalia; order Rodentia; family Cricetidae; genus Alexandromys; species Alexandromys fortis. The sequence continues at coordinate 1,065,067 of NW_026067968.1, read as the reverse complement.
GGAGCTGAACTCCAAAGGAGAGAGAAAAGACAGACAGACAGAGGGAAAGGGGTAAGAGATAGGAGATGAGCATCCTGGCAGACTGTTGCTGGGTGAGCATGGTGCTCCAGGACCAGGCATGGATATTTAAAGTACTTGTTCACCGCCCGTTCTCAGACAGCTTTGCAGCTAAATGTTCATTCCCCAGGCATTTGCAAAGAACCCACTTGAGCCAATCAATGCCCAGCAATGGAAGTAAAACAGGATGGCTCCTTACCGCTCCAGTGAGCTCCACCGCATCTCCCAGGAGGATGTGTGCAGACCAAGCTCAGACAGGGGTTGTGCTGACACCAGGGCTTTGGTGCCTAGACAAAGGTTCTTCCCTAGAGTAGAAGCCCAGTAGGCTCAGGCAACTCCTCCTGCCATTATCCAGGCCATTGAGGTACCTCATGCCACTCTGAGGGTTCCTCTGGTAGGACAGAAAGATTCAGGATTAATGGGAGGTGGTCATGAGGTGAAACCCTTCCAGATCACAATATATAAGAAAATGGGTGTGGAGGAGGCGGTGAAGCACTTGCCGCACACGTGTGAGGACTTGAGTTTGGGTCCCCAGCACTCCCACAGACACATACATTTGAATTTCTCAGTCACGAGGGAATGGAACTGTTTGGAAAGGATTAGGAGGTCTTGTCAGAGGAGGTGTGGCCTTGGAGGAAGTATGTCACTGGTGTGGGCTTTGAGGTTTCAAAAACCCACGTCAGGCCCAGTTTCTTTCTCTCTCTGCCTGTGGATCAGGCTATAGCTCTCAGGATGGAAAACTCTGAAATACTTCTCCAGCACCATGCCTGCCACACTATCACCATGCTGTTGATAACGGACTAAACCTCTGAAACTGTAAGAAAGTCCCAGTTAAATGCATTCTTTTGTAAGAATTGCCATGTTCATGGCATCTCTTCACAACAATAGAACAGCGATGAAGACCAATCGGAGAGGAAGAGGAGGAAGAAGAGGAACAACAAGAACAAGAAGAAGCTGGGATGTGGACTCCCCATGTTCACTCACATGTGTGTACATGTACCTATGCACATACATGATCACATATACAACAGAGAGCGCATGTGACTGGGAAGAGAACTGGATTGCTTTGGGACACAAACATGATCAAGAATGGCACTGTCACTGGAAACTAAAAAAGGCCATGAGGGCTGAGAGTTGACTAAGGTACACTGAGCTCCTTGAGGGGTTTGCAGGTCAGATTCAGGCCCAGATGACCTGCAATGGCTGGGTCAGACTCCTGGGCCTCCCACAGAGGTGTAGCTAATGCCAGACCCAGCTGCTTTGGAAAGCAATGAGCTCCCTGCCACAGCAGGCATGGCAGAGGCTAGTCAGTTGCTCACAGACCTTTGGAAGGTACAATCCTGCAATTGCTAAGAGCATTTGCTAGAATTCAATTAAGTACTAGAGTATGATTCCAGATCCATCTCTGGTCTGCTGAGATGGTTCCATCTGTAAGGTGCCAGTTGCATCAGCATGAGGACCAGAACACAGAGTCACAGAACCCAGGTAAAAGCCAGGCATGGTGACATACGCCTGCCTGTAAGGCAGAGAGAGGAGAATCCCTGAGGCTGGTTAGCCAGCCTGGCCTCCTCTGTGAGCTTCCAGCCTGTGAGAGACCTTGGATGCTATAGATTGACAGGCACGCAGATATGCATGCACACCTGCACAGACATGCATGAGCATCTGCACATAGACATGCAATGGCACGTACACACAAGACCTACCTTCTATATCTCTTTTATTGTCCTCTCTCCTTTAGGCCATCCTACTTCCACTAAACAGGGCCACACAGAGAAACCCCCGGAGTGCCCCTATTCTTAAAATACTCTTCCCTTTGCTGGCACGGGCATTCATTCTCTCCAGTACTGGGCAGCCTGTGCAAGGCATTTCTTTAGGCTCTGAAGCTGCACAGCCACATGGGGCACACGGGATCTCTGTGTTGGACAGCATCCATGAAGACTGGACACTTGGGGAAGACTCAAGTGTGACTCGGGAGGCCATGACAAGAGGACCCTCCTCCCCCTCGACACCTGGCGCATGTGACCTCGGAAAACAAGTTCCACCAAACCAAGGCAAAGGCAATGTCTTCCCTCAGGCTCTCCGGCTGTGGATGCTGGTTGTTATGGTGATGGGGGTGGCAGAATGGGGTCGCTGGCAACAGGCCAATGAGGATTCACCCTAGGGAAGGTCTTGCCTGCATTTGTTCTTTGGAGGCAGGCTGGGAAGTGTGTAGTTGCCCCCTGGGACATTAGACTGTCAGTCTCGGGTGCTGAGCTTCCTGATGCCCTTCTGGTCAGTTGTTTTACCATGGAGGTGGGAGGTAAGGGAGACAGAGGTGGGACTCCCCCCCCCTCTCTCTCTCACTTTAACAGCGTATTTACTGTCAGTTTCAGAAGAGTAGACAATGCATTGTGATCATATTATCTGCAGTACCCTCTCTGAGCCTGTCCCCACCCCTAAGGACCCGCTCTTCTAGCCCCCCACTCGCCTCCCCTACTTTGCTATCATTGTGGTGCATGTGGGTCTTGTGAAGACAGTCAAAGCTGCAGTGTGCTCATGCCTGCAACAGCCACGTCCTAGGCAGCGTACAGCTCTTCATTGGAGGGGGGACCTGCCTGCTTTTTCCCCCCCCCCCCGCTCAGTCTCTCTTCCACCATGTTCCCTGGGTATTGGAGGGAGCATTGGAGTCATTATGGGATCCGTTGACCTTGGTTATGTCACAGAATTCCCTCTTCTCCCTTGGCCTCTTCTCAAAGAAGTCAGTAATCTCCCTTGATGCCAGAAAATGTCCCTAGATGGGATGAGTGGGAGAATAAGGAAGAGCAAGGGACGCCCCCAGAAAAGAACCAACCAGGCTGCCTGGAGACTTCAGTGTGCTGAAAAAAGTCACTTTGGAGGTCCCACCTTCTGAAAGGGACCTGATGTGCCAGCCAGCGCCCTCCTCAAGGGCAAGACCCAGCTCTTATCTGCTGCTTCCTTGATACCTAAGGAGGTTGGTTTGCGTGGGAAAGAGTCTGCAGTCCCGAACTGTGAAGCCTCCGTGTCTCCACTGAGGCTTCAGGTCCATCTCCCAGTACTGACCCAGGAGGCGACAGCAAGCTCAAGGAGACAGACCCACGTGCATGGGGCTGAGTTATCCCGTGAAGTCAGTCAAGTCGGGCAGGTTAGAGACTGAGGGGGCAAACGGCGCCTGGGGGGAAGGTAGACGACTAACCAGAGGCGGGATCCAGTGCGGACCAACAACTGACAGAGTCCTCGGGGGTGAGCCAGCCAGAACAAACATTCTCCAAGAGAAAGAATCCCCATCCTATCATTGCTCAAAATCTGAAAGCAAGACTGGTTTTTCCAATTTATTTCAGAATTATCCTCGGCGCTGATTAAGGCGGCCGCCAGCCTCGGTTGTTCTCCGAGCGCCCCTATCACGTCGCGTTTCCAGTGGGGGATTTTCCACATGCATAAATTATTGAAACATTATTTTATTTCTCCATCCCCCTGTGACAGAAATAGGTTTTCTGAAAGCAGATCTTTCCCTAATCAGTTTTGTTTTTCTTGATTTCGCGTCCAAATAGCTCCCGTGAATGCGGGGCTGACAGATGTGCAGGACTGGTTTGCTCCTTTAGAGTGAACCGAGTCACTGTGGGGACAGACAGAGAGAGAGTCTACTACCAAGGGTCCCTGGAAATGTGGCATTGGTGCCTGGGAAATAAGAGACTTCCAGCATGTGTCTCTGTGGTACAAGGCGGAGAGAGGCTGAAACCTACTGAAGTCCTGTGCTCGGAAAGACAGCCCCACCCTCTCAGGCTTCTGTGTAAGAGTCCTAGAGGCTGGGTCTGTGCCTTCCTATGGGTAGGGGCCTCTACTTTGAGACAGCTAGTCTTGCCCAACAGTAGTCTGGAAGCTGGTTAAGTGTCCCCACCACACAGAACAAGTCCTCTAAGAAGGACCACTTTGATGGCGACGCATACTTGCAATATAAAGCAATTTGATTGGAAAAGTGATCCTAGCGTGCAAATGTGAAGACCTGAGTTCAAATCCCCAGGACTCATGTTTAGATGCAGGATCTCACACTCTGGTAATCCTCGCACTCCTCTGGAGAGACTGGAGTTTGAAAAAAGTAGAGTCCCAGGATGTCTTCTGGCCAGCCAGCTTGGCATGAGCAGTGACAGGGAGCCAAAGACTCTGTCTCAACAGATGGAAGGTGAGAAGCAGCATCCGAAGCTGTACTCCAGCCTCTGCATGTGCTCTGTGCCTACACTCATGTATAGATGCCCCACCACACACACACACACATCACATACACATACACAAAGATTAAAAAGAAACAAAAAGAAACTCCTTCATAGGCATGCCCAGAGCTTCTTCTTGTGATTCTGGATGCTATCAAGTCGACAGTCAGAACGAACCAGGACACAGGCCTGGTTCTAAGTGAGAAAGAAGTACCAGTGTACACACGGACCTATGGTGGAAGAGAATGGAACGCTGAAGTTTTCAGGGAAGGTTGAGCTGGAGAACAGAACAGTGAAGCCGTGGGAACATCAGCTCAGCTGCAGAGCTGGCGGGAACTAGAACGCCAGAGTCTTGCCGATCATCTTAAAGAAGTGGGTCTTGGGTTCATCCATTCATTAGTTTGTTTGCATTTGAAGCAGAGTCTCACTGTGCAGCCCTGGTCTAGAACTATATAGATCAGGCTGGCCTCGAACTCACAGGGATGCTCCTGCCTTTGTCTCCCGAGTCTTACTTTTGAATTCAATGTTCAGACATAAGAAGACTTGCTTCTGGTCTCTCTTCCCTAACTGTTTTGTGGCTCTATGTCTTATACAGTGCAGGACAAAATGGTTCCACTGTCTTCCAAGGTCTCCTTTCTTGACCTAATCTTAGACTATAGACTGAGGTCATTTCCATGATGACACACGACAGAGGGATCTGCCTGAGAAATAGAGTTCATTGCCACCTACTAGCATGTGACACACCATTTCCAAACTCCACCAACAAATACAAAAATCAATTTGGTTCGTCTTCTTCAAACCAAACAAGAATAAAGAAATCTCTTAATAGGAAGAAGATGGGCCTATGGTAGTCAGACCAAGAAACCACACATGAAATGGGCTTTGTGTCTCAAAACTCATTTCCGTGAGGGTTTTTTTTTAAATTTGGAGCTCACAAAATAACAATTTTTAAAGGTTCGCCCTTGAATGACTCATGACATCTGAACAGAGCCAAGCACCTGGGGTTTGCCACTCCAGATGGAGTTCAAGCATTCCCAGTTCAAAGCCAGGGATTATATTGTTTTGATTTATTAGTATGTGTTTGCCACTGCATTTTATTTATCCCTATTTCACAATGTCATGGGCCACTCAGTTGTGCTGCAGCGTCCTTCAGTGACTTCAAAATTTCAAGAGCCACCTGAGGCCACTTGCCGTACATAAAAGGATCATCACTCACAAAGAGTCACTCAGTTAAGTGCATAAAAGACCATCGTCATTCTCCCGGAGCCCAGCGCCCTCATCTCGGGGTTCCTGTTACAGAAGAGCTGGAGTCAGAGAGAAACGGGAGTGACAGGACACCTATGCACACGTGTGACGATGGGAGCCATGTGGCTTTTCCTCTGAGTTCACTGCACGACATTCAGGACTCTATCTGTAACCAGTTTCTAGCCCTCCACTCCCTTGGCCACTGTCATCTCCACAGCAATTGGTCGATGCTGGAACCAAACCTTGTGAGTGAGGAAGGGCCCCGTCCTCCAACACTCAGGAGCTGCAATGCCCACTGCCCCCAGCACCCACAGTCTTGGGCAGAGCCTGGTGACAGTTCACATGACTCTCACAGCCTTCGCTCGCCATGCACAGGCAGAGGTGTTCATCATTGGACTACCTGCCTATCTGGTTCTCAGCTTCTCCAACTCTAAAATGCGGCTGTTGTCTGTACCTCATAGAGAGAGGCATTTGGGCAAATGGGAGGGGGTGCAGAGTTGTTGAATGGCCCCAGGAGGGATGAGCAGTGACAGTCGAGGCACAAGGCTTGGCATGTAGAAACATCAACATCAAAAGGTCTATTTTCAAAGAGCAGCAAGAGAAACCTCGGGCTCTTGGTTCTCATTTCTGCTTGACCAAGAAGCAATAGTCCATTTCATCTGCTAAGAAGTCCTGGGCATGGGTAGGGGGTATTAGAAACAGCAAACATCTCAGGGGTGCTGGGCTAAGACTCACGATCAAACTCCCTAGACTAGAAAGTGCCCCTGAATCCCTAGAGCCCTGCGAACTCTTCGTCTCATAGGAAAAGGGAGCACAAAGAGGGACAACGTGGGCCATCAGCATCGATGCATCTTCTCCAGGCAGAGCAGGGTGTGCAAGAAGGGTGCGGCAGAATCAGTGCTATTCACTTTAAAGGTGGAGAAAGTTCCCACAAGCCAAGGTATGTGGGTAAAGTTTGGAAGTTAGGAGAGCAAGGGAAGAGATTCCTTCCTGGGTCAAATGAACAAAATAACCATTGCTTCAACAAAGGAACATGACTTCTATTCTGCCCTTCTACAACACATCTGACTCAAAAATACGATTTTTGCTTGCTTTTTAAGACAGGTTCTCAAGTACCCCAGGTTGATCTTGAACTCCCTATGTAGAGATGGCCCTTAAAGCCCTGATTCTCCTGCCTCGAACCCCACCTCCCAAGCATGGGGTTGGGTGTGTTCCAGAATGCTCAGTTCAAAACTAAGATTTCCTATGGAGAGAAAAGAAAAAAGAAAAGAAAAGAAGCTTCCTTTTGTGGTTCCACCACAGGTCAAGGCAGATGGCATTATTGCATTCTCTGTCTAAAATTTCCTTAAAATTTAATGCCTCTGACTTCTAGGAAGAAAAATAACAAACAGTTACATGGAAAGTTCAGTTGGAGCTCTCCAGGGATTTACAAGTGGTCTTCTCCTGACACAATGGCTGTGGTCACTCAGAGCCCCAGAAGAAATAAGTAAACAAATGGAAAAACCAAAGCTCATGTGGTATGTTCCTTACAACAGACAGAACCACAAGAATAGATGAGAACAGCTTTTCTTAAAAGCACCAGACCAAGAACCTTCCATGGTGACAAAGCCGGAAGGCAGCTTTGAACAATGGGGCATGGGAGTGGGAAGGAGGCAGGGCCCTGTGTATTTGTTTATTTATCCATCCAGTCAGCCATTTACTCCTTTAGAAAAGCCCCATTTCCACTGTGATGCAAGAGGTATATTCTGCAACAGGGATTTCCCACAACTTTTCTTTCCCGGAACATTCTAGAATGAGCTTCCTCGGGCTCCACGTGAAAAGGGCATTTGATGAGAACAAGCAGCAAGAGAAAATAAAGTGAAGTCTGAATGGCTATTTTATTCTGTGTCGCTGGGAGAGAGACTAAGGAAAGGCAAGGAGAGGAGAGAGAGGGAGGGAGGGTGTCACTGAGGCCCATGGCAGAGACTGCTAATAAATATTCAAAACCAACTTCAAAACCGTCTCTCCTCTCCTCCTCAGTTGGAAGATATCTGCGTTTTAGCAAGTGGCAATTTGTCAATTAAAAAAAAAAGTTCCAATTTTCCATTGGTTGGTTGGAGTAGTATACAACATACCAGTGACAAGTGTTGAATGGGTTTTCTGGAAAGTTCGCTAAAGGAAATGGCTTAGCTGGAGAGGTGTAGAGTGCTCTTTAAGCCTTGTGTCTAAAGGCAGATCTCAAAGCGGGAGATACAGCAGCCACCTTGGCACCATGAGGCAGAATTACACAGTTATCCCAGCATCCTTTAGCAATTGAATGCATGTTAGTAACTCCCTCCTTCTAAAACGTCTTATAATAATGATAATGATAATAATAATAATAAAACCTTACTTGCTTAAACCACAGTGGTCTAGCCTCTGCTGCCTGGAACTCCTAAGTGGCTCAAGATTCTTAGTTTTTTGATTTGCTTCTCAGTGGAGAGTGGTGTGTCTCCTAACACACCTAATCCAGGAGAATCACAAAGCTGAAATTGCTGAGTCAGACGGTCTTTGGAGTCTCAGCGTGGGGAGACTCACTTTGCTTCAGCTATGAGTTTAAAGATCTCGACAGAGTGCAAAGGGGCCCTGAGATCTCTAGAATATCGCAAAACAATTGACACACAGCCCAGCCAGTCCAGCCTGTGGACACCCTACCGTGTCAGCACTGAGGAGGCCAGGCAGGCAGATCACAGGTTCAAGGCCATCCTGACACCTGCCTCAAACAAACACTAGCATCATGACCCAGACTAGGCTTCATCGTGTCTTTACTCCCAACATTCTTTTATGTCTACCCTAAAGTTACCTTTTGTCTAAATTGAGCTTTCGTCATTTCTTCTCACTTTGTACCCTCTGAGCACATACACTATCTTAAGTATTTTTTTAAAGCTCTGGCTACAACTTCATAAGTTCAAATCCTGGCTCTGACCCTTAGGAGCTGAGTGACCTTAAGAAGTTACTTAACCTCTCTGTGCTCAGTTTCCTTGTTGTAAAATGAGAGTGACAGCATCCTGCTGAGCTTGCAGAGCCATGGGAGGATTAGACAGACTTACATATCTAAGCTGCCATCCATAAGGGCCAAGAGAACTGCGGCTGTATGGTGTGGTGACCCACAGGACACCATCGTCCCCAGTCGCGAGTGACTGGCAGTAACAGCTGGGTCTGTGGCAGCAGCAAGAGGCTGTGAATACTCCCTCTAGAAGGAGCTGACCTGAGCTCCAGGCCCCAGTCCCTCTACCCCACCTGTACATGGTCTTGGGAACGTAGGGTATATGAGAGGCTTAAGGCTGACTGGGTGAGTTCCAGCGGTGCAGCTTTGGGAGTCATCGCCCACGCTGGCCTGGACATTTCAGAAATCCAGCTGCTGAGAGTCATCTGTGCTCCCGTAAGAGACCCTAACACACTCATTGTTTCACCAGGCTGGTCTTGGAAGGACTCTTCTCTTTGGTGTGTCATCAGTGTCCCCTGTGGACTGAGCGTCAGGGAAAGTCACAAGGCATGCGCACTTGCTATTGCTTCTATTCACCAGAATGCAATAGCCGTCGGTGTCTTCTGCACGCATCTTATTTATGTATCAGCAATGCATGACACAGCTCCAAGGGAATGAGAGATACCTTATTCTGGAGCCAGATAGAAGTGACCAGGAAGAGATTCAGGTCACCCTAAATACCATGTTCCAACTGGAAATGGTTTCATGAAGTTTTTATGGTAGCAGAACAAAGTCATAAATGAGGGCACCTTTCAAACACCTTGCTCATAAGCTCAGTCAGAAGTCACATCAAAACTGGGAAGTCCTTGCCTTGGATGGCATCTGATGGCATTCTTGGCTCTTGTGTGAGTGGAAGCAAAGGTGTTTTAAGGCAATGCACTTCAAAGATTTTACCGGACAGTCGCATGGATGTGGAGACAGATGCAGGAAATGCTGAGAAGGAAATTGAGGTGATTATCTGTCTCCTGATCCGCAGCACTCTGTTCCCATGATCGCAGCTCTTGCCCGCCAATCCTGCTTCTGGAACTTCCAACATGGATGTGGCTTTGTTTATGGGAACGGTAGTTCACAGACTGCACACGGGGTTTAGTTAGCAGTTCACCCCACCCCACCCCCCAACCCACTCTGATTTTGCTTTCAAAGGTTTTGTTTACCTATGGCCAACAGAAGTTTGAAAATATTAAATGGAAACTACAGAAACAATAAGTTGTAATAACTTTGGTTTAGCGCCCTCTGCAATTGTTTGCATCTATTATTGGGTGCTGATACTCTTACTACGCCCGATTCATAAATTAACCTGGACCACGGTTATGTGTACATGCAAACATGTGCGTGGAGTCTGGTAACTTCCTCCGTCTCGGGCATCCATGAAGATCCGTGCATAAGGGGTGAAAAGGCCACAGCATCCTCTAACGCAGAGCGCCCTGCGTTTCCATGAACTAGGAAGCATGTGTTTACACCTGACATCACCTCAGATAATACAGGTTTTCACAAGCAGAGCTTCCCTTACCTGTCCACTCAGGTGCCCACCCTGTCCGTGACCTCAATGGCTGGCACCATGTCCACCAAGGCACCCGAGCCACAAATCTGTGACACCCCTGTGCCTCTGGTTCTCCCTTTGGGATCCCTCTCTCAGAACGCCCTTCCCTCCAGGTGAACCGCAAGCCCTGGTCTGGGCCCAGACTGACCCTTCCCCACCTCTAACCCAGTCTCCACTGCGATCTACAAAACTCCTTCTGTGGAAAACAGGCTATGGGATGGGGCTCCTGCAGGCAGCCTAGCTGGTCTCCCAGCTGCCCAATGTGGCTGAGGGGTTTCAGGCTCTCCCCGACCCCCACCACTCCGAACTTGCTCAGCTTCACTATTTCTGCCTCCCTGGCCAGTCTCCATCCCTGCCTGTACCATGTCACTCTTCCCTAGCTCAGCCTCCTCATCTTGGCCATCTGGCTTGCACCCTGCTCCTTTGATTACCACTCAGGGGTACCCAGGAGGAACTGGGCTGACTGCTTACAGCCCTTCACTGCTGCTCCAGTGTGGTCATGTGGTCCTGACTGCTCCTGTGACCCACCCCCCCAGGATGCACGTCTGAAGATGGGATCCGGGGAACCAACAGGCAGAAGCCCGGGCTGTTGGGGAACTGAGACATAGTCAGGGTCTCCTGCAGCCTGGGGTGACACTGTTTCCTTGTTTCTGTTCCCGAAGTTCCATAGATCTTCTGAGCCCTTTACCTGACAGACTTTCTCCCTCAGAGAGCCATCAAGAAGACACGGAAAGGTGAAGGAATTCTGTTCCAGATGGAAGAAGCGCATGTTCTTGGTGCGGGTTAGTGCAGTTCCTAAGTACAGCCTTGGGGAAAAGGAAGTTAAGTCATAGCCCACCAGCCTGCACACTTGAAAACACCTTAACCCCCAGCCTCGGCTCCCTCTTTAGTACTCAGGAGTACTTCGGAGCTGAGCCTGGCCTTGTCCAAACAGGAACATTGCACAGTCAGGATAGAAGGAGACACAGATGCCAAAAGGTCACAGTCACTTGTTCAGTGACCTCAGCTCACACAGTCTCTGTATTATAGCAACTGGAGAGTGGCAGCCAGCAGTGGTCACACCCACAGTCCATTGTTCTGGGCTTGTCAGTCAGGAGGTCCCAGATTTAAGAGTTCCCCTTCATGTGAGGGCATTTCCCTCCAGAGGGACCAAGGAGTGGTCTTGTGTGACTTTCAAATGCATTAAAACTAATTCACACATCTCTCCTATCCTGGTCATGTCCAACAGGAAGTCTCTGGTGTTTGCTAGTGGGACGTCATCTCCCTCACCTTCCCCAGTCTCTTCATGAGCAGGAGTGTGCATGATATTTCTGTGGGGAACTTTAGACCTTCTAAACTTTAGCGCTTTAGGGGGCAAAGTGATATCTGAGCAGTTAAGAACTCATAGCAACCTGGGAGCTCCAGTTCCAGGGGATCCGATGCCCTCTTCTGGCCTCTCAGGGCACTGCATGCACGTGCCGCTCTTACAAACATACAGGCAAACACAGAAAATAAAATCAGCAGATCTTTAGACTTGTGGCATGGAATCTCAACTTGACATTTGTAATCGTGATATAATGATTTCGTCTAAAAGTAAGTAATATCTCAGTTTTAAACTAAGGGAAATTTTTTTTTTAATTTTTTTATTTTTTGGTTTTTCGAGACAGGGTTTCTCTGCTAAGGGAAAATATTGAATAAAAACACAAGCCAGTGCTCAACCCTGGTGAAAACTACCTGTGATATGATTGATAAACACTAAAGTCCACAGAAGCCGTGAAGTTAAACAAAGAGAAGGTAGTAGCAGGAAGGAAGGTTAGCGTTTTCATGGTGTACCTACCATGGGCTCGGGCATCAGGTTAGACCTGTTCACATTGTGTTTGGTCAAGTGGTCCCCAGCACATCAAACCCATATTTGCTGTCTCTCCTAGTGAAGGGCAGTGGCAGCCCACCACGGTCTTTACTTGCATTTCTCGGTGATTGTGATGGGCACAGTCTTTCACAGACCTGGCAGCATCCTCACAGCCTTCTTAGAGAATTCTCTATTTCAGCCATTCGCCCGTTTTACAGTCTAGATTTCCTTTGTTTTTCTTTTCCTCCTGTCAATCCTTTGTTTCGATATTGCTGAGTTCTCTCAGTACCCGGCTCACAAATACTTCTTCTCTGTCTGTGGCAGCCTTTCCGCCCTACTGGCCTTCACCGTGCGGCCTGTTTACTGCAGCTCCTCTCGCTTGCTTTTGCTTTTCGGCTCAATTTCTAGTTCAATATTTAAATTTTAAAAACCACAGCCCACACTTAATGCCAACCTCACTCCCCCGTTTCTTTCTGGAAAGTGTGTGCTGTGGGTCTTATTCGGAGACCTTCTATTCAGTTTTGACTTGCTCTCTGTGTGCGAAATGAGATGCTGTGGCCCAGTTGGAACTAAGCTTAGAAGACTTCGCAAACGCAACTGTGAGGACCAACACAGTAAAATCCGGAAGCTGCAGGACACAATGAACATACTTAAATCAGCCGTGCTGTGTATACAAATGGTGACTACTTAAAAAAAATCTATAAAACAATCCCATTTATGATGATAGCATTAAAAATATGACGTGTAGGCCAGAGAAAGGGCTCCGTGAGTAAAGGTACTTGCTGCCAAGCCTGACCACCTGAGTGCAGTCCCCTGAACTCACAGGCGAAAGGAGGAAACCAGTTCCTGCAAGTTGTCTATCCTCTGACCTCCACAGGCACACTGTGGCGGGCGAGCACACACACATAACAAACACGCCCATCAGCATCAGCATCAATATAAATAGAATTTGAAGCAATTAAAAATACTAATCTTATTACAAACTATATTTAATTATATTACATTAAAATACAATTTTTATATTAAAATTTTAATTTTTAAAATCAAAAAATAAAAATTGAATTTAGCCAGAGAGATGAAAGATATGTACATCTAACAAAAGCAGCTGAAGAGGACAGAAACAAACGGAGAGCTGCCCTGTCTGTGCTTTGGATTGGAAGGATTAGCATTGTTCAAATGTCCACACTGCCCAAGGCAGATTCCAAGTTGCAAAGCGCTCTTCTCAGAAACAGAAAAGATATTCTGAGATTCTGGGACCACAAAGACCCCACTAATCACAGCGCTTCTGAAAAAGCAAGCAAACCGGAGCTGGAGGCTCCCTCCTTTAATGAATACCACAAAGCCAAGGCCACAGCCCAGTGTCAAAGGTCATGTTTGGCAAGCCCAGTGTCAAAGGTCATGTTTGGCACACATGTAAAAACCTTATGGTGCAAGCATAAAAACAGATCCATTTGCCAATGGAACAGACCACAAGACAAACCCAGGCACACGCCATCGACTATCTTGACAAGGGACCCAAAAAACACAACAGAGAAAGGACAACTTCTTCTGTAAAAAAGTAGGGAACAGTTTCTCTCCTTCCAACTTGGGACTGCTTGGGCCCCTAAAGAAGCAGAGAGTCTGCCCCGAACCCACCCTCGCAGAGATAACTTCCGCCAGAGTCAGCACACGGCTGGCTGCCCAATGCTTTTATATTGCTTTTAATTTTTTTTTTGTACCATTATAAGACACTCTCTGGAAAGGCAGGAAGGCACACAGCCTGCTGCCTGCCTCCACACAGCTCAGTAGGCCTGGCTTGGAGAAGGAGCCGGCAGCCCTCGCCAGCCACACTGGACCCTCCTCCCTACACTCTGGGGCCAGATTCCACCCTGACCTGGGCTGTCAGTCAAGCACCGCATCCTCCTCTTAGGCTTGTGGTTACTGTGTCTGGAGAGCGGCTGCATGAGTCTGCTTCAGACAGACAGGCCCTTCACGATGCCTATGACATGTTTTGAAATTAGAAGCAGGGAGGGGTTGGTTAATTAATTGACCAGAAGTAGAAATAGATTCGAACCATCTACTCTTGGACAGGTAAGGCTGCACCCCCTACTCCTGTCACCTCCAACACCACACACATCACTGTCACCTAAAATTCAGAGATTGGGCCAGCAAACTGAACCCTATAGATGGCAGGGCAGACTGAGGAGGACCGACCTCAGGCCTGAATCTCTGGTCACCTTTGCTGCGTGGAGTAGCACGTCAACCTGCAAACGCAAATGGAGGCATTTTTTTTCCAAAGAGAAAACAGACACACATATGCACACACACACACACACACACATACACACACAACTTGTTTATAAACAACAAAGAAAAGAACATAAAATACCTGGAAAATATATATTTACGACCACCCCCCCCCAAAATCCAACCATCCTGGTGATCCTTTTTAATTGGGTTGGAAGGGGTTACTTCATTATGCAGCAAATTAGAAAATTCATAATTTATCATTGCACCCAGTCGAAATGCCACCCAACTGCGTCGCACCCCTGTGAAAACCATCACATGGTAGCAAACTGTCAAGCCTGCTGCAGCCGACGGGCAAAATTAATATGCAAATGTATGCAAGAAATTAAAAAGCAGAATTACCCAGGCAAATGAGGTAGCTATACTTGAATTGTTAGAATTATGAATAATTACTGCGAATTTTCTGCTCCTAATATAACTTGTTTTTTGATAAACAAAGACTTAATTATCGAGATGCGCTGGAGAATTTCCGCGGCGCTCATTAATCTTGCAAAAAAAACAAGTCCCTGGTGCCCAAGCCGTAATGAAGAGCACGTGCCCTGAATCTCCAGAAAGATCACAGGCACCAGGGTGCCAGGGCTAGAGAAAAAAATGACAGTGCCAATGTCCCCTCCTGTACCCTGGGGTGTCATAACGTCTTCCACTAACTATCAAAGGGACTTATTTATGCCAGCAGCTGAGCTATAAGCCCAATTTACGAGGCCTTGAGCAGTGGTGGCATGATGTGTGGATATGCAGTGGAAAATGCCATCTTGCAGTGGCGCATCGGTCCCGATGATACCAACACTACGAGGGCCCTGCACTCACGCGCTAATGGAGGCCGCGTGACAGACCATAATCTGCAAGAGGGACCATCTTTTAGGACCAGTCTTTATGGTTCTCCATTAATCTTGATTGTGTGGTTCACTGGTGTCCATGGGAACAACGACATTAGCACAAACATCGCCTTTAAATTATTCCGGTAAGAGTGGCAACTCGGAGGAGCAGGATGAGCCCCCAAACAACCCAGGGCAGAAGCCGGGCCAGCCTTCACTGTCTCTGATGACGTGTCCAGCCCGATGGGTTGACCAGGGAAGTGGACCGGGAGACAGAGAGGAGTCAGGCAGTGTCCGGGTTAGCCAGAGGGGCTGTTTGTACAACCCCAGGAGTTGCAGCCTGGCGGGAGCTAGATTCATTTACCAGCTCCATCGAGGGGCAGGCCCGCCAGGTCCTGCTGAGCCTGAGTTATTACTTAAAACCTGGCATCTGAGCGGGAATGACAGAGTGCCCGTCGTCATTAGGCCGATTAGCGCCATGATAAACCCGTACAGATCATAAGGCAAAATTACAAGCCATCACTTCTGGAGCCTGAGCAGACGAAGGCGCTCCTGGCTGCCGCGTTTCCAGGCTCCTGCCTTCTGAATCGAAGTCCCCGAGTACCCTGACACCTTGACAGGACCATTGCACTGTATAGGCAAACTGTCACCTTCTACACCAGGGCGCTTGTCATTTTAACACTCAGAGCTTCCTCTCCTCCCTCCTTCCTTGGCCCCTCCTCTCTCTCTCTCTCTCTCTCTCTCTCTCTCTCTCTCTCTCTCTCTCTCTCTCTCCTCTCTCTTTCTCCCCTCCTCCCTAAGCACACACCCCTGAAGAGCCCAGCACCCTATCCAGGACCAGGCTCCCCATCTCTTGTCATAGTTACACAAAAGGAAGACCGGTCTGAAGAGGATGGACCTCGCTCATCCCCAGACTTGATCTTTCCTGCACAACTCAGAGCTTGGCTGTCACTCTCTCGCCTCCCCTCACATCAGTTCTCACCATGGCCCGTGACAGGACTGCAGGGATCGGAAGATGAGGAAGAAAGGACACAGCCCAGAGGCCTCTGCTTCTCCCTCTCAGACAGTCCCAGCACTGTCTGTTGCTCAGGTGCAATGAAAAGTCCCGCAGAGAGAAGCACAAGCGCTCCATGTTCATCCTTCCTTCACAAGACATTTTCCCAACAACTGAAACAGAGTGGCTAAGGGCCTGGCACGGGAGGGACACTAAGAGAGAAAGGTCACCAGAGAGACAGCCCCGCCGTGACAGCAAATCTGACCAGCTCCGGGGCTGTGTGGCTTGGCGTCTCTGGTTCTGGCGAGATTGGCAGTAGAGCAAGAAGGACATTGCATGAGCCAGGTATAGAAGCAAACACTGGTGACCCTCCTACTCCAAACCCTGAGGCTTGAGAGGCCTGAGGCCTGACGGGTTGCTTTCTACAATCTGCCCAATGCTAGAGGAAGAGGCAGGCTGGGAAACAGACTTAGCAGCCTGACACTCAAGACCTCTAGTTAGGGGGAGTCCCCTTTGTCTGGGAGCTTGGGGAGAACTCCAGAGTAGACAAGAACAACCAGAGGTGTTGAGAAGAGCCAAAAGGTGAGGGCTGAGAAGTTTCCAGCCATGGCGACTGCAGGAAGCTGACATCATGTTTCAATGGCAACACGTGGGAGCAGGGGTGGTAATTGGGAGAGACAGAGAGCCCAGAGCGAGGCATGCAGGCCTGTCAAAAGTCCTGAGCCAGGCAAGTGCTCTCTGGATTATTTTCTGTCCGTATTTATTATTTATTTAGGAATCTGTTTTTCCCCCAAGCTCTTGCTATGACTGCAGTAAGGAAGGCAGACAGCTTCACGGGGTGAAATAGAGCAAGTGGGGTGTACCTGAAGCAGGAGCCACAGAACCTTAGACCAGCTTTGGGGACTGCAGTGCGCCAACCAGTCTCTTCCCCAGCGCTGAGGCCAAGGCATCCTTCCCCAGAGTCAGCTTCCACCTCTACGCCGCCATAGCATCAGGTTCTGCACTGAGGAAACTGAGGAAAGCTGAGGAAACTGAGGCACAGAGATTAGGCAACTCACCACAACTCTCAAAAATAGGTGGCAAAGCTGGAATGTAAAAGCACGCCAGCTACCTTCCTTTGGCCAAGTTGGAACCTCCTAGATGCCTTCCCTGGGGAGAGGCCTTTGAGAAGCACGGTCTGTGGAATGTGTTGAACAAGTGAAGCCAGCCCCCACCCAGGCAAGTCCAGATGCTTGCCCTCATCTGCTGGGAGAACATGGGCCTCAGTTTACCCATCAGAGTAAAGACAGAGGCCACAAGCTGTGTGCATGAGGCTCAGAGACAGACAGTTCCAGGGACTATAGAAGTCACTTAGAGCAGTGCCCACCTAAGAGTGACCCTAACGATGAGTGGCTACAGCAGCTCTCAGTCCAGGTCGTGGTCAAACACAGTCTCACATCCATGCCTCCATCTCCAGGGAGCGGAAGCATCAGCAGTGGGAAGTGGGAGAGTCCAGAGGGCTGCCGTCCATGTGCATGCTTTCACACCCAGACAATGGCTCAGGACCGGTGCTGGGCCTCTGCGTGAGCGACTTCACACCTAACGAGGAGCAGCAAGAATTGTACCCCACCCACCTCACAACAGCACAACAAGCATGAAATGAGAGCACTTGTACAATCAATGATAGAGCTTGCTGAACAAGACCCTAGCTAGCCCAGCACCCATGTCGAAAACCAAGTGTGATGGTGCACACCAGTACAGGAGAGCTGGAGGAGGGAGGATCTCTGAGGTTTGCTGGCCATCAAGACCAGTCTAACCAATAGGCTGCAGGGACCAGCGAGAGACCCTGTCGCAAAAGACAAGGTGGGGATGCTTGAGGAATAACTCGAGGTTGTCTGATCTACACACAAGCACACTTGCACACACACACACACACACACATAGTCACACACATACATATACACACACATGCATGGATGCACCCTCCATATACCCCCATACACATTTATGCACTCACACACAACCCCATATACACATGCATGCATGCACCCACATGTGTGCATGGGCACACACATGCACATGTATATGCAAGTGTGCACACACACACGCGAGAGTGTATATACACACACACACACACTGTGTTCAGAGCCATCGGCCTAAGGGAATTGCCCTATCCATGTTTCTAACTGTTCATGTCCCCTATTGCCAGGTCCCACAACTTATTACAAAGGTTGATTTGGGTCAAACCTCCACTTCTGGCAGCTGCACCTGGCCCCAAGCCAAGCACAGGGAACCACAGCACTCTCAGCAATTCCAGAAGCTCAGGGGTCCAGGTGGACAAGCTTCACCCTATTCTGCCCTTCTGTAAGACTGTGAGCTGAGCTACAGCTACCAGATGCCAGGATGTCTCAGTGCCAATCAACCCCGGTAGAAAGGGCGAGGGGCGGGATATCAGAGAAGGACAGAGCAGTAGGCAGTGGGTATTCTGGATCGAGGGGACTGTATGGACACAGTCCAGACACTGGATCCTCCCAAATCAATATCACACTTGCAAAGTGCCTCGGAGGGGGCACGGCCTGGTGAGTGAGCCCTGGGAAAGGTGACGTGCCTACTCAACCCTGGCCTGGAGCTCTTGTACAGTGCAGCAACCCCAGATGTTCAAGAAAGGAAAAGCCATTTATCAGCTCCGATGTGAATCCGTAGGGAGCTGGACACAGTGAGACAGAGTTTGTGTGGACAGACAGGCTAACGCCTAAGGCAGGGAGAGTGAACGGGCAGACATGGAAAACTGTCTCTACTCTGTCAGGACTGTCTGTGTGGTAGAGCACAGGAAAGACTGGCACAGAAGATTTCTTGAGAGGGAGCTGGGATTGATTATTAATGTCTGCCAGGGGCACGGAAAGGGAGGGCTCCTCCCTCCACCTCCCTACACACAGGACTCTAAGGAGTGTGTAAGACGGAGTAATTCTGAAAACCAATTTTATCCCTGCCACAGGAAGTAGCAAAGACCAGAAGGAGCATATAGAAAAAGGTTCCAGGTCTACCAGAGCCCCTGGAACCCACTCACTCCGATCCCATTGGTTAATAGCCACCCAAACATACAGCATTTCATAGCAATGACAGAATTAATGGATCAATTATTTATTTCTTCATTCTTTCATTCACAAGTAAGGTCAGGAGTCAACTTTTCAAGGGAAGGAGTCAACCTTCCAGCCGAGGTCCCCCATTGTTTCTGAAATCTTGCATCCTCCTCCAGCCTAGCTGGTTTGTGGGCTCCTGGTAACCTTCCTGTCCCCACTTCCCATTTCCCTAAAGGAATGCTGGGATTATAGATGCATGCCAACACATTAAGCTCTTTACATGGGTTTCAGAGTAAATGAGTGGACTTAGATACTCACCAGGTTTAGGGCCTGCAGACATGGCTCAGCAGTGAAGGGCACTGGTGCTCTTACAGAGGACTCAAGGGCTGTCTCTAGCACCCATGCAGCAGTTAACAGCTGTATAACCAACGCTTACAAGCTCTGGCTCCAGGGAATCCAATGCCCTCGTCTGAACACTACAGACAACTGCATTCACGCACATGCATATACCCATAGACAGACACGCATAATTAAAAATAAATCCTTAAAATAAACAAATACTCAGTTTTGGAAAAGAAAATATGGTATGAACAAAAAAATAGAAAACATCTTTTCCATACGAATTACGTGTTGAAAGGGCCATGCTTTGGATAACCAAGGTGCGCAGCCTATGTGGCTAAAATTTCCCTCTGTTCCTGCTTGTTTTAACGACACTGCCAGGCGAGATGAATGACGGCACTCATGGCTCCCTGTCCCCTGGTCACAGTGCTGCCATGCACTGTACACCATCCTTCCCTGTGCTGAGCAGGGGCCAGGGCTACAGTCAGACCACAAGCACGTGGTGACCTAGCCCACAATAGGACTCTTCCTGAACGTAATCAGAACCCACAGGTGAAGAGGGCTTAGGCCCTCCCAACAGAATTGCCACCACTGGTTAGCTGAACAACCATGGCGCCAAGATGGCTTATTCATATTTATATGTAGACCATAGACAAATGCTAGCCTCAGCCTCAATCAGAAGCGCATCTTTGGCAGTGACCAGCAATGACTGCAGAGATGTGTGAGTGCGCAAGATCCAGAGAATAAGCGATGGTTATGGGCTGACCCCTAAATAGCACATTCACCACCCCCTCTTAGGCTCAGGGATCGCCTAGCAAGGGCGAGGAGAGGAATGCAAGAATTGGAAGACAGAGAGGCAAGCTATGAAGTATGGACACAGGGTAGCCATGGTGACACTCAGGTGTGGTAGAGACAGGGCAGCCATGGTGACACCCGGGCATGGCAGAGACAGGGCAGCCATGCTGATACCCGGGTATGGCGGAGACAGGGCAGCCATGGTGACACCCGGGCATGGCAGAGACAGGACAGCCATGACCTCAGAGCAGCTGTAGGTAGCTACCTGCAGAGGACCTTGTCTGTCAACAGCCAATCATGAATCAAAGAGGAGCTGCTGGGCTCACCCTCCCTGCTGAACCATTGACTACTGATGACTTGGGGAGGAAGGAAAATCATTGTCTTAGTGAGGAGCCCACCAGCCACCAGTGGACAGTTCCAAACCCATGGTCACCCAGATGATTCTGGCTGACTCAGTGGGTCTCAAAAAGATACAGCTGAGAGGAAGAGACTTGCAGGGAGAGTGGGGTCAGAGGGGCGGGAGGGGGTCACAGGACGGGGGAGGTTAGAAAGGGGAGAGGTGGAGAGGGGTGGGAGGGGAGGAGAGTGGGAGGGACAGGGGGAGGGAGGGGCCTAGAGGGGAGAGGGCTAGAGAGGTGGGAGGGGACCGAGGGTAGGGGGAGGTTGCAGTAATCAAGATGTACTTGATACACGTATGAAACTGTCAAAGAGCAAATGTGATAAAAGTTTTAAAACTAAGTATATTAGTTGAGCGGAGGTGGGGCACACCTTTAATCCCAGCACTCAGAAGGCAGAGGCAGGTGAGTTCACAGCCAGCCTACAAAGTAAGTTTTAGAACATACAGAGCTACACAGAGACACGTGTGTATGTATATATGTATGTATATATATATATTCAACAAAAAGGAAAATATCTTAAAAATCTAAAACAAAACAAAAACAAACAGAAAACAACAGACCATGCCCTCAGGAGTGACCTCTGGCCGTCACATTTGCACACTCACACCCACACTTGTCCCTGCACTCTCGCACAGAACCAGGACTCTCACTCAGGTGTGTGTCCTGCCCATGCCGAACACGGCTCTCCCTGTCTACTTTCCTGTGCCCTCTGTGCCCTTCCGTCCTCCTCTGAACACAACAGAGGGAGCCTTCACACATCCACAGCCGTACTTAGTGCTCTTCCAATGACTAACTGTTCTTGTGCGGTGCACACCCGCCCCTCTGCCCCGCCCCTCCCTGTCCTGTGCACACACTGGACAGGTACACTCGGTGAGTTTAAGATGCACGTTCATAAAAGCACCATGCTCAGAGAAGCATCGGCGGCAGAGATCAAGCTTGAGCCTGGCAGCGTGAGGTTCAGCCATGGATGAGAGCAGGTGGTCTTTGAGGCGGAGTATTTACAAAACTCCTTTAAAAGAATCGTGTGCCATTAATCATGAGTCCTTACAAAGCAGTCTCCCCTTATTTTCCCTAATCTAGCTAAATGGCCCTGGAAATACAACTCTCGGTTTGCTCGATAAATCCAAGCAGAAAATCACAACGTCCTCATTCAATTTTCGACTCATACATCGCGTTATGGATTTTCCTCCCTCTGCTAGCGTTTCTCCAGTCCACTAAATATTCCAGACATACGAGAGTCTTCGTCTGATTCATTCTAATAACTTTTTTCATCAATATGACTTTTGAGATTGCGCGGCTATAGCAAATTAAATATTATTTATGACTTTAATTTGTGTCCTATTTGGGTTTTCCATTCTCGGGGCCAACTTGGCTATCATCATAATCATATTGTTTTAGACTACTCCTAAAATTAAAACCCACTCCCGGTTTTTCAATGCTTTATTGTGCTTGTCGCTCTTGTTTTGTGCCACGCCGCCCGTGATTAATTCTGTTAGCCCAGTGCATATGGCCTCCCTGGCCACCGTCCATTACCCTCATGGCGACTGCCTGCAAATGAGCGCTTTATTACCGCGTTTTCATCTTTTCAATTACCAGATGTGCCTCCCTGTTCGTGGGCCTTCTGCACTGTCCATATCAGGCCTCAGCTGTGACTCTGGGGGTCAGTGAGCTCTAGCCCCCGTAGCTCCCACGTGCCGCTTCCCGGTGGCTTCTGAATCACCATGAGCTCTTCCCTAGGCATTCCTATGTACCCATCTATCTGGAACGTTCTTCCCTCCTGTTTCCTCAAGACTGTACCTTCTCATACCTTCTCATGCTCCTGTATCCCGCCATTAGCACCTCCTACTTTTCAGCATCCTGCTCCTGCCTTAGCTCTCAACTCCGATTGTACATAAACCTGCTCATCACTTGGGTGTTGGTGCATCACCCACTGCAGTGGGACAAACTGTGCTTGGCCTCATTGGTGGATCTGTACCAGTGGCTCCAACAATCCAGACACTTCGGTGGAGTGGGGGATGAGAAAGGGACGGAATGGGTCACTGTCAGCCAAACATCCCAAGGCAGGGGACGCCAGGTGCTCCTATCAGCTGGTCATTCTTAGGAACCCTCTCCCTCCCTCCCCTTCTGGAATGCCTAGGATCCCACAGGGCAGAGAATATCGGATCTCTCCCCAACCACCTGGCAAACTTAGACTGTGGGAGGTGTCAAAAGGCTTAAGAGGGAGGTTCACCCGCCATGGTAGAATCAAATTAACTTTGCACAGACGGCTGTCAGGATCAGTAAGGGCAAAGTATCTTCTTCCCACGCTGGGTTCAGGAATGGGCTAAGAGCCTAGGCATCTGGCATGTGTACCCCAGGGTTCAGCTTTTCCACACCCATGCTGGGCCTGGCTAAGGGCATCACAAAGAGCAAGTGAGGGAGGGCAGTGGTGAGTGGTTCTACCTGTTTAAGGACATACTCAGGGGACATAGGCAGATGGGAGAAAAATCACAGTGTGTTGACTTAGGAAGACACGTGTCAATCAGGACAGGAAAGGTAAGTGGCTGTGTACAGAGGGGATGCAGAGGGGATGCTTACAGAAGAAGAGGAACCCCCATCTTCTTTATTTTATTTTATTTTATTTTTGGTTTTCCGAGACAGGGTTTCTCTGTAGCTTTGGTGCCTGTCCCGGAACTAGCTCTTGTAGATCAGGCTGGCCTCGAACTCACAGAGATCCGCCTGCCTCTGCCTCCCGAGTGCTGGGATTAAAGGTGTGCGCCACCACCACCCGGCTGGAACCCCCATCTTCTTTCTGAGAAATGGAATGGGAATCCACCTCATCTCTGTGGGCCCTTCTGCGCTCTCGCGCGCTCTTCTCTCTCTCTCTTCTCAATACAGGTCCCATTAGAGACAGGCATATCATTCCTCCCTGTTCTCTCAGGGCCAGGCACAGTGCCTGGAACACTGCCTCCATGGAAGGGTGAGAAAAGAACTCTGGGAGCTAAGGGCCACCAGGGCCACTGTCTCACACCAGCCCCTGAGCTGTACCTGTAGCTCTGACCGAGAGCCCTGAGCACGGTAGGTCCCACTTCAGTCTCAGCTGATGAACACAGCCAATGCCACTGCCATACAAATCTGGGTTTGTGCCTCCAAGATCACGTGCTGAAAGCATGGCAACAGTTATAGGGGACAGAACCCTTGGGAAAGAGATGAGGTCATGAGTGAGGGTGGAGCCCTTACACAAGAGCCCCAGCAAACCAGAGTCCTACCAGGGAGGATACCCTAAGAAGGTGCCATCTATGACCAGATTACAGAATCCACCAATGCCTTGATCTTGAGCCTCCCGGCTTCTGGACCTGTAAGAAACAAATTCTGTCATCTATGGGATGCCCTGTTTAGGAATTTGTGAGAGCTACGCTGCCAACAGGGCTGGTTCTTTTCTGAATGTACACATTAGCTCACGGTGGTCCCCTAGCAGCTTTGATAAGCATGTGCCGGTTTAATCTTCAATTGACAAGGAAGCTGTGATGGTCAAGGCCAATTGATGGTCCCAAGTTCAAGCCCAGTGGAGTCAGGACACAGACCCAGGATCCAGCAACTCATACTCTGGACAACACAGTGTTGGTGAGGAGTCCGCTGTAGGTGCAAGCCTTGGGCTAGCTAATATTCCACAAAGTGTTTTAAGTTGTGTCGCTCTTCAAAGTGTGCTGGACACCCTGAGCCGCTGTTCTTACACTGCAGTCAATGTGTGCGTGTGTGCACACTTGCGTACGTGTGTCCCTGCACATATGTGGAGGCCAGAGGTCAACATTGGTGCCTTCCTCAATCACTCTCCACACTATTTTTTGAGACAGGGTCTCTCGCTAGTACTCCTAGTATTCACCAGTTCTGCTGGACTGGCTGGCCAGCAGGCCTCGGGGATCCTCTTATCTCTGCCTCCCCGGCACAGAGATAACAGACACGCTCTGCGGTGCCTTACCCTTTAAGATGGGTGCTGGGGACCGAACTCAGGTCGGCAACTCACATGGCAAGCACTTTCCCAACTGGACCATCTCCCCAGCCCACGGTGATGGCTTGGTCCTTCAACAGAGCCACTGGGTCACAAGCCAGACCCTGCTGACAGCTGCTGATCACCAAGGCCACCCTTGAGTGTGCTGAGCGCAGCTGAATATGGACTTCGAAGTCTCAGCACCCTACCAGCTCCTGTGTGGAGGAAGTGGGGCGCAGGCAGAACAGAAGAGAGAATGGCTAGCCTCCTCCAAAGCTTGCTGTCCAAACTCAGTAACAGCCACGGCGAGGCACCACGGAAATGCCACTCTCGCAAACCTCGGTAGAGGACACATTTGCTTATTGGTTTGTTTCCTTTGTTTCCTGTGTAGCCCTGGCTGGCCCGAAACCCACTATATAGACCAAGCTGTCCTGGGACTTGCAAGGATCCTGCTATCTCTGCCTCCTGAGTGCCAGGGTTACAGGCATGTATCAACCACACTCAACTAAGGGAAATTGCTTAGAAACAAATACCTTTTCTTTCCTAAGGACATTTTTCTTTTCCTTTTACAGCTTCCCTCAGGAAACATGCTCTGAGCTGGCAAGCGGATCCTGGGCTTTCGTGTTTTGGACAGAGAGCACTGGGGAGCAAACCGTGGGAGCAGATGTACAAGTCAGAACCATTCTTAACATGGCAAGTTCCCCAGGGGGCAAGGGACCCCTGGGTGTCTCCACCCGCCTCAGAGCTCCCAAGGCTGAGGGAAATCCACAGCTGGTATGGCCCTCTTGGAGACCTAGCTGATGCCACAAACAAGCCAAAATCAGAGAAGCAGGTCAAGGTCACGCCACGTACTTGAACCCAAGTAACCAAGCCACTGGAAGCTCAGGGAGAGCCCGGGACAGATTCTCTCAGAGTCCTCAGAGCAAGCATGGCCTAGCATACCTGGTTCTCAGACCTGTCCTGGGGCCTCCATAGGACTGTTAGCCTAGTGCACTTATCCAATAAGAGACACCACTTGTCTTCATTTTACAGATATGTCAACAGAGGAAGAAAGAAAAGAACTTCCTTGGGATCTCACTGGAGGCCAGCAAGACATAGAGTGAGCTTGAACTCTCCTCAGACTGGCCTAAGGCCCCAGGAACTTGGGTAGTTGGAACAGTTTATTTATGTTTTTGGTTTTTTTTTTTTTTCTGGACTTCACAAAAGGCCTCCCAGGAAAAAGGCAGAGATTTTCTGCAGACCTGGGGAGAAAACCAGACCTGGGAGTTGATGGTCTTTGCAGTGAGCTGGTAATTGACCTGTGTGAGCCCTCAACTTATGGTTATTGCCCTTCCCCACACTCCGTGCTCAGTGTTACGGTCTATCTTCTCCTTCCTCTTGTTGGTCTCCTTTCCTATTGAAAACCTAACCCACATTGGGGAAGCTCTCCCCTCTGCAGAGCAGTTTTCCCACCATCTACAAGCCAGGCCCTACAGTCACACAAGAGAGTGGCAAGACCCAAGGGTGTTCTGAGCTGCACCGTGTGGCATGCAGCTCAGGCCTTGTTGAGTCCTGAACCTCAATCTGAGAGCGAAGGAGACAGGGAAGCCTGCCCCACCTGCCCCACCAGTCCCTGCATGTCTTTGTAATGGCCACCCTTCTTGTCACCAAACACCTTAACTGTGTAAGAGACAGGCAAATGCCCCAGTGCCCCCATCTCTCATATATCAACACTGTCCCCCAGCCATAAGTCAGATGCCTCTTTCTCCACTGCAGCTCCCTGCTAGCTCAGTCACAAGTCACAAGTCAGGAGAGGAGAGCCTTGGCCTCCTGGGAGGAAGGTGCTCTTTGGTGGGACGGAACCAGGCAGGGAGCCAAGGTTCGATGCAGCCTCCTCTCATGCCTATAGACAGTCTCAACCTGACTAAAGCAATGTCATCAGTAGAAATGGCACTCACAGACAAGGGACTTGTGGGTAATCCTCTCTGTGGGGGCGAGGTGCTCCAGCACCTCGCTAGTCGGGAGGAAAACACCTGACCCTCTGCTGCATGCTGTGTAGTATGTCGTGCGTTCATAACTTTCCTCAGTGCTGGGACAGAAATACCCTAAAGGTCAACTCAAAGAAGAAAGACTTTGTCCAGTCAGAAAAGTTATGGCAGCAGAAGCTAGGGGCAGCTGGTCACAGTGCATCTACGCTCAAGAAGTAGAAATAAATGCCTGTGCTCAACCTGGGAGCCCCAGTCAACCGGATGGTGCTGCTCACAGTCAGAGTGGGTCTTCGCATGTCGGTTAACCTAATCAAGAAGCTCCTTCACAAGGTTTGTCTCCTAGGTGAGTCTCGATCCCATCAAGTTGACAGGCGAGATTAATCTTCCCACATAGTGCAGGTGTGTTAAATGCTTTCCACTGTTCTCAGCTCACAATGGGCCTCTCAGAGACCCATCTCAAGTGTGGAAGGATCTGAGTTGGTTCTGTGAGCCCTGACTCACCCCAGCCTCTCCTCCTGACCAAACACTAACCTGGATTTATGGTTTATCCCTGGTGTCACTGTCCTTCCGAAACCATCTAGTACCCTTGCTACCACGCGCAGCCTCAAAGCACCATCTGCTCACTTACCCCTGGATCGTGCTATGAATACTTAGTGCTGTTTGCTGGCCAGACTCTGGGCTGCTGAGGTCAGTATGTTGAGCATGGCCTCTGTGTGCTGCTCTGTTAGAAATGAGCCAGGAGAAAGGTCTGCAGGTATGCAGAAGACTGTACGGTGGCCTGAACCGGTCACTAGTCATTTGGTCCTGAGATAAGATTGGGGGGGGGGTCCTCTTAGCTCTGTAATTTAATCACTATACAGAATCTCGAACACGCTGCTTAAACTCTGTGCCTCAGTTTCCCCATCCACAAATGACTTCTGCAAACACTACATGACTGAAATTCACACAAAGACCAAACCGAGGTCCCTTCCTGGATAGCTCCGTTTCTCATCTCCTAGACACTCTTTGTCACTCCCTCGTTCTGGATGTCGCTGTGTCACTTACGACGCATGGCTTCTCTCTGCAGACAAGCCTGCTGACCAGAGAATGAGGGGTTGGAGTAAACAACCCCAGGCTCTGTCTCCCACTTTTCATCTGCCAACCCCACAATGCGTTTCCGAGCGCCGCTCCAAGCTCTTCTTCAGCACAGGGCTATCCCAAGTCTCTTTGTCCGTGGTTATTTTCTCCGCATTGAAACATTTCCACTTAGACCGGGAAGGGAGACACATAAGACAAGGAAATAAACATACAAGGCCCAGGAAGTAAAGGAAATTCACAAGGCCCAGAAAGCTCCTCAAAGTTCCATGACTCGCAAAGCCTCCCACACCACCCCCAAAGACGACACGAGCCATAAGGATTGTAGAGGAGAGGAGACTCTGATCGGCCAAGCCAAGCTGCAAGGCCTGCAGGAAGCTTCCAGATAGGCTTTTCATGAGTGTGGCCCATGCTGAGGTGGGCTTTCCAGACAGGCGGCAGCCAACAGCCACCCATGCTCCTGTGAGAATCCCCATTCAGCTAAGCTAGTTGTAGGCAAAAGGATTTCTTTGGTCTGTCGCAAATACCCTCTCTGGGAAGGGGGGACTCTGACGGTGTCTCTGCAGGGCATGTCATACAACCCATTCCTAGTGCCGTGTAATAAATGTGTCAGCCTGAAGAAACCAGGGAGGCCACAGTAAGACAAGGACTCCTCTCTCTGTGAGCAAGCAGAGCAATTGTGCAGAGATGCGCAGCTCTTCCTAGAAAGTTCTGGCTGGTCTGTTTTCTTTTTTAAACCACATCCAGGTAAATATTTTATTTTTGCCCAGGAAGCTGAGGGTGACAATTAGGATCCAGCTCTGTAACGATGCCTTCTCCAATTGGTTGTGTCCCACCCTCCCTGCTCATTAAGGTGAAAACTCTTGCTTTGCAAGTTAGGGCAAAAAACAACCAGGCACACATAGAGGGAGCCTGTAAGTGTATAGCTCACTTCTCTCCCAGGCAGCCAGCTCCTCCCTTCCGCCTCCACCACATCAGGATTACTCTCTTCCCTGGGCAGGTGAGCAAGTGCTTATCCACCGCCTAATTGTTGAAAGGGATAATATGCTGGATTTCAAAATAATTAGACTGCTGGTAATGAGGGTTTGATGGTGTCTGTGCAATTAGATGGATGGACACAAACACTTCGTTTTTAACCTATGCCAGGGCTAATGACCTCAGGAGGGAATATGACAACACTGCCTTCTGAAAAAAGGGGGAAAATATCCTGGGAACTGCAGGGAAAATAAATCACAGGGTGGGCTCCCTCCCGCAGGCCTGTTGCTCTGGATACCCGGCCAGATGTTCCCTAGACATCAATAATGAAGGCTCCCAGGCACCGGAGGAGCCGGCTTTCTCTGGGCTCGAATCATCTGTGTAGCATCTTACAGACTCCAGGCTGCCGCCTCTTGCCTCACTGGACCCCAGACGTCTAACTGTAAAATGGGTTGCTAGGATTTCCTGGCACCTGGGACACGGGAAGTAAAGCTGTGGTGGTAGCCAAGAAGGTTGTGTGGATGAATCAGGAGGTCCGTATACAGAAAAAAAAAAAAAAAAAAAAAAGGGCACAGGTGCAAGAATAGCGGCGCGTGCTTTTAATGCCAGCGCTCAGGAGGCAGAGGAGCTGCCTCACTCAGGAGCTCTCCGTGAGCTCAAGGCCAGCCTGGTCTCCATGGTGAGTTTCAGGCTAGACCTTTTCTCAAAACTGAGGTAGAAAGTCCTTTGCAATCAGCAAAGGAGAATCTCAAAGTCCAGCAATGGTGGTTGTTTAGGAAGTCCCTCACAACGGAAGAGAAAGTTGCCACTACAGGGCCATAAGCCCTAAAACATGCCCCCCCCACTTTTAGGAACCCCCGTTTCCCTGTGGTATCTGGCAAAACACAGCTTATTCCGCCCCCCATGAGAGCATTTAAGAAACAAGATGCATGAGGTCAGACTTGGTGACAGGAGCCCTGAAAGCCGAGGATTGAGCAGGGGGCAGGAGGTACAGTGGCTGCGGGGAAGCCTTGCAGGGACTCCTGCTGGCCTCAAGAATGGTGCCAGGGCAGGTTGGCAAGTGTGAGCCAGGGTCTGCACAGGGGGACAGCACTGGCGAGGAGTTACCTATCAAACACTTGTCTTCTGAGTCATTACTCCCTCAGAGCCCAGGGCTTGGGGCCAAAAAGAAAAATTGGCACCCAGCCCCTGCCATGAGCTGTCACCATACAGACAGGCAATGTACATGACATCAGAAACAGACAGGGGGCAGAATGATCAGGGTGAACTGAGGCTAACCCTTGAAGCATGAATCTGTGTGATTGGAAGGAGGGAGGGAGGAGAAGAGGAAGAAGAAGAGAAGAGGGAGGGAGATGGGGAGACTCTCCGGGGACCTCTAATATGAGAGAAAGCTGATTTTCTCTGTCTCCCAATCCTTCATGGCTCTGACAGCCCCTACCCCGTTGTCTCTTTCTTGCACACTGTTTCTAACTGCCTTACCATGAGTAGGCTAAAAACTCCAAGGAAAGTTGGGCCCGGAGTCACCAGTCCCAGAGGAGAAATCCATGAAAGAATGACGGGTGAACACACAGTGGGTTCAAATGATTTCATTTATCCAAAAAGAAGCAGTGAGAATGGCTAGCATAAAGACTGTGATCAGGGTGGTCCAGTGTGATTGATAGGAATTCCCCAGAATTCTATTGCGAGTAGAACGGAGCTGAAGCAAAGACCCAGGGGCAGTGGGTGGTCAGCACCACGGACAGAGCCAGGAGCGCTGTCCCTGGTCCTCCGTGTTTGTTCTTTTTCATTTTCCTCTTAGGACACTCTTGTCTCATGCCATCAAACCTGTTTTGCTGGGACCCACTCACATTTACAGGACCACACTGGGAAACCCGTCCCAGTTACTATCTGATCCTAATTGCAGAGTCTCTAATTAGAGGAAGGGGTATCCCAGCACCCTCCGTGAGTGATGGGGGTGGAGGTCAGAGCCCACCAGGAGTCTGAGGCTGAGGGGAGAAGGAGAGCAGACATCTAATTGATGACAAGGATCCCATGGCTCTCCTGGGGCCTGGTGAGTCCCAGGCTGGCATTGTCTATAATCCCCCTATTATAGCTAGAAGCCCCTGGGGCCTTGTACGGGTGGGCTATGGTTCTTTCTGGCCTTGGGGAGTTGTATCCCCTACAGAAAGGCTGGAGTAGCTTTGGAGAAACTCCTGAGAAGGGAACTGTGCCTCAGGTAACTTCATAGAAAAATAGACATTAAGAAACCTAGGGGGGAGGAGGCTAGGCAGTGATAGTACACACCTTTAATCCCCACACTCCGGAAGCAGAAGCAGTCACATCTCTGTTAATTCGAGGCTAGTATGGTCTACAGAGTTAGTTCCAGGACATTCAGGTATACACAGAGAAGCCTTGTCTCTGGAAAATAGGGAGAGGGGGATAGGATGCCCCATCACCCATCAATGCCTGAGGCAGGTGGGAAAGCTGGCCCTGAGATTATAAGAGCAGAAAAGCTGTCCCTGCCCCTCACCAGCTCCAATACTTGGGAGAGCAGGCCCTGAACCTTCCTGGGCAGCACCATAGAGCTGGCCCTGAAGCTGTAGGTGTTGGAGAGCCACCCCTGAGGACCTGGAAGTAGGAGAAATAGCCCTGCCCCTTGCTTATCCATGCAAGGGGCGAACTAGCCAGGGTGATGCTGGAGAGTTAACCCTGGTGGAAAGAACAAGGGAGAGCTGGTAGGGTAACCATCCCGACAACTACCCAGGCCCAGAACCGTGGTTATGTGTTGGTCCACCCCAATATCCACCCCATCTGTGATCTGGTGGAGCATGGTGAGGGGCAGTCAGTCCTGAGGACCCAGGGCTGCAGAATCTTCATGGCACAGGGCTGCAACAAGGTATCTAGGAAGAGTCCCAGTGAGGGCCAGCATCAATAGTGTAGCAGAGATCAGGGGCCTCAAACCAGATCAGTGATTCTTTGGGATGAATGTCTGCACATAAAAAAATGAATGGACAAAGTGGTTGACTGTGTGACTCACTGTGTCACACCGCAGCTTCCAGGACGAGATTCCCCCTTTCTTCTCTTACACTCTGTTTTGTTTGGAGAGTGGGAGATGCCTGAGATCAGGACACACGATGTGGAGACACGAAGTGAAAGACACGAGAATAAATAAAAAGGAAGTTTAAAGAAGGGAGAGTGTCTAGGGTTGGTCTGAAGCACTGGGAATTGGGGGGACAACTGAAATAAGCGATCCACACCTGCTTCAAATGGATTCCTCCGGCACACTGCAGCAAAGGGGGTGTGGGGAGCCAGAGGTCCCTCCATAATAGAGCTTTGTCCCAAATCATTGAACTAGAAACGAGCCAGAAAGATGGGTGTGGAAGGTGTCTCCCCCAAAGTCTATTGTTACCAGGGTTGAGCCTGTGAGAGAGGCTATGAAGACTCTGCCAGTCTTCCTGGCTGTGGCCTCATGGAGCACTTCCTGTGGGGTGGACACTGAGTCCTCTGTCCTGTCTCCCAGTTACCTTGATGATGTGTGGACTATGCCTAAGACATGTGCTTGGCCCACAGGGCACTTCAGGTGCACGGGGAAACATCAATGCTCTGTTTATTCATGCCCAGCCCTATGTTTCCCCAGGAAAGGCAGCTCAGTGGCATCCCTTAGAGCCGTCCAGGATGTCCTTGAGGTATGTCTGTTTTAACTTGGGGTGTATAACTACTTAGGGTGTCTTCACCACTGCCATTTTAGTCAGAGCATTGTCGTGTGCTAAGCATGGGAATCCTACATGGTCAACTGTCTGCGTCGCTGGAGACCCTTCCAACCCCTCCCAGGGTTCACGGCTCTCTGTGTTCTGACTCCACAGCACACCAGATAGCTAACAGACAACAGAACGGGAGCTTCATTGGGGATATCAGTTTGAGAATTGAAACTGTCTCTGAACAACTAGAGAGTCACTGTACAGATGCAGACTGCTGTTAGCAAAGTCAGCAACACTGAACTCTCCCATGATGCCTTTCCAAGGGGCAGAAGCCAGAAGAGACAAGTTAAAGATGGAGGCTGGCTTCAGCAAGAGAAAACAGAATCTCACGCTCCTGAGCGGTGGAGGGCTGGAGGCCTGGAGGAGAAACGGTGTTTGCAGCTGCAGTTGAAATTCACAGAGGAGAGAGGACGTCAGTCTGGAGATGGCAAGATTGGTAAAACGTTGTGACGAAGGAAGGAAGGAAGGAAGGAAGGAAGGAAGGAAGGAAGGAAGGAAGGAAGGAAGGAAGGAAGGAAGGAAGGGATGCATCATAAAGAGTACTTGGGTTTGGCCAGATCCCCACACCAGATCAAACGGGCTCTGCATTAGTCTCTCGGGCTCTCCTAGGACCAGTGTGTGTCCATGAAGGAGCTCAGGGTCTCAGTTTGAATGCAGAAGCAGACCTCTAATGGAACCACAAGTCCATTAAAGGGTGTGGGAGGTGATTGGACAAGGAAAGCTCACAATAGCCTTTGTAAGACAAAGATTTTCTCAGAGGGAGTCCCGGGACATTCAAGAGGCAGTACTGGGGGGAGGGAGATATGAATCTGAGGAGAGGGAAGCTGGAAATCAGAAGCCAGTAGTTACTGCAGAAGTCTGGGCATAAAGTAGCTTTAGCAGCCCAAACCATAGCAAAGGCAGCAGGGGCAAAAAGGGAGTGGAATCAAGGGACAGACTTTATGGAACTGAACAATGATTGGATCGAGGGGAGGAATGAGGGCAGCCAGAGATATCTTATTCAAGATGCCTTTGGCTGTTTTTAATATAAAAGATAAATATAAACACACATGATTCTATTCCTGAGGACTTATCTGATTTGAAGAAACAGCTTCCTATCTCTCAGTACCCAAAGACTCACAATGGCTAAAGACGACATTAATAATGATGTATGTTCTTTACAGCATCTCAACTTGGCCTTCAGTGGTGCAGGCATCGAAAAGTCAATATGAGTAAATTGGCAAGCTTGTCAATGAATGAAATTAATTTTCTTTTTCTACCGCATCACTAAACAACATTTCAGGGTGCCGTAGTAATATTCACTGGCCATTATCATGGACACGAGAGAGAGAATAAGTTGGGATACAAAGAGGAGCAACTATCTTCTCCCAGTAAACACTCCGCTTGACAGGCATTTGTTCCAATGGGCACACAGCCCCAGAATCTTGTCTCTGAATTTGTCACATTCGCAGCCGAGAGACCTTTGTCCTTTGAACGTGAGGAAATAGATTTTAGCACATCTCCCAGTTTTAACCTACGCCCAGGTTCTATCTAATAGAACAGATGGTCTGGCCGTCAGCAAGACCTTAGGGATCAGAGAGCTCTGCCTCCTTGTCTGCAAACCAGAAAGAGGCTGAAGGAGGATGTCACACAGTGGAGGCCAGATCCGAACCTGCAGCTTTCTGAGGCAAATCCAGCCAGGATGAGTGTGTCCTGCTGGGGACGGGATGAGAGACGGAGGTGGCCATTGTAGGGTAGAAAGAAACAGTGCGCTCCTGGCACGTGGGTGTGAGCACACATACATGTGTACGCATGGAGCGCCTGTGCAAGGCAAGTGCTTACCAGTGTCCGTGTCCTTTTCTGAGCATGGGCACGGGGCTCCTCAGAACAGCTGACTTAGCTATCCATGCACGTGAGAACCAAAGTCAGAAGCCAGCCTGAGGTTGTGGATACACTTTGCAGCTCAGAAAGAGGCACCTCCGCCCTCACCAGACTCACCCCAATCCCTCTGCCAGGTCTGCTCTAGCCACTCCCAGAGGATAGGAGCTAGAGGCTCAGTGGGTGCCAGAGAGGGGGGCGTTCCTGAGGTTGGGGGGGGGGAGATGGGGAGCTAGGGCATGAAGAGTTGTGGGAGAATGAAAAGCAAGGGCGTGGTGAAGTCCTCCATCCCAAAACTAGCTCCATACTCCACCCCAACTCTGATGTCTACTGACTGCACCTAACTTCTTCTTCCTTCCTTGTCTCCTGAAAAACAACAACAACAACAACAACAAAAACCTGCCTTCTTTTTCTCTTCAGTGACTAAAAGGGCTTTTTAGCCCTTTGGTTGACAATGTAGAGGACAAAGTTGGATTTGCAGGGACGTGTTTGTGCACTTATATGCGGGACTTTACAGCAGGAAGTAGGCAGCTGGATAATGGGGACCCTGAGGGAGAGAAGCCAGGGCCTTGTTTTTCTGTACCTTGGTCCTTTTGGGTCATGCCACTAATTGGAACTTACAGTCCCATTAATGAGCATTCTCTCCAGAGATCCCTATGACCATTTGCCTCTAAGTCCCTGCCTAATGGACTAATGAACAACAGAGAACCTCATGGCTTTTGTCCCTATTGGATGTGCAACACTCCCCAATTAACCCAGGGCTTAAAACCAGGGCAGTGCAGCAGCCCCAGACCAGCCCTGGGGAGAGGGCTGACGTCATTCCCTTCCATCCCAGAAAAACGCCAGCGTGGCTACCATCTGAGCATTGGACACCAGGCTCCTTGGTGACCAAGAATCAATTTCCACCCTCATGGTGCTGCAGCTCCATTTGAAGCCATTAGAAGTCTGACCCTGAACCCGGTAGGTTAGGCCCTTGGGACCCACTCTTCCCCTTGACTGTGAAAAATGGGGTCCATCATAAAAGTCCAGTCCACAGAAAAGGTCAGGCCCTGGGGACAGCCCAAAGGGAAAGGAAAGAAAGGATTGTTCCCAGCTGGATTACAGCCACCAAGATTCAGAACATACGATAGTCTAATTAAAGGCGGATAAAGTCACAGCCCATCCCTGCTCACAATCCTTCAAGGGCTCCCTGTTGCCCTGGAGGACAATACAAGCTCCTGGAGTGGAATAGAGGTCTCAGTCCCTCTGCCCACGTCTTCTTAAATGACATCCCAGGGAATCCCATCACATATGATGTCCAGACACTCTTGCCTTTTCATACCCTGGGCCTTGGCTCCCCCTGAGTCCACTCCCCAGTATCTTGATCAGTCCTGACTTTCTTCCAGGTCTCACCGCAAGGTCATCCCTTGAGGGAGGCCAGTCGAGGCCGCCCTCAGCCACTCACCACCCTTCAGGCCCTCTTGCTTGCTGTTCCCACACCAGCCTCTTAGATTCACTGCTGACTCCCCAAACCAGGGGCTGTAGTGTCTCCAACTCAGCTCCCATGACATCTAGGGGCCTGTGAACTACTGTGCCTGGGGACAAAGAAGGAATCTCCAGGTATCACCAGGCATCCTGTGAAGTGAGAACAGCTCCCATTGACCACTGGAACAGACCAGAAGCTTTAGGGACACAGAGAGCGGGAGCACGGCAGGAAGTGTTCCCTCCCCCTGGGTGGGGACACAGCTGAAGCAGGCAAGGGACGTGTGTTCCTCCCCTTCTCACCACCGCCTTGTGCTCGAGCATAGGAAGATTTGCGCTATGCTGAGAGGCACCTGACCATGTCGAGTTTGCCAGCCAGCCAGATACCTTCACACATGCCACCCACTGTGTTCCCACCTTGACGCTCACCCAAGATCTGAGTCTTTACCTCGTTAGTGAACCATTGGAGCCACCCTCTGCCTCTAGGTCAGCTGGTGTTTCTTTCCAGAAACTGACAGATGTCCTCCCCACTGCTACCCATCCTCCATTCCCTACTCCTGCTAGTTTCTTGGCACCTGTGTTTGCTGTTATGGCTCCATCCCACAACTCCAGTGAGCTAGAAACTCGAGGAGAGCTGAGAGCGACAGAAAGGTCACCTCTTTCTCCGGTGCCTAGCTTAGCACTGACATTTGTTCTGTGATGGGTGGTGGGATGAATGGATGAATGGATGGATGGATGATGGATGGATGGACAGATGAACATATGGATGGATGTGTGCTAGGTGCTCAGTAAGTGTGGAAGGAGAAGGGAAGGGACACCCTGGGCTTGTGTTGGCGTGTCCCAGGACCAAGTTTGAGAACTGAGTTTCTCTAAGTTCCCTCTCTAGTCATCCAGCAGACTCTGAGGACAGCTGCTCTGTATCTCTCCCCAAGTTCCCCCAGAGAGAGAACATCCCCAGGACTGTGAGCAATTCACTTTGCTGCAATCCTCTCTGCCAAGCCAACAAATAGATTCCAGTCTCAGTCCCACCCACCACCAGCAGGGCTCCCTGACAGAGCTGGTCTACATGGTTTGCCCCACACCATCCTTTCCCCCAGGGCAAACACAGGATCAACTATCCCCCCCCCATCTCTTCCCATCCCCAAGAGAGGCCGGGAGGAGGGATGAGTGGGTCCATGGGACCTTATTCTTGCATCTCAGGCTCATCTTTACAAAAGAAGCTGTGTTTGCTGGGAAATATTTAACAAAAGGCTCTCTTCCCACAGGCGGAAAAAAATGTAATCATCTCTTTAGTGGGGAAAAAAATGCAGTTCCTTAAAAACACAACCATCGCCTGCATATGGCCTGTTTAAATGCATTTTATTAAGATTTATACCACTTAATGGTGGCTCAAAGAATGGCTACATAAACAATATCATTTCAGTGTGGGAGGGCTGGAAATAACTCCTCAATGGAGCCAGTAAAAACTCAGAACTTGAGCACGCTGGTGTGGTAGCGTTCAATTAATGTCAGGCCTTATGGGTTTCAATCTGGCTGGAAATATATTTAAACAAATGAATAGATACAAATGTTGGCTCTTCGGCCAGCCAGAGCTTTAAAAAAAATCCATTTTCCATCCCATTTATAATAAGAACTAATTTGAATGTAATTTATCTGAAGCACGACATTCCCTAATTTTTACACACAACCATTACTTACAGCTTAAGTAATAGTTATATCCGTGGATCTCAGTGCACTTAATTGAAAATAGATGCTATTAAAATGCAAGACTTAATCCGTCAAAAATAAAAAGCATTATCCTAAAGAATAATTGAATACTCAGGCTCAGACCAAGAGGGAAGAGGGGGAAAGGGCTTTTTTTTTTAAGAGAAAAAAAATACCTCCCCTTTAAATACAGTACTTCTCTCTCTTTACATGGTATTAGAATTATGTCAGAGTGAAATTAGCCACTCTCGACCCGTTATTTCAATTCCGATTACCGTTGCCTCTCATCCGAGTGTCAGACTTGGCACAGGAGTCAAATCCGTCTGCCGAGGAGTGACATGTCAAGGGTGACAGTGACAAATTGTCACTAAGTGAGGAATAACACATGACAGGGCATGTGTCCGTAATGAGGCATGTGCATGCCAGCCAGCCTCGGGATGCGCGAGGCTGAGGGCGGAATGCTGGAAGCACTCCGGGTGCCGCGGGTTCTCATTAGGGCTTCTGTGCCTCCCTGGATGGGGGGCTCCCGTCATTAAAATAAATAAATAATAAATGTGCGCCTAAATGAACAACACACAGACAAAGCCCGATTCCGCATTGTTAGTGACTTCTGTTTTGGAGGGAAAAGCTTGTGAATCAAATGAAGCCCTTCCTGGAACCTCTCCCTCCAGCCTCAGGACGGGCTTCTTCATCCCTCTCCTGCTTCCACATCACCAGGATCAGGGAGACGGGAATGGCGGGAAGAAATGCACCCTCGTGCATTCACAATATCCCTGTGAGCACTTGGAGCAACGTCCAGTTTACCACAAGGATCTGCCTCCCAGAGGCAAGGAACGGGATTCCTAACTGTCCTGGGTATAGATAACTTTTCCAGCCCAAGCAAAATGCAAACAGGGGGAAGGGGCAGCAGGTATGAGATGTCATCATAAAAAAATTAACTCAAAAAGACCCCAGAAATACGAAAAATAAAGAATGGTTGCTGGGTCCCTGTTGCTCCGTTTCGCTTCATTCTGTTGTCTTTAATTTCCCACAGGAGCTCTCTGGGGCTGTGGGCTCTTCCCATAAAAAGCATTTTCATGCCCTAGCCATGCAGACATATAAAGTTCTGCTGGCTGGCTGGCTGGCTGGCTGGCTGGCTGGTTGGCTGGATGGATGGATGGATCAATAGGTTGATGGATGGATAGATAGATGATAAGTAGATGGGGGAGACAGGTAGTTGGATGAGAGAAGGAAAAAGATGAACACAGAATAGATAGCGGGATGGGTGGGGTGATAGGTGAATGGACAGGAGATATATAGGTGGAGGGATAAGGGATAGATAAGTGGATGGATGGGAGATGGATGGGAAGTAGAGGGATGAGGATAGATAAGTAGATGGAAAATGGGTAGGTTAGGAGTGGATAGGTGTATGGATGGGAGAAGGGTAAATGCATGGACATGGGATGGACAGGTGGATGAGGGGAAATAGGGGATGGGTGAAGGATGGATGTATGGAAAGGACATGGATAAGTGGATGATGGGGAATTGATTAGTATACAGATGGTGGTGGGATGATAGTTGGTAGACGGATGTGTGTTTGGATGGATGGACGACTCAGGGATATGTCAGGAAATGACTACAGGTATGGCTGGGACAGATCCTTAGGGAACCAGCTTTCACACTGAGAGCTCAAACTATGTCAAGGTTAGGGGTTTGAAGTTGGAAGTGCCATAGTTGGACCTGAGAGCAGAAAGGTGGCCTAGCTTCAGTGTGGTTGTGTGTGAACCGATGAGGCAGAAGCTGAGTGGCCAGAGAGAAGCCTGCAACCTGTGTCTACAGGTAAAATAACCAGGCACGAGAGAAAGCCCCGAGGGAGGTGGAGAGAGGTGTGCGGATGTGTGGGGTAACAGAACAGCCAGTGGCAGTTGCTAGCTGGCTGAGTTAGCAAGACAGAAGTGTTCTGCATCACTCTCAGGCCAATAGGTCAAGGTAGCAACACAGACAGAGTGCTAACCACGTGACTGTGTCGAAGCCCTCGGAGGACTCTGGATTTGGGAGCACTTGGGTAGAAGGGAAACCGAAAGGGCGGAAGTAGACTCTGATCAGAGCAAAGGAGAGGACACAAGGGGCTGTGTCTGTCCATCACACAGCGTGCACTTCCTGCCTGTCCATCTCTGGTGTAACGAGTGGGTTCACACTTTAAATACCACTTTATATGACTGCATTTTTCTCTTAATAAAAAATACCATGGGCATTTTCTTTTGTCGTTTTTTCCATGGTATCATTTTAATGGCTATTATAAAGATTGGAGACTCTCAATTTCCACTGATGGGAACCTCGTAACACCATGCCCACCAATAGGACACACTTTTAATCAAGAAATGATACTGCTTATTAAGAGGTCTCAGGTTCCTATCCTCTTGCTCCCTGACATGCTTACCTAGCTGAAACCTTAGGGCTTATGAGATGACTCAATGGGTAACAGTACCTGGCGTCAAGCCTGATCCTGTATGAAGAAAAATGTCTCCCAAAATTCGTCTTCCGATCTCATGCATGCTGTGGAGCGCGCGCGCGCGCGCGCACACACACACACACACACACACACACACACACACACACACTGGGAACATACCCCAGCACATCTACCGGGTACCATGCTAAAACACCATCACCCCTGTGCCACCAGAAGCCTAAAAGGTGGCAGTCCTACAAGGAGCCTTTCTGTTTTCACTGCTTGCCACTGTTCTGGGTTCCAGTGGGAAGAACAAAAAGTGGATTTAGGATGATGTGAAACTCCTCAGGGAAGCTTCCAGTACAACAGTGCTTAAGCAACTGCTGCCAGACTCTGGAATCCTGGAAGCAATGGATCCTACAGAACGCTACCTGTACCTCTCAGCCCCAGGGCCACACAGCCCCAGCTGGAAAAGTACATCCAGATCCAAGCCCATTGTCCTGGGAGCCCAGAGAGCAGTAAAGTTAACGGGAAGAAGCAGCTTTCCTAATGGCACCTCTTGCCTCCCTGCAGGACAGCTCCGCAAAGGCACCACCTACCCCTGTTGCTGTAACTTTGCCCTCTGGTTCCAGAAAGTCAGAAGCTCCAGTGTCGGACCATGGTGTGTGTGCAAGGATATAAAAATGTCTACATAGTATGCCAGCAAACTTCCTGAAATGGCCAGGATGGGAGGGAGATTGGTGCCAAGCTCGGTGCTGGCAGGGGCGAGCCTCCAGCAGAGAGGGAGGCGTAGGAAGGCTTTGGTCCACCTAATTAATTTCAAGTGTTTGGGGAAATCAGAGAAAATTTGCTGAAGACAAATCCCAGGCCTCCAATTGGACCATGGCTCCCCTTGCTCGTTTCTCCCTCAAGTCTAGTTCTCATGCAAATGCGTCCCCAGCCAACCCCTCTCCTCCTGTCATGGCCCCTCCCTACCACCAGACTTCTAGGGGTGGGGGCCTTCCCTCACTTTATGATTCCCTAACTTTATAATCCTTGCAGCCTAGGCTGCCAGCTCTCACCCAGGCAATAAGTGAGACCGTCGAGCTTACAGAGTTGGGTCTGTGACTGGTCACTAGCTGTAGGGGTCCCCCATTTGGGGAATTCACACTCCAGGGGCACAGGCAAACACTCACTGCACCCTCACTGTTGATCTGGATGCTCTCTGTGTCCTGGAACTAAAGGAGGAGACATGCCTCATGAAGCAGCCAAACTCACACGTCACACAAAACACCGGAGGGAGGCTGTTGGAGTTGGGTGAGGGCAGTGGGAACACTCTCCAGAGGCAAAGATGGAGGGCTGAGGGCAGAGGGCAAAAGAGGAGGAGGAATACTGGGGGAGGGGCGTACGGGCTACCACAGCAGCGTGGTTCACATGGGCCACACAGGAAAGTGAGCTAGCTGTGTTCCGAAACTGGAAAAGGGCAGGCTGCCAGCATAAGAGGGCACTCCGCAGAGGAGGGGGCTGACCGACAGCCCAGGGGTGGCCAGGGTACGCTTTACTCTAGGTCAGGAAGCCACGGGAGGGGTCTCCAAGTGTGGAGAGAAGGGGCACCTAGGCAGTTGGATCCGCTGCTGCTCATCCTCAAGCAGAAAGGAGAAAGTGCGGGACTCAACAGGCCCCTGATCGCAAGCTCCACACTGGTGGGCTCACTTTGCTGAGGATGGACATTACTGCACGAAACTTGCCTTTCTTAGTCGATAAAACAGATATTTAGTCGGCATTTACTTCGTAGCTTAGAGGAGACTTAGGATGCAGACAGACGTGAATAGGTGACATGCAAGCACCAAAAGCCCTTTGACACAGAGACTCAACATCTGTGGACTCAAATTCACTAAAGTCCTGGGACCAGTTTTCACTGGGCAGTGTGCAGTGACTGCATGCTTTTTTTTTTTTTTTTTTTTTTTAATCAGTTGCTTAATTTGTAAGGGTGTTTTGCCTGGATGTATGTATAATGTGCATGCAGTTCCCATGAAGGCCAGAAGAGGGTGCTGTACTCCCTGGAACTGGAGTTGTCGAGTCACCATGTGGGTGCTGGGAACTAAACCTGTGTTCTCTGAAGAGTAGTAAGTGCTCTTACCTACAAGCAATTACTCTAATCCAGAGCTTTTCTTAAGAATATTTGTTTTATTGGATTATTTGTTTTGGTGACCAATTTCTTGAGTTCTTTGAATATTTTGGAGATCAATCCTCTGTTCGATGTGGGGTTGGTGAAGATCTTTTCTCATTCTGTAGGCTGTTGTTTTGTCTTGTTGACTGTGTCCTTTGCTTACTGAAGCTTCTCAGTTTCAGGAGGTCCCATTTATTAATTGTTTCTCTCAGTGTCTGTGCTGCTGGAGTTCTATTTAGGAAGCAGTCTCCTAGGCCAATGCATTCAAGGCTACTTCCCATTTTCTCTTCTACAAGGTTCGTTGTGGCTGGCTTTATGCTGAGGTCGTTGATCCATTTGGATATGTGCTCAACTATGTTCATAATAGCATTGTTTGTCATAGCCAGAACCTGGAAACAACCTAAATGCCCCTTGACTGAAGAATGGATAAGGTAAATATGGTACATTTACACAATGGAGTACTACACAGCAGGAAAAAAATAACGACTTCTTGAATTTTGCAGGCAAATGGATGGAGCTAGAAAACGTTTTGAGTGAGGTAACCCAGACCCAGAAAGACAATTATCACATGCACTCACTCATGTGTGTTTTTTAAACATAAAGCAAAGAAAACCAGCCTACAAACCACAATCCCAGAGAAACTAAACAATAACGAGGACCCTAAGAGAGACATACATAGACATACATAGATCTAACCTACATGGAAAGTAGAAAAAGACAAGATCTCCTGAGTAAATTGGGAGCATGGGGGCCTTGGGAGAGGGGTGAAGGGGAGGAAGAGGCAGGGAGGGGAGCAGAGAAAAATGTAGAGCTCAATAAAAATCAATTAAAAAAATTAAAAAGACTATTTCTTTTATTTAATTATGTGCATGTGTGCTATGTGAGTGCAGGTGTCCATGGAGGACGGGTGCATCAGATTCCTCCAGAGAAAAAGCTTAAGGCAGCTGTGAGTCTTACAATACGGGTGCTGGAAACCAACTCAGGTCCTCTGTAGGAGCAGTGTACGCTCCTAACCACAAAGCCATCTCTCCAGCCCCAAATTAGCCTCTTATATGGCTGTTGAAAGGAAACCAGTACACATGGAAAACATCACAAAGAAACAAGGAGGAGACAAGAAAGAGGAAGTCAGCAGGACAGATAAGAAAGACTTCTCACAGAAGAAACACCAATAAGGCCGGCCACCCGTGCTAAAGACATCACGTGAAAGCAATGGGAGGCTGGGGGTAAAGCATGCGCTTAACATGTGCGAGGCCTTGGGTTCAATTCCTCTCTCTCACACACACACCTGGGAGATACAAATGTGTAGAAGCTCAACAGGAGCAATCATTCCACTCGGAAACAGTGGCTACTAGGGAATAAAGTGAAAATATATTCCAATATACAGGGGCAGGATTTCAAATGGCCACTAAGTCAGCAAGATGTAATAGACTACATTTGGGGTTCTGATATTCACTAAACACAGCTGTTGGCTACTTGTGTTGGAAGAGCTTGAGAAAGCTTGGACACATTAAGGAGCCAGACCTGAGGACATTTAGGGACCTGAGGCTTACAGAAGATAGAACTATCCTGGGGTAGGTGAAGTCATGAGGCTACTGACTGTAAACACAGAGCCTGGGAGAGGGCAGAACCAGGTAAACCAGGAATGCACTCTGCTGGGGATGGTGACAGAATGGACTGCCCCTGGTACTGTCAGGAATGTTACCCTCACTGGCTTCTACATCAGGAAAGGTTCAACATGGCTGACAGTGGGTGAGGGTCAGAGATGGCCCCCACACTGTGCAATAAGTTGAATTGGGTCTAGGAAGATAAGTGTCCAAGCTGGACCCCCTACAGCTTGCCATAGAAATTTCTGGAAAATGAGGAATTTGTAGAAGCTGTTCTATAGAGCACTGTCACCTAAGGTCCTGCTGGGTTGAGAATAGGCCCTGACCCGTGACTGTGAGCCTTGTGGAAGGGTGGGCAGTGGAGGATTTGAGACAGAGAACCAAAGAGAAGGCTATGGCATGAAGACAGAAAAAGAGAGCTGCACCTATAC
The DNA here is from genome assembly GCF_014885135.2 of Alexandromys fortis. Classification (NCBI taxonomy): domain Eukaryota; kingdom Metazoa; phylum Chordata; class Mammalia; order Rodentia; family Cricetidae; genus Alexandromys; species Alexandromys fortis. The sequence goes on along the minus strand of NW_026067968.1, from coordinate 1,021,145 downwards.
TGTAAGCGAGGGTTGTTCCACCAGGCTGAAAGCCAAACGCCAGCTTAGGCCTTGAGATAACAGCGTCCTGGTGAGGGATCAGCATCCTCTCTAGGCGCAGTGTTTTATCTGGAGGGAAGTAACAGGCGCATGCATGATCTTTAGTCAGGACGGACAAAGAGGGCCAGAAGCCATACTTGCAGTGGGGTCTGGCTCCAGCACCCTTGCTTTGAGCTATGCAGATTGGGGTCTGATGTTTCCCCTTCTGGGAGGCCAGGGCCCATGTGCCAGGGGCCTCACTGGGAAATGTGTTGGCAGCTGGACCTCAGGAGCCATCAGTACAGAGTCCTTCAATGTGTGCTGGGTTGAGAAGGCTCAGAGTCGGTCACCGCAGTGTCCTTTCCTCCTTGTGGAGGCCTGGGACAAGTGGCTTCCAGGATGCAGCGAGAAGATTGGGTGCTCTAACAAATAGCACAGAGAAAACACCCTAATACTCTCCCCGCTCTGGAGCTGGCAACACGAAACCAAGACTTCAGGTGGGCTGGCTTCTTCTGGAGGTGGGAGGCAGGACCTGTGGGCCCCCATTTCTCCATGTCTCCACATCACACCCCCCTCTGAACACCCACTTCCTCTAAGGTCCCAGTCTTTTCAGATGAGCCCCCTCCATGTCCTCCTTTCATCACTGGACCTCTGTGAAGACCCATCTCTAAACAAAAGCCATGTTCCCAGGAACTGGGGGGTTTGACCATATCTTTGCGGGGGGGGGGGCTGTAATGTAACAAATAAAGCTGGAACTCCTTACCCAGTGGAGTTCCTGGACGTTTCTAGAACTCAATCCACCTCTAATTTCCTGGGGAAGTGAAGAGACGAAAGGGTACAGTGAAGGACCAGGCCCAGGCCGTGCTGTGTGCTTCAAATCACAGCTTCATACTTAAGTGAGTTGTTTTAGTTTTGCTTTTAAACCAAATAAGCCTCAGTTCTCTCTTCTGTAGATGGAGGGTAAAGTGTACTGTCCCAGAGTACCATGAGAGTTCCATGTGAGCAGGCCTGGGATGCCCAGGCCAGTGCCAGCACACAGTGATCTTCAGTAAACCGAAAGGCTCCCCACCACCATTGTCTGCCACACCCGTGCTTAGCTCCCACCTAAGAAAGAGAGAGGATGATGAAGGTAGGCATACAGGCCCGTATGAGAGCATGCCATTTACAGGCTCTGAAAGGCCACTTAAAGAATGTCCCCACGGGCTCATTTGTTTGAACACTTGGTTTCTGGTTGGTGGTGCTGTTCTAGAAAGCCATGCTAGTTTTAGGAGGCAGTGATTTGCTGAAAGAAATGGGTCAAGGAAGGGACAGACACTTAAGGTTTATTGACTGGCCCCACCCACAGGCAGTCCTCTCAGCTTCCTGACAGCTGAAGCAATGCAATCACCTACTGCTGGGCCCTCCCCTCGAACTGTGACTCAGAAGAAAGCCTTCTCCCATGACTGCCTTCTTAAGGGGTCTGGTCAGAGCCATGAGCGAGTGGCTACAACACCCTCACTGCACTTGCTCACGGAGAAACCCACGCCCCTGGTGATTTGGAAAGATCCCCAATGCTGCCGTTGGTTCCCATCGGCACATCCTCCCTGGGAGAAGGTGGGTTCGCGGCTGCTCCCACCGCCGACGGCAAACGTTTTATACTTATTTACAAGGCGGCGCAATTATGTGTAATTATTCCATAATGCAAACACATTACCAATCCTTACAGCGCCATTTTCCCCTCCTCCTAAGGAATCTGGCTGAACTCAGGGTTAAAGATATTTTGTGTAATTGAAATTTGGAGCAGGTGTGAAAAGGGGAAGCCGCCTTCCTGACTGGGGTTAAGGAAACCGCAGTGAATGTTCCTTTTAAAGCTGGAAAGAAGAGTTTCCATGGACAACAGTACACTGACACACCAGGAACTGCCGGAGACCACAGCCCCATCCCTGTGGTGCCATTCCTCCCCAGTTTTATAAGTGTGTGTGTGTGTGTGTGTGTGTGTGTGTGTGCGTGTGTGTGTGTGTGCACTTGTGGGAACAGATTTCCTCCTTCCACCATGGGAGTTCCAGGCACGGAACTCAGGTCTCCAGCCCTGCTGACAAGTACCTTTACCTGGTTAGTAAGTTCTCTTTCTTGCACTGCCGCCCATCCCCCATCCCTGGTGCCTACGCTCCTGAGGTTTTTATTATCCTGCCTCCCTGCCTCAAAGGAGAGGCTTACTAGCTCATTTCATCCACTGGCCTCACACCACAGCATGCAGGAAGTGCCGGGGACACTGGGGGCATGCGATGAATGCCTAGTCAATAAGCAAGTGTGGGCCGGGCAAGATGGCACAGCGGGAGGAAGCATTTGCTGTGCAAGCTTGATGAGCTGAGTGCAATTCCCCAAACCCACGCTTAAAAAGCCAGATATGGTGGTTCACGCTTGCTCCTACTGGGAGACCAGAGGAGGACACGAGACAATCAGCAGAAGTTCATGTCCACAGCACAGCATAAGAAACTACAAGAGAGACCCTGCCTCAAACACAAAGCAGAGGAAACACTTGGAGAATTATCCTCTGACTTCACAATGCCTGCTATGCCATACATATACTGTGTTACACACGTGCTGGTGGGCATGCACACACATATGCAAATAATAAGCTTTAAAAATAATCAAGTGTATAAATCTTCAAGTCATTCCCTGGGGGGAGGTGGAGGAGAAAGAATTAGCATCACGTGAGCACTTGCTGACCTATGCAAACCACACAATTTTGTGCCATCCTGGCATACACTCCCAGGGTGTGCAGTTTCATCCCTAATGGACCGGTGAGGAAACTGAGGCTCAGAAATGTTCTGTGGTTTGCACAAGACCACAGATGTTCAAAACCACAGCAGTAAGTATCTCACCCTGCAAGCCTTCTGCATCCTCAAAGTGTGATTCTGTCCCTGCATCCTGTCTTTGTCATCTTAGTCACACAACCAAGCTGTCACCAAAAGCCATCCGACACAAGCTGAGTTTGTAAGGAGGATGGAGTGGCAGAGGGAGGCTACTGTTGGGGAGCTCATTTTCCTGACATCTAGATGGAAAGGAAACCAACAGTCTCCCGGTCTGAACTTGCCTTTGGCCCAATTCCATATCAAGTCACAGCAGACAGACAGCCACCTGCCCTGGGCCAAGCCCTCCGAGGGCCCCAGGGATCTGCTCTCCCTCACTTGGTCTAAGCACATGCCTTAGCTTGTTCTTACCCGAGAAGCAATCTCCCTGTGTTCGGTTGGATGGTCACCTGTCCCTTACTGCCACTCTGCCTAAGGAAGGCAGGGGTGGGGTGACACCCCGACAGTCGAGATGAAGCTAGTAGGCATTCATAGGCAGAATACTTTCCTTGGGATGGGACAACTGACACCTAATTGTCTTTGCCCTTAGCAAGCACCTGCAGCAGCATGGAGATTGGGGGTTGCAGTGGAAGGACCCAGGCTGTGGTTAGATCCTGGCTACATATTTTTCTTTATTAACCAACTTCCTAGAATACATCTAGACGGCTCCACACAGAGACCTAAGAAATGAAAGGGAAGAACAGGCTAAAACCAGTCAGGGAGGCAATGACAAAAGTGGTGGAAGGGCAGAACCCCAAATCGTGTAGCTTTCCTTCTGAGTTCTCATTGGTAAACACTGTATCAGTTACTATTGCTGCATAACAAATAACCCTGAAGCACAATGGCTTGAGGTCTGGGGAGATAGCTTAGTTGGTGAAGTACCTGCCCTGCAAGCATGAGAACCCACATAAAAAACATCAAGCATGCTAGGACATCTTGCAGTCCTCATGCTGGGGAGGCTAGCCAGCCAGAGTACCAGGTCCCAGTGAGAGAATGTGAGTCACAAAGCTAGGTGGATGGATGCTGAGAACTGACTCCGGGCTGACTTCTGACTTCCACACTAACCCACACACAGTGTGCTGCCTTCCAGCCACATCCTCACAGGCTGCTTCTTCCTCCATTGGTTTCCCTGGGGCTCTGTCTCCCGCAGACCCCAGTACTACTGGATTAGAGCCACCCTGTGCCAAAGTCTCCAAACCCAGCCAACCATTCTCAACTCAGCTCCTCCAGAAGTCAGGGGAAAGCTCTGGAAGCAGCCTGTGAAGCAAGTATCACAGATTTGGGTCCAGTACTTTCCATAGAGAAAGGAAAGGACAAGCGTTCAGACATTTGGCTGTGGACGGCCACCCACGCTGATTAACCTGCCCTTCTGCAGGGATTCTGGTGTCCTGGAGTTAACCACACATGAACCAGGGAAGAAAGCTGGGACACCATCCCACCATGGCTACCTGAATTCTCTTTAACATACCCCCAAACACACACACACACACACACAGCCACCTGATAAAACTCAGCCCAGTACTCTCCCCAGAAAGAAAGTTACGGTATTGGTATTACAAGCGGTTCCAGTTTGAACTCATCTTGTAACCACAGCCAAGGACCACTCTGCTTGAAGTCACTGTTGTGTGGGATGTGGGGGGTGGAAGGTTATTCCTTACCTGTTCTTCATTCCAGTTACATGGTTTTCATAAACATGTATCTTTTGGGACTCTTTAATATGAATGAACTTCTGACTTGAGTATACAGCACACATACCCAGGTGTACCCTTGACTTGGAAAAAATGAAGTTGAATTGACTCTTTTACCTGGGCCTGACCATAGGACTTGGGGCTTGGGGGATGGTCTCACCCCTCACCTAGTGAAGAGACTCCAGAGGCTTGAAAGGCAGGAAGGTCTGTGGATGCCCCAGCTTCTGCATATTTGGGTCTGAGAAGCAGGGCATTTGTGACTCTGGACCCAGTCCCAGCAATTCCATGCCCTGGCTTGACAGAGTGTACTGACCAAGGGCTCATGTGCTGGAAGCTTGATTCTCAGTGTCGAGTCACTAGGACGTGGAAGAACCTTTAAGGGCCAGAGCCCAGTAGGAGGTGACTGGGTGGGTCTTGGGGGGGCCACTGTACCAAGAAGGGATTAAGGTAGTGAGTTTTTTTAGGACCTGTGCTAGCTCTTACCAAAGTGAGTAGTAAAGATGTATGTCTGCACCACTATCCCAGCCCTACCTACTACTCCATCCCTTGCCAATTACTAACCCTGCCCACCTACCCACCCCTTGCCCACCATCCCACCCTTTGCCCACCACCCCAATCCTGCCCACCACACCCCACCCCTTGCCAATTACCCCAGCCCTGCCCACCATCCCTCCCCTTGCCCACCACCCCAGCCCTGCCCACCTTCCTGTCTCACCACATGATCTCTAACTTCTGGGGCCACCACGGTGACGCCATCCACAGTAGTTCCTTATAGAAGTCTCTCAATGGGACTGCCCACTGAATTTCCAAAACCATGAAACTAAATAAATCTCTTTTCTTTGTAAGTAAGTTATTCAGCCTCATGTACTCCATTGTAGTAATAGAAAAATGGATATACACTCAACTCTTAGCCCACTATGCCAAGAGGGCAGCTGCCAGGGGTAAAGTGGAAGGCAATCTAGGCACAAAGCCAGGGATGGGGGGGGGGTCATTTCCTGCCTTGGGGATTCCCAGTGAGCTTCATGACCTCTTTTCTACCAGCAAGTTCCACTCCTGCTGTCTTCTGCAGGACACTCACCATCCTTGGTGCCCTGTGCCTGGCATGGCTCTCTGCTACTTCCCCACAATGAGCATGTATTGGTCACCAGTGTGTGGGTCTGTGTGCTTCTGCCATGCTTACTCAGGGCTTAATGTCTCTTCCAAGCTTAGAGATTACTAGCCAGCATGATGGAGATGTCAGGACGGCAGGGGTCAGACAAACCACAACTCTAAGTTAAACAGCTCTGGCCTGCAGGTCAGGAACTGTGAGTTGAAACCAGGCACCACCCAGTGTAAGCATTCTCTATAAGCATCTCTGCTGCTTTAGAGGAAGGCGAGGAATGCTGAGGGGCCAGGATGGCCGGCTGTGGCAGAGACCGCCGGGCAGTGCTTAACTCTGCCATGCCTCCCTCACCCTGAGAAATTAAAGCAACAAGCTAAGAGGCACATGGCAAACAAACGTGGAACCAGACTCCAGAGGACAGGAGACACAGAGTTGAAATGTCTAAGGCCCGGTAATGGTTTAGTCAATAAGTGCTTGCCATGAAATCCTGAGGAAAGCCAGGGGTGTTTTAGCCGAGCATGTTTTAGCCCCAGTACATGGAGGCAGAAACAAGGAGATCCCTGGAGCTTGTGGGCTAGCCAGCTGAACCTAACTGATGAGTTCCCGGAGAGGAAGAGGCCCTGTCTGATAAGTGAATGCAAGTTCATCCTTTAGCCGACACTCACTCTCTCTGTCTGTCTGTCTAAGCCAGCAACAGATTACTATATAGAGTGTTCAAGAAATTCCCACAAGTGGGAAAGGAAAAGAGACCAGATCAAATAGATAAATGGGAAGAAAAGTACAGGTAACCTTCAGAGAATGAAAACAGAAGAACTAAGAACCACATAAAAGTACCCATGTGTTATTAACCAGAAAAAAAGCATCATGAAGTAATGACGTGGAAAAATAAGCAGAGTGTCCTGGTTGCCTCTGTCGTCAACCTGACACAACCTAGAACCACCTGAGACGACCTCAGTGAGGGATTCTCTACACTGGGTTAAACTCTAGCCGTATGTTCCTATGGGATTGTCTTAATTGATGTGTAAAGGCCCAGCCCCCTGTGGGAGGCACCATTCCCTAGGCAGGGGTCCTGAACTGTAACCGTGGAGAAGCCAAGCTGAGAACAAGCAAGTTAAGTCTGCATGCATTCATTTCTCTCTATTCTTGACTGCATGATCAGCTTTTGACATTGCTGCCTCAACTTCTCCACAATGATAGAATGTAACCTGAAATACATCCTTTCCTTTCTAAGCTGCTTTTGGTCAGGGTATCTGATCGTGCATGGGAGTGTTAAAGAAATTAAAACATAGGACCATGCTGACCTGTAGACACCTGCCATGAGCAAGCTCACAAGTGGGTTTATAGCCAAAAGAATTCTCACATTGGCCCAGAGGGAATGTGTGTGCAATATCAATGTAGCAGCATTATATTCTATAGACACCGCAGCTCACTGCTCTCCAAGCCCCACCTGTATTTTATAATTTACTAAGAAAGGAAAAGATACTTCCAATTAAGGGCCAAAAGCTTCACATCACTTTGAGTTTTTATCTTCATTAAAGGACTCTCTCATCCTGGGTTTAATCTTTAGATCTACTCTTGAGAAGATATAAAGGCAGACACTAGTACTAGACTCTACTCTGTCACCGCCACCTCAGAGTTGTGTCCTGGACACTTAGAGTGACAGAGAAGCAGAGTCTGGTGTCCCTTTTCAATGCATGATTTATTGTTCACACATCACACTCCAGGGAGAGGGAAACACAGAAAACGAGTTTAACAACTTAATCCGGCTCTACGTGCTGCCACTGATATCTGGAGGCAGGACCTCACTCATGGACTCTGGGTAGGGCTGGCACAAGCAGGTCTGACTGCCCAGTGCACAGGAAGCCACCATGTCCACCTCCAATGATGGGTGTAGGGGGAAGAAAGGATGCTGTCTCTGCAGCAGCTGCTCCTTGGGAAGGATGATGACAGCTACCTAGGCTTGGCCTCAGTTGTACTTAGCCAGGTCAGAGACAGGAGATCCTGACTGAGGATACAGTTACTGGGAGGGTCCCTTGTTGATAACATAGGGGCATTATGTGTTGAGGGATGTTGGAGACCAGTGTCTGCTAAGCCTCCTGGAGCCTGGGATTGTACGAACCTTCAGAGCCCTTCAAAGGTTTATCTCAGCCTCAAAGACTTTTTGGTCCCTGCTCCTCATAGATGCAGGCAGCCGACTCCCAGGGCTTTCCTGGTTACAACCAGGTGCTCACTTCTGATGTCAGCACAATCTAATGTAAGGACATTGAACAGAAATGCCTCCATCTTTGCTTTTGTTTTCAATTTTGTGTTCTAAGTGCTCACCTACAAGTTATCAATGCCAGCTTGTTCTACACAGCAGCAGTATTATAAACATGAATCATGAGGAATGTGGTAGAAAAACCTTGTAATCCCAGCTCCATAAATGAACAGAACCACACACGCATGTGCACGCGAGCGTGCACACACACACACACTCTCGAATCATTGGGCATCTCCTAGCATGCGCCACCACCATCCCCAATACTCTCCTAAGCTACAGTCGCCATTTGTGCAGCTCTAGCCCTGGAGAGATGAGGCAATGCTTTTGAGGGGTCAGAGAAGTAGCGTATCACAGCCCACACAGCAAGCATAAGAGGTTGAACAGATTCAGGTGTTACACCGTGGGCTCTCCAAGACATGGTATTCATAGGTGGAACTGGTGGGCATCTAGACACAAGGAAGAAGTAGACACAGAAACATGTCACAGAGCACCAGGCAGGAGATGCTAACCACACATTGACAAACTAAAGCAATGTGGCCCAGGAAACAGAAGCTTCCTGTGGGGAGGGAGGGTAAAGAGAGGAGTAACAAAATAAGCCAGCACTTAACCAAGATAACCACACTGGACGGTTTTTAAAACCCATGAGAGGTCATTTTTTCACCTAATGCAATCCTCCTGACTCCTTCCCAACATTGGGGAAACTGAGGCTCTGAAAGAGTGAGATGGGAAGCAAGCACATATCCACAAAGTAATTCATTAAAAATTATCAATTTAATAAGTAACTAAAAATAAAAATTTGAGGCCTCATCAGGAGCTGGGGAGAGGGGCTCAGTAGGTGAGGAAACTGGCTCCTCAAACATAAGATCCTGAGTTCAAGTCCCAGGCACTCCATGAAAGCTGGGCAAGGCTGTGTGTGTCTGCAACTCCAGCCCTGAGGGACAGAAACGTCAGGGTCTCTGGTCAGTCAGCCTAAGGGAAGTGGTGACAGAAGGTCAAGGGAATAAATAAGGCAGAGACAAAGGAAGACAACTGGCGCACATGTGCACAAACACATACACAAATACATAAGAAACAAATGAGCAAAATCAACAAACAAAAAGCAAACAAACAAAAGGAAAGTCTGATCCTCAGTACAGCCAACTCTGGAGAGAATGGCATTCTCTATTAAAAATACTCCCAGAATCGGTTTCAACAGAGAAGCACAATTTGCAAACTAGACAGGTGACAGGGACTAAGAGCCCGTTTCTAAGCCAGCTAGTCACAGGCTTCTCCTTCCATGCTGTGTACCTGTCTTCATGCATAAGGGAACCTGGCGCCCCACCACCCCCACCTGCCCAGAGGCGTCACCCAAGGAGGAAACTAGTTCTCAGAATTACATGCTGTGAACTATTGAGAGGAAAACCACAGTCACCCAGGGCATCCGAGAGGAGCCCTGGCATTTCTGGGCTGGGAATCGCAGACTGAGCTGCCTTGGTGAGGCCCTGGGCCCTTGCTCCCAAGGGCACCTGGGACAGCAGGAGCTGGCGAACAGTGTGACACTGTCACTCACCAGGAAAAGTCACTTCCCAAATACCACATGCTGCGGGGAAATGGAAAAAAGGTCAGAGTGGTGTAGGTGTGCGTGGTGTCGGCCACCTCGTACATAAGAATTGCCTAATTACCGAGAAGACACTGAAAAGCGCACAATATTCCTCTAAGTGGCTCACCCTCAAGGCTGGCGACAGCAAAGCAATCTCAGAGCAGGCTAAACTCATCAGAGCCCAGGTTGACCCCAGCTCTGCCCATGCTTACATATAAATCAGTCTTAAAAATCAGCAGGAACATGCCCTAAGTATCTAAATCTTTGTGTTCATTTCATACTTAACTGATGTGACTAATCATGGGTTTTCCCCTTGCCCTTGAATTTTCATGATGGAGGCTCAAGAAGTATAAATTCTACCCATTCGGTTCAGAGGCATGTATCACATAATATTTGGATAAACTACATTTTGTTGACTTCACACTATTTAGCCAAATTTTGAAACATGATGGAATGGTACTGTGTCCTCCATCCATAGTTAAAAGATTAAACCCATTTTGAAGCAATATAATTCTTTTCAAAATCACTTCGGAATTCCTTTATCCAGTTCTATTGTGTTCTAGGCATTGGGCATCAAGGATGAAGCTGGAAAACAAAGCTTTCAAGTGTTTCTATGGACTTGCTGAAAATGCAGATACCAAAAGGAGCTGCTTGCATAAGGAGACACCAGATTGGTGGGATCAGGTAAGGCTTCCCAGAGGAAACAATGTTGGACTCTAAAGAGAATAACAGAAACTGGGTGGGAATCACAGAAAGGCTTTGGGGTCATGGAGAGGCCCCTGCAACAACAGAGAGGCAGCTCTAGGGAAGGGCAGCTTGTTTGGGGTGCTGGGAGTGGCAAACCCTGTGCTTCTCACTGGGTGTTTGTGCGTGAGGGAGGAGCTCCTTCCGCCATCCTTTTCCAGAACCCTCAGGGTACAACTGTGAATGAGGTCAGTGTCCCCAACTGCTCTAGAAAATAGGCAACCGTGTGTTTGTGTAGAGGGGGGGATGCAGCCAAGGCGACAAGTTTCTAAACTTAAAATTCCTGGGGGAGTGGGGAGGCTCTTGGATAAAGAGGAAAATTCCCTCTAGAGGTCAGAGGTCACCACAGAGAAGACTGTGCTGGTACCCAGTTCAAGCAGCATCTTCACTGTGTCACAGTAGAGCTGCATCTCTGGGGCCCCAAACATGGGGAGCTCGGGCTCAAGCACAAACCTTGCAGTCCAGTACGGGATGTGGATGAATAACTCTAAACACAGCTGAATCTCACTTTCATATGGAGCCTCATGGCTTCAGTAGAAACATGTCCCTCAAAAGTCAGGTCATATTTGTGATTTAAAAATAAAAAACAACTATCTGTTGTTTATCTGAAATGCAGAGCTCACTTTGCTTCTAATGTTCATGCCCTTCAGGATTTTGAGGAGAACTCAGACACTGGGCCTTTGAGGAGATGATTAAGTCCCAAAGGCTCCACTCTTGGGGCGGGACGAAATGTCCTTATCAAACTGGTCTCAGAGCCCCGTCAGCACTTTGCTTTTGTGCCACATGAGGACACCATTATCCCTTCTGTCACTTGAAGAAGCAGTGGACATGGTTATGCAACACAGACTCTCCCAGCTTCCTGACCTCGTAGTGCCAGCTTCTAGAACTGTGAGAAATGAATTTCTATTATTTATAAATTACAAAGTCTGCGGTGTTTTGTTACAGAAACAGAAAGGGACTAAGGCAACATCCAGTATTTTATTCGACAACACTGATCAAAGTGTAAGAGAACTTTGAAGGTGACAGCATTGGCCAGTCTGCCTTCACATCTGGGAGATGTACATCCTTCTAAACCAGCTCACGGTGTCAAACCCAGTCCTTTCCATGTAGTAGTTAATGGAGACTCAGACACTATTAGATAGTTCATTAACTGTGTGGCATTGGGCAAGGCACTCAAGAGTACTGGGAAATCACAGCACTCTTGTTTGGGGTGTTAAGATTGAATGAGATCTTGCTATACTTGAAATGCTCCACAGAGGATAGAGGTGGCCATTTCAAAAACTGAAGAATTATTTGCATCCAGATTCTATACCCAGCTAAGCTTCTATATGCAAAGACAGGTAAAAATATTTTCAAACAATATATAAATATCTTGCTATGAACCTTTTAAAAGAGAAACTTTTGAGTACATGCTAGTAAAAAGCAGAAGGAGGGAGAGAGGGAGGGAGGGAGGGAAGGAGGGGGAGGGAGGGAGGGAGGGAGAGAGAGAGAGAGAGAGAGAGAGAGAGAGAGAGAGAGAGAGAGAGTCGTCCAAGGGAGGAGCATCAGCTGGAGAGCAGGGGAAGGAGCCCTAGGACTCCTGACATTAGACTGAACTAACATAAAGAACAGCCCTAGGAGGGAGGTCTCCAGCTAAGGGGGAGAGGGGATGCTGAAAGAGCCTGGTGTTATAATAGACACAGTGCAGACTATAGGCAATGACATGTGGCGAACTTAGAATAAAATTAGTAAGGCAACTTTTAGTTTCAGGAAGGAAAAGGGGGAATTTTATTTTAAAAATAGGAAACAGTATTACATTTCACCAAAGTAATGGTGGTACCTGGTAGGAACAAGGTAGCCACAGAGCAGCCATTCATCTAAAGATACAGCTGCACTGAGAAGTGGACATAGGGGAGCGAAGAGCTCACTGGCCACAAGAAAGGACTCAACATCTAAGCTTATGGAACAACACACATCATCAGTGTCATAAGATGCAAGATCAGCACAGGGACACATACATACACACACCTTAACACACAGAGACAAACACATACACACATACATTAGACACAGACACACACACACATATCTCGGTTTTCACTGTTTCATACTGAGGTACAATCTTACCAGGCCTGCCTCATGATCTTCCTGCCTCAGTCTCCAGAATGCTAGGACTGCAGGCATGAGGCTTCATTCTGAACCATATAATAGACATATATATTATTTATTTTATGCAACAATGATATATGGAAGTTGAATTTTTTTTAAATACAGCAATTAAGAAAATGAAATAGGTATATACTTATTTAAGTGAGTACAATACTTGTTACCTAAACTTAAACACAAGTGAAAGAAATCAAAGATACTGGAAACAAATGGACAGATATACTATGAAGTCAGTCATATATGAAAAATCCCAACTCCTCCTTAATGGGCCAGTTAATTTTTATGCTGTTCCTATCACAATCCCTAGGGCTTACTCTAAAACCTGAAAAGCAAAGGCTCTCAAGCAGCTATAAGAGGGTAGAGCAGAGGAATAAGGCATACTGCTTAGGAAACGGGAGCTGCACATGTGTGTGGGTGCAGGTGCACATGTGAAGATCAGGTCAACTGCAAGTGTTGTTCCTCAGAAGCTGCCCACCTTGCTGCTGTTTTCCTGAGAAAGGATCTCTCACCAGACCTGGGGCTTACCCACCAGGCTCCACTGGTTAGCCAGAAGCTCCATAGATCTACCCGGGATGGAACATATGTGTATGCTGCCATGCCTGGTCTTTTACAGTTACTGAAATCAAATGCAGGTCCTAAGGCTTGAACAGCAAATATTTTACTGACCGGCTACCACCTCAGCCCCCAGATAAGAGTGACTTTTAAGTGACAGGGGCAGAGGCAAGAACACAGAATTCAGCAGAAACAAAGAGAAATCCCAGAATAGACTCATTCAAGCCTAAACGATTTTGAGTCAGCGGCAGAAGTTTCTTGCAAACACTGCCCTGCAGCACCCCCCACCCACAAGCAGAGAGCTGAACCTCTGCTAGAAAGCCAGGGAAGTCTTCTCCAGGGAAATGACTGGGCTCACTGTCCCAGAGAGGACGAGAAAGGGAGGGGAGGCAGCACTTCAAATCTTCCCATCCCTGCCCAGGCACAAGGACATAATTTCCCCGACGTCCTGAGTCTGACTGCCAGCTCTTTCCCTCCTTCTCTAGGGGTAGCTGGCACACCTGCCAGGAACTGTGCGCCTCCCTTGGTGCAGCTCAGAAGTGGAGGGATGCTGGTCCCCAAGGCCAGCTTGTGAGATGCACTTTGGAGTGCCAGGTGCTCTCAGTTGTGGTCTGCTGAACGACTGGCCTTTGCCCCATCCTCAGTGTACCCCTCTCTTCTCACTGAGACCACATGCAGAAGCCATCTGCACTGCATGGAAACCTTCATGTCAGACTCAGCATCCTGGAGATCGCGGGTTGGATTAAATTCTTCTAAAAACCACCAGCCAGGCTGAAGAAAGTGACAGCTCCAAACACCGCCCCTCATAGAGACTCCAAATTCCAGTCACCTGACCTGGCTGACAGCTCATTCCAGCACAGCCACAGAGCACCTGAGAAAGCCATCCCAGTGAAAGACAACCAAGACAAATGGCATCCCTTGAAGAAACACATTTGGAACTGGAGAGATGGCTCTGTGGGTAAAGGCACTTGCCACCAAGGCCTGAGGACTCGAGTTCCATCCCTAGAGTCTACATATTAGAAGGAAAGAACTGACAGCTTCAAGTATGCATACACACACACACACACACCACTAAAAATATAATAAAAGAAAATATAAAAGAACTATGTGGAGAGGCAGGGGAGAGCGCTGAGCGGTTAAGAGCACTAACTGCTCTTCCAGAGGACCCAGGTTCAATTCCCAGCACCCACATGGCAGCTCACAACTGTCTCTAACTCCAGTTCCAGGGTCGACACCCATGGCCAACACTAATGCATAAAAAAATGGAATGAAGTGAAATGAAATAAACTACATGGAGACAGGAAGCACTTATGTACTACAATTAAAATCTTTGGGGATGTAAAAGCCTGCAGCTACAAACTAAGACCAGAATCATATTTTTAAAATTAAGTTAAAAAACAGAGAAGAACTCCTGGAAATTACAAACATAATAGATTTTTTTTTTCATTCCAAAGATTTGGAAGAGAACATTAAGAAAATCTCCTTGGCAGTACAGCAACTGAGAGGAGACAATGAATGTTCTGGAACTTCATGAGAGAACAGAGGAAATGGAAAGGAGAAACTGTCAAAAGATATTTCAACAAAAGTTTCAGGACACACCCAGGAAACAGCCCCGCACCAACTCACTCTATGAGAATGAAGACAATCAGGGAAAGACAGCCCGCCATACAGCAGGGAGGGAAATGGCACCCACAGAACAGAAGCCAGAGCAACTCTGAGTTTGCTAAACAGCAGTAATGGAGCCAGCAAAGTTCTTAAGAAAAATTAATTCCTATCTATAATCCGCTATGAGTCAAACTATCAGTCAAGAGGAAAGGCAGAACAAAGGCATTTGACATCAGCAAGACTTCAAAAGGGTTCACCTCCCACATATCCATTCCTCAGGCAACTGGTGACGAGTCACATGGGATGACAGGTAAACTGAGGAAGAGCACGCTGACTCAGGAATGTGACCCAACACTGCAGGCATGGGCAGGCTCCGGCTGAGACCAGCAGCCTGGGACATGGTGGCAACTGGAGCAGGTCACTGGGGGCTTGTGGATCTGCGCTCAAGCCTGAGTCCACTCTAGAAAGCCACTGCCCCAAGCTTTCTCTGGTGAAGGTGGGCGACTTAGCATGCGGACCACTGAGGTGCTCTGTGAGGCTCACGTTTCCATAGCATAGACACGGTTACATTTTATTTGGGTCAGGAATTCTCTTCCTTTCTTAGTGCAATAAGCAGCATTTTTCTCTATCCAGGTTCTTAGAGGTTTGGAATTCCCGCTGCTCACCTCGATCCCGATATTTCTGTCATGCACCACGTGCACACGTGTCACTGAGAGAAAAAGCTCCTAATGTCAGAGGAGAGCTGTGTAGCAGAGCCCATGGGGCCAGTCAACAGCTAGGGGGTCCTCCAGGACCCTGTCTTGTTTCACACAGGAGCCATCCCCACCTGACCTCTCAGAGCGGTGCGGTCTTTATTATGTAGCTGTGGCTATCCTGGAACTACTAATGCAGACCAGGTTAGCACTGAACTCAGATCTGCCTGCCTATGCCTCCTAAATGCTTGGACTAAATGCATGCATCACCATATCACCATGCCTGGAAAAAAAAAAAAAAAAAAAACCACACACCAAAAACCTTACATTCTTGTTTTCATCCAGGGTACTTTCAAAGTAAAAAGAGTTTGTAACCATGGCTCCATGGGGGCTCAAACCCAGATCTTCTGCATGTAAAGCAGCCGTATGGGATAACTTCTATACTCTGCAATCTTCACTGGCCTGACTTTCGAAGCTAGTTCTACTTTATTCAAGGCCGATTCATGTTCCACACACATTCTCACTGTGCTGGTTTTCACTACACTGATCTGGGTGAATGAAGTAGGCCCTTCTGTCTTTTCTCCCAGCGTCTGGTACAGTGCAGAAGTCAGCAGAGCCCTGCAGCACTGGCAGTCCCACAGACAGGAGCCTCAGCCCTCAGGCAAAGGCTGTGAAAGGGAACTGGGATGGAAATAGAGGACCCCAGCACACATGGGGGGGGGGGGAATGAAAATGCACACAGGGACTTCTCTAGAACCACCTCCATTGCGGCTGTCAGAAGTGGACTCAGTAGCAGGACAATAGCGCTAACTTTAGGAGTGAGTGCAGAGACGTAAGAACTCAGAGCAAACCTGTCTGCTTCAAAAGCAGTGTGGCACAACCCCAGAACCTTCTGTGTGGAGGAAAATGCTATCACTTCGAGCTGGGTTTTTAATTTGCCTATTTTTGAGGCAGAAAACATGACAGTGGCGAAATGGGGGCAGCTTAAGGGAGGACTGTAGACACTGAGCTGAGTCAAGGAGCAGGAAGCATCCTGGCTTCTCCCTGAATCTTCATTTCCAGGGTCGCAGTGATTAAGAAATGTAAACCCAACACACCCCAGTACGGTTAATTTCTCTTGACAGTTTGTAGCACAAATTGTGAAAATCTGTGAAACTGAGTGTCTCTGAGACGGGAGAACTAAAGCAAGGTTACACACTGAAGGAAGGACTCAACACAGAAACTAAAATCTGATAAAGCGAGGTGCCAGGGTGGGGCTGCTCAGCCAGCCTTCTGATTCTAACGGGGCAACAATGGCTGTCAATTAGGCAATGAGTGCTCTGTGCCTATGGGCTGGCTCCACTACAGTTTTCCTTTTTTTTTTTTTTCAGTGTCTGCCAGAATGTTTCACAAAGCGAACCCAGCAAGACTACACTCCTACCAGAAGGTGCCTCAGATGGTTTTGTTAATAATTTTGATCAGCTGAAAGGAAAAAAAAAATCATTTCAATTATTCACTTTTCAGAAACTGTCAATTTCAATTTGGAGGGTTCAGTGTGTCTTTCCTTCTCCCTCCATCATCACCAAACAATCCAAACCTGAAAAGCAGCCCCGGGCAGAAGAAAAGGGACCAGGCAGGGCATGCCCACACGCTAAACATCTTGCTGACCACCTTCTCCCCTGGGGAGGCGGAGTCCAGCGCACACAGAACTTTGTTGGAAGGGAGCACATTCCTTTAGGCTGCAACTGCTACTGTGAAGATACAAGCCTGAGCCACCATACACTGGCTTCAGTTTTAATAGCCTTTTAACCAACTTTGTTAATGGACTGAATGCAATTTAGATATGGAACTTGGCTAAAACACAGCTTCAATTGGCTATTAAAATTTAAGAGCCAACTAAGATAGCTAATTACAAAATAAAAAAAAAAAAGCCCCAGTGATGATGCTAAGCAGAATTAGGAACAGCAAATGACAGTCTGTCTAGTCTTATTCCCATAGGGAAAGAGACTCTTAACTGAGAAGTCAACCAGACACTGTGCAGCAAACCTAATTGCATTCCTGGTATTAAGGCATACAAATCTGGCAGCTTGCTGCTACCAGACAGGGAGGAAGGCCTGTGGAACTCAGTCTGAAGGCAGCTGACCTCTTTCCACATGGGTTCCAGCCTGTTTCAGGAACACTTCCTCTTGAGGGGCAAATGCTGTGACTGAGGAACAATCCTGCACAACTCCAGTGGACGAAGGAGTAAGGCCAGAATAAGAGACCCTCCAAAAATCACAGTGCAAAGGAAAGAGCTCCTTCTCCCCCACAAACTCCATCTCCCTCTAATATCTAGGTCTAAGTAAAGGCAACAATAAATACAGGATGCTCAGAAGCTGAGCCGAGGGGATGCCATGCTCCTTTGCTTCACTACGGATCCCCTCGTTATGGCATCAGCCGAGTGCCGCCCAGCTCTCCTGTGAAGATTTATCGCGTGTGCGGTGGCCACTTTGAATGGAGGTACTGGAGTCTTTAACATTCCCTAGTCAAGTGTCTCCCTGCTGTGCCTGTAAATGTCAGTCCAGTTTTTTCACGGCCGTGCGCACAGATTAGAAACAGCGGGAGAGCCGGGTAGTATGACTACAGTGCCAGGAAGGACACTTGTCTTGTGGCACAGCTCAAGTGATTCTTGGGATGCAGGACCCTGCTGTTTTCTAATATTTACACACAACTGGAGTCATCAAGAGCAGTAAATGCAGCCCAAAGATGGCTTGCTTCTTTTGTGCTCAGAACTTTACATTCAAATAGGGCTATCAACAATAACACCAAAAAAGGCACCCGTCTTAAAGTTTCCTATTCCCCCTCGATTCTGCTACACTAACAGACAACTGGGCATTACTGCAGCTGCTCACTTAGCCTGGCCCCTCCAACACTCTGGGCATCACCAGTTCCCTGGGAAGAGCGGGTGTTAGGATTCTTGATCTCAAACTGTGTTTCTGCAGACTAGTTTCTCTGACCTCTACAGGAACAGGGCCCCAGACACAATTTTGATGTAATTTCAGCCACCTGATTTTTTTTTTAACACTTTGCATGGCATATTGAAAGCACACCTTGTAGGTTGCAGCACCTGGATACATGAGCTTTCAAATCCATGGTTTGAGAACTTAGGAGTGGGGAGCAGGGGTTCTGAACCAAAACTATGCACATCTTAAAAAATACTTGAATGACTCTTCAAATTATGGAGTATCGAAATTATATTTTCATAAGCTTTTAACTATTTGCTAAGGATTTCTGCACTCACAATGTGCGTGTGTTGAGAGGCACACAGGAGCTAGACAATACACCCTGGAACTACAATATCAACCAGCCTAGGATATGCACTTCTCCAGCTGAATGGAATCCATCCTGTTAGTCACTGAATGAAGACAGAATGTCAGGGTGCTTTTGCACTCTTGGCTGGGTGTAAAACAACCCATCAAGGATGTATGTATGTATGCATATATGTATGTGTATATATAAAGCTTTACTGTTTGTATGCATGTGTGTGAGAGCACATTTGCATGGTATACATTTGTGTGTGAGTGGCTCCTGTGCACATATGTGTGCAAGTGAAAGGGCAACTTTAAAGTTAAGCTCTCACTTTCTACCATGAGTTCTGGTACAAACTCAGGTTTTCAGGCATCCACGGCCAAGTGCCTTTAACCTGCCTAGTCATCTTGCTTGCCCAGCCTTGGGGACACCAAAGATATATCTCCTGCATGTAAACTCCTCTCAGGCAGCTTGCTACCTTGCAAACAGTCCTCGGGCATATAATGGAGGCAACAGACAGCTCTCTGGGGCTGCTGTGCACCGGTGCTAGAATGCCACTCCTCCTCTCTTTCCAGGCACTCTGACAGAACCTCTGTACACTACTCAGCCGGAATCTGCCCAGCCAACAGACCACCCCAGGACCTTTCAGTCCTCATTAGCTGTGCTCGCATGCTCTGTTGCTGTAAGGGCTACAGCACACTGGCCCCGGATGGGGAAGGTATGAGGACACACGCAGCACCACTCTCAGAGCTGAGAATTATGTCACCCCAAATTTTGTACCAATTTCCACCAAGTTCAGAAGGTTAAAGTGAGTAATTTTCTCAATTTTGTAAGATCTTATTATTATATGTATAAATGCTTTGCCTATATGTATGTCTGTGCACTATACATGTGTCAGGTACCCAAGGAGAGAAGAAGAGGGCATTGGATCCCCTGGAACTGGAGTTAAAGAACAAGACCCAAAAAGCAAATGCTGTAAAAGGTTTCCATGTACGCATCTGGCAGTGCTTATCAGTGGCTGCACACAGGCACACCCTTGACTGTCTGTGGGGTTGACAGATGAAGTGCTGCCACCCCCACTTACTAAGGCTGCACTCACATGGACACAGGCACAGCTCTAGGGTGTCCTTACTGAGGCTGCAGCAGTTTGTAGCTTTTGAGCATTCCTAAATTTGTAGTGCAGCTTGGGAGGCAGTAGCATTTCTGCATTGAGCAAATTCCAGCTGTTAGCAATTGCAGAAAATAACCACAGAAAATTTCTCCCTCTGTGCGTGCATGTGTGTGTTACACAATGATGCATCAACCTTTAAAAACTAAAAACCATTATCTGGCCTACTGCTACAAGTAAGTACATATGCATGAAATAGACTAGGAATGGCATTGTCAAAGGTAGGAATTGGAAGTTTAAAACTTTATTATTTGGGGGACAGGGGTGTGCCAGATATGTGTGTGTGGAGGTCAAAAGATAACTTTGTGGAGTCAGCTCTATCCATGGTTCCTGGCAATCGAGCTCAGGTCACCGTCTCACTGGCCCAAGAGTTTGACTTCTGTAGTGGTGGTAGAATAAGCTGAATGTTTCCCACTTTCATTTCTGTTAATATAACCTGAACAATGACTAAAAATCAGCACTGGTGACACAAGAACCTCCCAGGGAACAGACCTGAGATGAGAACTGGAGAGAAATGGAGCAGAGGGAGGGGCTACTGAACGGACGTCCCCAAAGTATCAGTCAGTCTCACCTGATGGCACACATGCACCACAACAAATCCTACATCAACTGCAAATTCAGAAACTTTACAACAGAAGTCATAGTAAATATTTCTGACTTCTGGTTAGAGGACATTTTAAAACACTGGCAGAAATTACAATAGAAAACAACAGACCAAAGCCATAAAATCAGATCCTTATGAAAACTAGAGAGACAAACAAAAAGACATAGCAAATGGCTCTGGTCGTTATTCTATAAGCAACAGACACAACTCACGGGAGAGAAGACAGAAAGCTAATTTACAAATAAAGAACTGATTAGCTAGCAACAACAACAAATTCATCTGAGCAAGGAAACAATCACAGCTTGGCTGAGGCTAGAGCAAACCCAGAAGTTGGTGGCTTCTACAACGGGCACCAGGTCCAAGGCCAAAGTGCAGACACTATTCCTGGTGGAGCCATACACAGGAAAGAGACCACATCTTCTGCTTCCTCTTACAGGGAACAGTACTGATGTCACTCAGCAGGTCCCACCCTGGGTACCCCATTATTTCCCAAAACCCCCTTCTACCACTCACACCTGAGATTAGACTTCAGCTTATGGTAGGGGACAGGTGTGGCTCAGGTAGAAGGCAGATGGGACACCAAGATTCGCCCACAGAATTAGATGCCATCAAGATGGAGACCAGGCAAAGGAGGGTAAAGTGCTAACAGACTTTGATAAAAAATGAGAGCACACACCAGTTCAGCAGCTTTCCTAGTCCTTAACCTAGTGCTCACTTCTTTAAAGCTAGGGAACCAGTCACAGATGTTGACAATGAATTCTGCCCAATTTTGTTCAAGAATATTGTTTATAATGTGAAACACTGATAAGAATTTAAAGTTCAATATTAAAGTTATAAAAAGATGAGATCAAAAATCCAGAAGAAAGACACACTATAGTTATGTCCATGAAATAACTACCACATTATAAACATTGTAGGACTTAAAAAGGAGACCATGGAGTGGTATAAGGTATTTAAAATAAAGTATAAAAAGTCAAAATTAAGTGTGACTGTGAACAGTGAGTACCTGAACGTGGTGGTGAAGACATTTTTCTGTATATTTTAAATCTTCTACAATGGGTCTGCATTATTAAAACCCTCCAATCACTGTAATACACAACATTAAAAAAATACAGTACTCTACAGCACGTATCCAGATACACAAAGACAAACCTTGCACCCTACACTGAAGCAGTGCTGGGCAACCCAGCTCTGGATGGGCACAGCTAATTCAGCAATTCAAGGAAATGAGCTTGTGTTTACGGTTCTAATAACAGTGTTCTGTCTTAAGAAATCACCATTGAAGAACACAGGAAGTTGTTTTTCTTAGGGCTCAACAAGTTACCACCACTGAATCCTTCTGTGCTCGACAGAAGAGCCTGTCACAGGGGATGATCCTCAGGGCCAGGAAACACCACATCACCCAGAACAGAACCAAGTGAAACCAAACAGCACAAAACTAAGTGCACAGGTTAGAGTGTGAGCACTGCACTACGAGAGAAGAACAGAGACTGCAAACCTACCCTCTCAGGAACTGGAAAGAAGATAAAATTCAAGGACAGCAATTGTAGGTGCTGACTTGGCTAGACCTGCGAAACACCGTACTCCATAGGGAGTGCAGGCAGAAGAACAAGAGACTCAGCTAGCTGGTGGTAATCAATCGGGCTACTTCTGGCTAGTAGTTCTTTGCTAATTTATGTAGCCCTGCCAATATAGTAACATTTGAGGAAATGTCAGCACTTGTTTAAAACAATATGTGGGGAAATATTTGTTTTCTTAATATTTAACCAACAGGTTGTGCTGTTTTGTATTTTAAAAAATAAAAAAAGGCTACGGCACACAGACAAAAACACATCACACACATTTTATCCTATTTTAAGCATCAATGTGTTTAAGACAGAACTTGGGAGTTGATTTAGGTATTACAAATAGACTTAGGACCAACACACTGCTCAGTATTATAATCCTACATTCTAAGGAAAGCAGCAGCCTCTGTCCCAAATGAGTTCCTTTCCCCTAGTCCTGCAGCTGTATGTAACTCTGGAGTACTGACTTACCAGCCTGTGGGAGCTGCAGCTCAGCTTTGCACTTCTGATAGCACCTTGTCCCAGTGATGACCATGTTGTGTGACAACTCAACAGTTCATAGAGCCAGAGTTACAGCTCTGTCTTGCTGTCCATCCACACAATGGTTTACTCAGTCCTGTCTACAAAGCAATTCAGTCTTTATGCACCGAGATGACTTTAGGATTGTCCTAGGTTGTGCCCGTTATATTGAGCATACACGATGGCTGTCCACAGTACCAAACACACTACACATAGTATAGGCAGGCAAATTATGCACCCATTACAACATTATGTCTAATCCTGATTACTCTAACTAATTTTTTGAGGAATGTCTCTTGAAATTGTTCAGAAACATGCTACATTTTCTGAGCTTTATTCTTCAAACAACTTGGAAAACTATCTTAAGTTTTCTAATCATGAAAATTTTCCATCTAGCATGAGTGTACACATCTATAATCCCTGCAGTTAATGTGGGGTATACAGCTGTAACCACTCTAGCTAGTGTGAGATGCACAGCTGTAATCCCTGCAGCTAGTAGGGGGTACACACCTATAACCCCTGAAGCCAGTATGGGGTACACAGCTGTAACCACTCCAGCTAGTGCAAGGTGCACAGCTGTAATCCCTGCAGCTAGTAGAGGTTACACACCTATAATCCCTGCAGCTAGTGTGTGGTGCATGACTGTATTCTCCACAACTATTGTAGGGCAGACGCACACCAGTAATCCTACCTAGCCTTTGGGAAGTAGAGGCAGGCAGGTCAGGAGTTTGAGGACAAATGAGCTATGTAAATCAGACTCAAAACACCAGAAAAACAACTTAAAAAAACAAAAAACTCTACAGAACTTAAATTTGTTTTACAAATTATCATTTTTACAAAACTGAAACTTGCAAAAATAAAAAAACAACATCTAAATGGGGGATGTCTTAGTTAGGGTTTCTATTGCTGTGAAAAGACACCATGACCACAGCAATTCTTGTCAAGGAAAACATTTAACTGGGGTTGGCTTACAGTTTCAGAGGTTTAGTCCATCATCTTCATGGCAGCGTTCAGGCACTGTGCTGGAAAAGGAGCTGAGAGTTCTACATCTTGAGCCGCAGACAGCAGCCCACACTGGGCATAGCTTGAGCATCAGAGACCTCAAAGCCCACTTCCACAGTGACATACTTCATCTAACAAGGTCACACCTCCTAATAGTGCATTCAAACACAGGAGTCTATAGAAGCCATTCCTATTGAGACCACCACAGGAAGGTTCTGCACACCCTGCACACAGGACTTCCTTGGAAGGCACCAGGTACTTAACATCTTTGGTCTTGTACCACTGGGTGATCACTGTCTACTGTCCTATCGTTTACCTTCCATGCTAGTCTTACATAATCTGACTTTCAAACGTGCACGTTTCTCACAGATACACTGGATTCACTGAACTCCTCCTTTGTGCATACAGCAGGCATTCAATTCATGCTTGTGTAAAAGAACAGAATCCATGTAGACCAAACTTTATTGTCGTAACAAATTGTATAGTTACACCGAGCAAAAGAGACCTTTAAGTTCTGTACCTCCCTAAAAGCAAGGAGCCTACCTACTCTGGAGAGTACACAGCAGCCAGGGTCGGCACACACTCTCAGGCCCCCAAACCATACAGGTTGTAATGACTAAAGATTCAGGGATTTTATAAACTATCCTTCAATAAAGTACACAAAATATTCATTTTAATAAAGTTTGTTTTTAAAAAACATAGCCATTTAATTATTACTATGACCCCACAAGACTCACATGAAAATAACACATAAAGTAGAAAAGGAGAAAAGCCAAATGAGTATGCAGAAAAGTTGATTCCTGGCAGCTCGCTTACTTCTGGGCTTTCTTTCTGGTTCTTGAACCTTGAAGAGGAATCAGAAAAAGTCACATCAGTAATCATTACTTCACAAAAGGGAGGGTCAGAAGCCCAAATCTCTTCATATCTGCCTGACTGACGTCTGTGGAAATGAACTCCACACAGGGCCTAGCTGTGGCTGGAGAGTCTAGGAACTGTCAGTTTACTGTTCAGTCGCAGCCCACCAGGAAAAGCACCTCCCAGCATTTCTCCCCAAGATTTGTACTATAAAATTTGATACATTAAGTTCCAGTGCAACTTCCGAGTTCACACTTCCTGGGGATACACTGGGGTTACACACGGCACAACGACAAGAGGGCTGTCCTTTACAGCCTACTCCCCAAGCTCACAGGCAGGAGCTAACAGGACAGTCCTCCCTGCTGCCCCTCACAGCCAATCCTGACCTAAGGCCCTAGGAACAGCTCCTATCCACCTCACAAAGGGATTCTTCTCCCTGGCCTGACCATACAGCCCGGCACTGACCTCAGGTTCTTCCCCAGCCTCAAGCTCTCTGGATCAGAATGACCCACAGTATTGGAATGAGGGCATCCTGGTAGTCGATAGTTAACCAACTTCTTTTTGAAAAAGAACAGAATTTTCTTTGAATCTGAGATAAAATTTCTAATCCCACACAAGTAATTATAGTTTCTAAAGGTATTCTGATCATGGGCGGTTTTAGTTACTTAGCTGGAAAATCAGTTTTAAAATTAAATTTTTTTCCAGTCAGTTTCTGTTCAACTCTTCACTTCAGTCGCACAAACTTTCGTGAGCACCATGCGCCACTCACACAGCCGGTACACCATGGCTGACTAACAATCTGGGGCTTTTCTTAACTGTAATATACTGGTAGCTAGAGGGGCTCATAAAGCCCCGCCCCTCTATGAGTGCATACAGGCGGAAATGGTTGCTGGGGTGGTTGTATAAGTAACACCTCAACCAGGACTCTACCAACCCTAATGAAACTAAGTAACCAGGCAAGTAAACAGATGAAGAGGGAGTAAGTGGGAAGAGGAAAGGCATGTATGGGAGAGTGGCCAGAACAAACACATTCTACATTCTACAGAAATACGAGTACCACGACAAAACCATTATCATGTATAATTAACCTACACTAATAAAAATAAGCTAAAAAGACTGACCAAGAAGAAATTAAAAGCTTTGATATTGCAAAATAAATTCCATGGTATATTTTGAGGTTTTCATTTCTAGAATGTTAAAGTCAAACCTACAAAGAAAACGAGAACTGTTGTGACTGTGAGGCTGTCCTGACAGCCATCTCCAAATCAACACCAAGCAGCTCACTTCCAGTGAGCTTTGAGTCCAAAGGCACATGGCAGACACGAGGTAACTGCCACGCTGTACTTAACCAATGCTCTCTTACAAACATCCTAACTTGACAATTCACTCTTATGCTAAATATTACTGCTTGTCCCTGTGGTCTAGACTTAGCACTGCTTGCTGCAATTCAGAATGCTCTTTAGATTTAGAATGTAATTTAGATTCCTCTTGGAATCTAAAGATTCAGAACCGACCTTGATCCAGGAGTCTCTGCTGTACAGGACAGTCCAGTGTTTTCCCCAATGATCAGTTCTGCTATGTGTATATGTATGTGTGTGTGTGTGTATATATATATATATATATATGTCTCTTTAAAATAAAACCACATTCACAACACAGTACTGCTGGCAACAGACCTAATCGTAAAATCAATGTGTAAAATATGATAGTTCAAAAATAAAATATACAAGTTTGGGGAAACCCTTTCACCGTTTTATAAATAGGTGAATGTGGGGAGCATCCAGCAGGGTTTTCTTATAAACATCTGATCCCTGACTGTTTGGTATTTTCCCAGCCCTTAGTGCTTGACGACTAAGTAACCCCGAGAAGAGTGGTCCCCCACTGTCCGACAAGGACAAGCACACAAGCCATAAGGATCATGGCCACATCAACTAATTTTTAGTACAATTCTGAAATATTGGCACAGTTTTAAAATACCAGAATATACATGGTTTTTAAGACTTATCATTTTGTAAGAGGGGGAAATTACTTGCAGCAAATAACCAAATTTTCTCAATTGGTAAAAATTATGCCTTGCATAAAAATAAAAGGATTAGAGGCCTCAGTTTGTTCTGGGCACCACCCGTCACCCTCTCTTTCTCTCACAGCCTGCACAATAACACAGAGAAAGCTTTCAGAGTGCGTGCCCACACAATAGACCCCCAACTATTCAAAATGAGTTTAGGTGTATCAAGAAAATTACACACGGTTTTAAAATGGTCTAAATAGATATTAAAGGAGAGTTGCTCCCATTTTGCGAGGCACAGCATTCTAAAAGATCACACGGTGAGAAAAGTCTCTCACCACGTTGTAAACCAGAAACTGTGTTTGAAAATAAAATTGTTAATGAAGAAACTGACATTTCTAGAGCTGCCACTAAAGGCAGCCATTCTTGAAACACATTTATGACACAAAATCCTAAAGCTCCAAACCGCAAAATTCATGGAATTTATCGTATTTCTCAAAATATTAAAAAACACAAAAGCAGCAATGTGCCCTGCCCTCTCCATGAAGTGACTTAAATTGATGACTATAGATGTATACATTTACATGACCCTTGGCCTGTTTTTTTTTTTCCTTCCCTAGAATCAACATTTACCAACTACCTCAGGCAATATTTCTCCCCTATGAATATTCTAATAGTAAAATAACTACCCTTGTACTTTGATGGGGGGGGGCTGCAATGAAAAAAAAACAAAGCAATCATTTAAGCAAAATGTTGGGCATAGTGGTGTACCCCTTTAATCCCAATTTGGGGTGGGGGTGGGGGCACAGAGACAAGTGGATCTCTGAATTCAAGGCCAGCCATGGCTACTTAGAGAGCTACAGGCCTGCCAGACATACATAGCAAGACCATCTTAACAGGGTGTGTGTGCATGTGTGTGTTAACTAAGCAAAGTAATTCTGAGTTTGCATGAATACAGAAGAATCTGATTATTCTTAAGAAGTTAAGCAGCTGGGCATGATTGCACCAGTCTTTAATCAGGAGGCAGAAGCAGGTGGATCTCTGAGTTCTAGGCCAGCCTGGTCTAGGGCTGCAACAGAGAAATCCTGTGTTCAAAAGCAAAACAAAAAAGTTTTCGAGCAATCGAGCAGTTCTAAATAAGGAGTACCATCTAAGCTCAGTGATACTTTCTCATAAGAACTGCCAGTTACAGTTACCACATTCCTTATTTATTTATTTTGGTTTTTTGAGACGGGGTTTCTCTGTGTAACAGCCCTAGCTGTCCTGGAACGAGCTCCTGTAGACCAGGCTGGCTTCAAACTCACAGAGATCCACCTGCTTCTGCCCCCCCCAACCCCCCCCCCGTGTTGGGATTAAAGACCACTACTGCCTGGTGAACAGTTACTATATGCTTATATCAAAACTGCCAGCACTGAAGTGTTCATGGTTAAATGGAGAGTTTTAAGGCACACACTCTCAAAGCGAAGACCCTCTGTGTTTATCGAGCAGCATTCAGGTCGCCAACGACCCCCAGGCTAAGAGCGCATGTCTGACTCAGGCACATCTGGGACCCGCCTGGACAGACTGCTGGTCTGGCCTACTACAACATTAGGCTTGCAGCAACTGCAATGACAAGGCTGCTTTAAAGCTTGAGGGTGTGTTCAAAGGTAAGAACAGAACGTCTTCATCAGTGCTACTTAGTTCGTTCCCACTCACTGTCAGAGCTGCTGCAGCTCGCCTCTGGCTGAGACATGCTTCCATGTATTGCACCTTGGGACTCCTCACTTCCTAGTAACAAAATGAACAAGACAGGGAAGGAGGCAGTAAAAAACAAACAGTAGCAAATGGGAGATGGCAGCATTAGAAGGAAAGGAACTACTGCAGAGCTTTGGCCTCCTGACATCCCAGGGATTCTCTGGGTAAACGCAGATGAACCCGACCATGTTGGATCCATAATATATAAAGACTAAATGCTAATAAAAATCAGGATAAAGGTGGCTTATTTTCCAAAGCTGCTTTCCAGCATGTACCAGAGCCACTGTCAAAATACAGTGCTGGCCTAAGTCAGCAGGGCATTTATGCTATCCTGACATTTTTGCCCAAAACATGGCTATTCATCAGAAATTAAGAAATGCCCCAGGACCAACAAATAAACAAAATGTTGAGAAAGAGGAAAGAAATCTTTAAGAAGCACTCAATCCAAAAAAGCACTGCATGGGGACACCAACACACAGACAAGTCGTCTTAGCTGGCCCGTGCAGATGCTGCCTTTGCTGACACCATTTCTAACTGTGGTTTTACAGGCATTGGTTTCAATGCCAGCCTCTAAAACTAGAAGTAACTTCAAATCTTTGCTTTTGCATCAACTAAACAGTGAAGTTTCCAAACTTCCTAACTGGCTGGGATGTACTGCAGAGAAGTGGACTGTGGCACAAGCATGCCACGAGGTATATGACTCACTGTGAGGGAGTGGAAAGCTGTGGGCCTGACAAGCAATTCTGGTCTCTACCTCCTAAGTCCCAGTCACCACTACGGTGAAGAGCAAGTGACATAATGTGTATACGAAAGACACTCCAATACACACTGTGCCAACACAAAACCTATCCACAGGATAGTTTATCATCAAATGGAAATTCTACGACTCACGTGGTTAGCCTGTCATGTGGGAGGAAGTACAACTTGGGGCTGTACAAGGAAGGACTAAGCAATGCTCCTCACTTACGAGTCTGTATGGCCTCTTCCACCTGTGTATCCGAGCACTCCATGTCTTCCACACTACAGGCCGTGCTTTCTTCTACTTCTTTCTTCCGCTTCTTACACATGAAAGAAAGTTTGAAAGACAAGAGAGAGACAGATGTAGTCTTCTGCCCACAAAAGCAAATATACATAAATTAGCATGTCTCAGTGTAAGAGTCTCAAAACAAACAGAAGAACCTAACAGAAGGATCTGGAACACAGCCCTCCAGCAGTCAGCTGGGTGGAGAATCTTTTCTTCCACCACCTCTAATTTCCCATGCTTTAGTCTACACTAAGTCACACTTGATCAAGAAGAAATTCTTTCAGGACATGAAATGTCTTCACAGGCCAGTGACACTCATACTTCTTCACAACACGGATGGAGGAAGATGCAGAGGCTGCGAGCCTGAGAACACACACCTCACCTCACACCTAGAGTCTAAATTTGTTGGCAAATTCTGTCCATGAACCAGTGTTTCTTTAGAGTGCTTCTTAGCAAATACTTGAGTGCCATTGTTGAAATAAGAGCGTCGGCGGGGCTGCGTCCCCAACACCCCGGCCGCTTGGCTAGCTCATGCCCAAAATAACAACGCACAAACTGTATTCATTTAAAGAACTGCTTGGCCCATGAACTCTAGCCCTTACAGGCCAATTCTCGCACCTGGACTAGCCCATTTCTAATGATGTGTGTAAGCACCCCAAGGTGCGCTTACTGGGAAGATTCTAGCCTCCGTCCATCATGGTGTCTCTGCTCCAGAGAGCAGAGCTGTCTGGTCTCTCCAGGAGCAGAGCAGAGTCTGACCTCACTTCCTCTTCCGCCCAGAACTCTATTCTGTTTTCTCCTCCCATCTATGTTCTAAACTATGAGGCCAAGCAGTGTGTTTATTACTTAACCAATGAAATCAACAGATTGATATATGACACTCCCACATCAGTGCCATAAACATTGCTGAATGACATTTTAAGCACTGAGTTCTCCTGGTGGCCTGGAAGTCGTTCAGATTCTCCACACTGGTCCTTCCGTCTTCCATGTTCTTGCCTGTGGCATCTGGAGTACAGGCCTGTCTGTACTCCTTTGCCTTCCACTCTTCACAAACACTCTACAAGACAGAGCTCGGCCAATTCTGTGCTGAGTCATTTAATTAGTTAACATCTCTATAAGTGTATTTATAGAGGGATGTTGGCAATAAATATAAAACACATTTTTCATGTAGTCTTATCCTATGTGTGCCCAAAGTAAAATGTGCAGCAGTCCGAATTCTATTCAAAGATTCTCTAAGTTCCTTGAAGTAATTCTGGATCAATTCAGATATGCATCTGACATGTCCCAGACTCCACAGCACGATGCAACAGGACGTCCTCACTTACACTGTCTAGCAATTAAGTTCAACTTTATCTCAGAGTGTTCCTTGCTGCAGGCCATTTTGTGTACACTGCAGAAGATAATATTCACTGACAGCACAGCATTCTTTCCCTAATGGTAACCACAGGTTCTGCCCTAGATAACAAAGCCAACGTGTGCAAGCTACCATGATTCATATTCAGTGCTTAGAGCCGCTGTAGGTGCATCACGACCAAGCCCACTGTTTTAAGGCAGGTATAAGGTGGCTGTAGAGGAACGCAGAGGAACCTAGCCTGTACCCAACGAATAACCCGATTAAACCTTAAGGAACTTTCAATGGCATTCACTTAGGAGATTTGCATAAGAAGGTACTGCTTCTTAAACATAGCCATGAGAACAGTTCTAACTTCACACAGCTGATGAGGGAAGGGGAGAATGCCTTACATCTTTCTTTTCCAAAGTGTTGCTTCATGATTACCATCTAAACCCTGCTGGGCTGAACAGATTGCCTCGATAATTACATACAATAACTGCAGTGGGCAGGTAACCCTCAGCTGGCACGGGCAGCTCCCCTGTGAGAGCCTCCATATGCAAGTGCACTGATGGAGTGCGTTAGGTACGTCTTTCCTGCCGGTTCACAGGCCTGATTAACGGCAGCCAAGACTCCAAGGTTAGTGTGTCAGCAGACTTGTGATGCATTAGGCAGGGATAAACACAGACACTTTTGTTCGTTCAGACCCAAATTAAGGAGGAATATTTCAGCACTGTTCTGTGCTCCATATAGGCTAGAAAGCAGTTTCCAGATTTTAGAGGGTAGTTTTGAAGTGCTCATTATGAAGGGAGCTAGCCGGTATTTCTGACTGAAGAGCCCAGCACATTCAATCTGTTTTGAAGCTTATTTAATAAAAAATGAGCTTTCTTAATCTCCATACAGGTGAATTACAAGGAATGAAAATCAGACAGCATTCAGCTGAGGAAAGGAACACCTGTGCATCAAGGAAGGTGGTGGTCACATTCACCCCACACCCCAGTCAGGAAGCTCCCACCCAACTTTCCTGACAGCACATGCTGTCTGGGGAGAAAGGGCCCATGATCTAAAGATCACCAGTTAGCAAAATAAATGAAGTAAGGATGGTACATGATTCATAGGGCAACACACAAAAATCCCAAACAGGCTGCTGGGCTGTCTTCTGAGCATTTCTGCCAGTATCCTTACGCTTTGGGTGTGCGCGTGTGGGCTCCACCCGAAATGAAAAGCTTCCCACGTGGCTGTGCCAATCTTTGATTCTCTGACAGTCCCCACAATGTCTCGCAGGTGCCTTTATTTGCATTTATAAATGAAACCAAAATACTGTATGACACACAGGGGCAACTTACAAAATACACATGGGATAGAGTATGCTTTTAATTCAACATAGAAAAAGCTCTTTAAAAAATAGGTTTATTTCAAAGGACATTAGTATATACCCTACACATTATATTTTTAAAGTGTTCAGATATGCTAGGTTAAAATTCAGTTAATTAGTTGCTTCTCACTTCCAATTTAGAAACAGGAAGACAAATCAGCTGACTGGACTGGACTGATAATTTACTAACAGTCTAAACACTGACTGGAGACCAAGAGAGCTGTTTCAACAAAAAGGACAACAAAAATCTTCAGAGGCAAAACCATAGATCGATTCTCTGCTCAAGTCAAGCTCTAGAAAATCATATGCAAAAGCATGTGACAGCCTTTAGGAAACACCATCCAGATCCATGGCCATCTTCAAACAAGTAAGTGATGCTCTCAGGGTGCCCTTCCCCTTACTACAGGCACCCTTTTCATTTTAAAGACAAAGAACATGCAGCCTAAAACTCGCAGCCAAAGATCTCCAGGCACAAATATGCACAAACCAGCTCATCTGAGTTGTCAGAGCCCAGTAAAGTCACCATGCAAATGCACACATTCAGACTGCTCTACTCTAGAGCAACTACAATGGGACATTAGTTACTAAGAGCACTGGGGGAGGATGACGTGAGTGACAGCAAACATGGTGTGCCACAGAACCTGCAGCCTACAGATTCAGTTAAAAAACACGAAATGGGAAAAAATGAAGAGAGGGACACAGGAAAGCCAAGGAGAATGTGCTCCTTGTTTTTCAGCTCAGGGCAACAAGGAGACTCGAACCCACTGCAGTTCTCGGGCAGATGTCTCCTCCTTATGTGACTGGTGATTATGGAACAGCCATTGTTAACCACTGTGTATGTTTCCAAGGAGGAAGAATGCACAAACTGTGCTCTTGTCGGAGTTACGTTCACATCTGTTTCCTTCTGTATGCTCTTCCAGGGTAGGGACTCAGTCCTATCCATTCCTCACCCTAGCTGAGCTTTAGCACAGCACTGTACATGGATCTGCACATACAGCAGCTATTCAACTACTGCAACCACGGCAGAGTTAGTTCAGTCTTACCTAGGTCTGCCAAATGCTGTGCTATTTAAGTGGAAACGAAATAATTAAGATACATTTGAAGAAAACATTAGAAAGTATCATTCACAGTTAGAAGAAGAACTTCTAATTAAAAATGGGAAGTAGGCTAGGAAATGAACAAATGACTTTTTTGAGAAAGACAGATGATTTGAAGACTCATCCAATACTGTTAGAACACAGTAAAATGCTTGTTGTCTGAGGTGGGGCAAAGACGAAGACCGCTCCAAGAGTAAGGGACACTGTAACATCTCTCTCCAGAGCACCAGCCTCTACCCAAGTGAAGACAGCATCTACTGTGTGGCTAGCACGGTGACTAGCTTCTTCTGAATGTTATAAAAACAAAATAAGATTAAAACCATCTGACATCCTTTAATCCCAGCACTCAAGGAGAGCAGATTTTTTTGAGTGGGGGCCAGACTGGTCTACATAATGAGTTCCAGGCCAGCTGGGGCTATACAGTGACACAGTCTCACCCCCAAAAAGGAGGGAATTAAAGTAGAAAAGTACTGCAGTTTTTATGAAAGCATTAAATACACACATGTTCAGTCTCCACACCTGGTTGCCTTTTCATACACTGTGTATAAAAATCCTTTCCATGTTTCACAAACGGATGCTCCATATAACCCTACATACATGGAATTTCATTCTATGAAGTATTCATTCTTAAGCAGGCATAACATAACATGCCTTCATGGCCAACTCCCAATTTTCCAGTTATTTATCTAAATTTAGACATTTGTCTAAATTTAATTCTCTTACTAACAATTTTAATCTGCTCTGGGGATAGGAAGAAGAAATACAATTCAAGTAATTTTGCTAACTATTAACAAGTTTAGGGAGGAGAGTTTTAAAAAGGAAAATGTTTAAATTCAGTGTTCATTCCTACATGGAAGGGTTTACCATGAGCACCTGAAAAGGTACACCAGCAATCACCAGCAACCATTTAGCTGTGCAGCCACTACCGATGCAGTCATCTGTGCCGGGCATCACAGGATAGCATCCTCTTTACCACCCACTTGCCTATTATGCAGCATGTTTGTGTCCCCTCTGGCTCGCCTCTTGAAGACCCAGAGAAAAAGCTTAGGAGCCCTTCTGATACTCATTTTATTAGAAAAACAGTTCATGAATAGGTGAGCAGAAAACCTAGCCAGAGCCTACAGACACACTCCTTGCAGAGGTTCCTAGTAAAGTAGCAACTTAGGCCGGGAAGGCTTCAGCTGCACATCTGAGGACAACATGTGCAATTTTGGGCAGCAAGGGCTCTCCTGGACTAACGCTGCCACAAGCAACCTTGCTAGTCACTTAAACTGAAGTGTTCTAGAGTCAATGAACTGAGCTCTAGAGACTGATGCCTGCATACTCTCCACCATGTTGAATTAATGTGAAGTTGTCACTCATGCTTTCCTCGGAGGGAGGGCCCCATCACTTGTACCATTAATGTCAAAAACTCAAGATGTTTTAAGGACAATTCATGGGAAAAGGCAAAAATAGGCAGCTAGTTATGTCTTAATTACCTATAATATTTTATGTCTAAAATCACTAGGAGATTTCCTAAGTGCCTTGAGCTTCTCTGAGGCAAACTACCCTATAGATGTTAGCAGAATGGCCCTAGGCACTCAGGGTGCCTTTTCTGAGACCACCCCCCCTCACACACACACCAAACACAGATAATTTAGTAATTGCAGGGTTGGGTGGATGGATATGTGCATATGCAACCAAAGAACACGTGGAGGCCAGAGAACAACTCTATGGAGCTAATGCTCTCCTTCACAGTTCCATGGGTCTGGAGATCAAGCTCGGGTCATTGGACTTGGAAGGCCAGCAGAGCTGCCAGCCCCCTCTTATAAGCTATACCACAGACACTCATGTGAAGGCTACACTGTCCATATGAAAGTAGGTGGAAGGTGGTTCTGAAGAAGACAGTTGGCAGTCCGAAGCTTGAAGGATTACTTACTCCCAGCATACTAGGGCTGACCCTGTTGTCACAGTCACGGGTGAGCCAGTCCTGAGGGCATGAGAGCAGAAGAGCTGACCTCCCCTACCCCCATGTCACCAATCTCTCTCATCCTCTCACAGTGGCAGTAGACACTGTAGGGAAAACATTAAACAGGTAAATGGGCAACTGGGGTGAGGAACAAAATCTAAGAAAAGTTACAAAACCAAAAAAGAGACACTAAGCAAGCCCAAGCAGCACATAGAATTTCTATGTTCAGAATCATTAAAAATAGCAATCCCTATCCATAAAGAGACATAAAAGGCTATCACACTGGTAACACAGTCAGTTATGGATAGGAGAAAGGCTACTGGACCTTACCCATCCCTGCTGATCTACTGGCCACCAACAAATTCTGGGAGAAGGGGAGTTACCGTCCTCAGCTGTGCACCAATGGGTGACCCCACCAGGCTCCAACAAAGACCTCAAAACCTATGGTCACACAGACTGCCCTAGTTAAATTCAGTGGGTCACAAACAAATGGCAGGGATGTGAGAGAGAGTTATCTGAAGGAAGAAGGAGTTTGGACAGGGTGGGGTGATAGGTGGGCATGCATATGTGTACATGTTACAGTGTTAAAGAATAAACTTAGTTCATGAAAAAGAAGAACGTGACACAAAGAAAATCACCATTTCCCCTAAAATATGACTGAAAAGTAGAGCAAATGAGATGAGTGAGCTACAAGTCCAGAGAGCAGTTTCACAGAGAGAAGAAAATGTGCAAAAGTTCAATGTGAAAAAGGAAAGTAGATTCTAGCTCTCCCAGATACTAGCAAAGATGGGGGACTGGGAGGCGGGGGGGGGGGGGG